>NC_137206.1:22619135-22931635 GCF_960531495.2 Zeus faber | reverse complement strand
TGCCTAACTCAACTAAACTGGACCCCATGTATTGCTGCCTGCAGCTATATTTACTATTATTATCATAATAATAATAATTATTATTATTAGTAATAACCCATTTCTCCCTTTGATTGTCTATTCTAGGGCTATTTTCTTTACTATTTATTGCATTTTTAGGTTTGTTTTTATTGTTTATTGTCAATATTTAGGTTTATTGCATTGCAGTTTTTGTTAATATTTTTTATTATTTGATTACTATTGCTTATTCTATCTATCTATCTATCTATCTATCTATCTATCTATCTATCTATCTATCTATCTATCTATCCATCCATCCATCTATCCACCAGTCCTTCAGTCCCTCCGTCTATCCATCCATCCGTCTATCTATTCCATTTGTGCGTCAATCTGAACAAACATAACAATCATGATGATAGAAGAAGTACTCTGAGCTTTTATTTTAAGGGTTAGTGTCAATTTCTGTCTCAATTCCTGTGTCAATTTCCATGACACAGAGTGACTAGGGAAAAGCAAAAATACCACGTTGACATGACTCACCCACCCACCCACTCCCTCACTCCCTCCCTCATCCAGCCCCTCCCTCACCCACCCACTACCTCACCCACCCACTCCCTCAGCCCGCCGCCTGTCTCTCGGGGGGGTTCGTTAATCACTCTTTTAGAATTGTCAGCCTGTGGGTGGGCTGTGTTACCCTTCGTCGCCGCCACCGCTTCTTCCTCTTCCTCCTCCCGCTCCTCACGCCACCCCACCCCGACCCCTCCTCCCCCTCCTCGGAGTGTCACACAGGAGCTCCACCTTATTAGAGGAACACAGGAGATAATGAATAAATAAACAAAGTGAAGTGCCAGGTCCCGGGACGTGAGCAGCGTACTGACAGCCCCCAAGGCGTTCATTAAGACGGAGTGATGCAAGTCTCGCAAACGCCTCGGTCGCGGCGAACGGATCTTTCATAAATCAGTTATACCCCGGAAGAAAAAAAAAAAAAAAAAGTTATTTGTTTGTTTCCTTCGTTGACTCGGTAGCTGCAGCCAGGAACTGACTGACTAACCGTCAGGGAGCTCACTGACTCCTGACTCTCAATTTACGAATGAAAAGAGCCGAGAGCCATCGGTCGCGAGTGACGCAGCGTGTCCAAAAAGGTCCTTAGGCTCCGATTCAGCGCGAGGCATCATTTGATGTAAATCATATTGAATATGATTGATTTTCACTTTGCGTTCCACCTGAATCAGTCGTTTTTTAACCACTCAACCCCACCAGCTGAGCCGTGAAAATTGTTCAAATTCCACTTAAAACACCTAAATAATGGAAATTACCCCTTGTGTCGCAAGATCTAAATGGCTAAGTTACACAAATTCATCTAATTCATCAGTTCCAGCAGGACAGCAGCTCTGTGTTCATCAGTTTCACGCTGAACTTGAAAACTATTAATAGGCCATAATAATAATAAGCAGTTATACTTGTTTGTGAAGTTACGTTTTCTTGTGGTTTGAAGTGGAATTATTTCTTTACTTTAATTGTAAAAAGTGTGTCCAGGCAGAAAAAGAGGTTGGGAAACACTGACTCAAATGAATCATTTTGGCAGAATTAAATGAGTCCTGTAGGCATTCCTTTCACAGTTAAAAGCTGAACCGACTCTTCTGACTCTCATTACACACTGATCAAATCAAACGAAGAAATCCCTTTTACCGAGTAACTCGTAACGAGCTGAATCTCCCAAAAAGAGCCAAACCTTTCATCACTAAACACTAAGTAAAAGGACACTAAAAATAATCACTTCGCAAAATCATTTAACACGTAATCGAACAACAAATCGAGTGGAACAAATCGAACAATTTTTTATTTTTTATTTTTTTTACGGCACCCGTTAAAGAGCCGAATCTCCCAAAAGGAGCCGAACTTTTCAGCACCACAGGTGGCGGACAGAGCCTTTCTTTTTCATCGTCTGCACCATCTGTAACGTCTCCCCAACCCCTCCTCCCCCCGCCTTCCATTCCCCTGCCTTCCCTCCTCGTGGCAGCAACATCCTACCCTCGCCATGGCGACCGGGGGTGGAGCTCTCACCAAGGGAACGCCGTGCCGCCACCCGGGGGCGGATATTTCATTTCACCGCTGGGGACAATAAAAACAATAAAAACTTTCTCAAGAGCAGTTCTCGAAGGGGATATCATAAGGTGCTGCCAAAAGTACCTAGTATATAGAGGAAACCCTTATTACTAATTTATATACTGGATTTTTGGATTATTGATAGGTAAATAACTTAAGGGTTGCACAGCATGCAGGTTGTTTACAGAAGTAGGAGAGAAGCAATACCAATTCACCAAATTAACCAGATTTTGAAGAAGCAGATCTCAGAGCAAATGTTTTTCCGTTGTAGCCGGTCAAAGCCGATGGTTCGTAGGAGTAGATGCGCCGTCCACTCCTGGGTTAGCAACATTGTTTGTTTGTCATATAAACTCGCTGCCATCTACAGAGCGTTAAGCTGGGTTTGTGTTGCCAACGGGAGTATGAGGAGACAACGTCTTGTTTCAATTATGTTTTAACCTTTTTGCCAATAACTGAGCCTTGGGGTACTGCTTTTATTTTGGTTGTTTGGTGTGGCGAGAGGGAATGGTGAGGGGGATTTACGGACGGCTTAAGGTAGGCATACAGACACTTTATAAAGGTGTAGCCCGTGCCTTTATAGGGTGTTAAACATTAATGCATGCCCCTTACCCGAGAGATCTTGCCACTGCTGCTTTGTTTGCATTGATTTTGATTTATTTTCTTGTATTTTTTTTGTCATTTGGATGTCAACACTCGCGTTGAGCTATTTCTTACCGTGTCTATTGAAACATGTTTTATCTTTGTTTGTCTTTGTCCCAAATACTCTCGATATGACCCTTGGTGATTCATTCGAGGTCTTATGAAACGGCCCAAAAAGGGCTGTTATTGTTCATGTTGCCGACTCTTTTTTCCTTCTCTTGCTCTGTGTCTGTGTGTGTGTGTGTGTGTGTGTGTGTGTGTGTGTGTGTGTGTGTGTTGAAACCTGCTCAACTTTCCTTGTCGCCGCAAAGTTGTCAGCTCGTCGCCGGTTGTCGCTCCGCCCCCTGCACTCGAATAAAGTCGCGTTCCGTTTGAAATGCAAGGCAGCCTGTCGCTTTGCAGCGCCCCGTCGCTGACCAGTGTGACCCTAACCCTAAGGATGAGAAGCCTACTCCTTAACCCCAATCACTCATTAACGGTGGTCACCCACTGGCCAGATCCTTGGTGCGTAGCATGCGTATTGTGGCTATCATCAATTCTGTTTCTAGTAGAACTAATGAAATGCATCTTTGATTTTAATTAGAAACGTAATAAATATTGTCCTCGTCTACAATACCTGCAATCTCTGTGACAAAGTAAATACTTTTGTTAGGGGGAAATTCAAGCCTTGTCTCATTGTCCTATCTGTGTAGCCGGGGAACCCGGTTTATGGAAACATTACAAACCGTTCCACTTTCCTTGATGTAACGCCTTCAGGGTGCCGCTGTCAGTCTTCACAATTATAAAAGTAAAGTCCTTGCAACACACTGGCCACAGCTGCCAAGGTGTAAAAGTCCAGAACCATCCATTTTTAAATTTAACCAAGTATACTGTATCATGAATACAGGCCTGGCACTTGTAACAAACCTAACCGCTTCAAAATCGGTGGAAAATTCTGCGAGTTGTGAAGATTTTAATAGTGGATCGACGTCCCGCCTCCATAGACATAAATAAAAGTGTGACTTGACATGACTTGGGAGGCGCGGCTGCCCCCGTACCGATGTAGTGGCGCCTTGACACGCAAGACTCAACCGCGAGGTAACGGAGCGAACAAAACGCATTCTGGTTCCAACTGTAATTGTGTTTTATTCTGCTGAGTCGTAGAAGTAAGGGGACATGTCTGACACGTCCTTGGTTTTGAGTTAACCTTTGCGAAGCCACTACTTACCGGAGGGCGGCCGCCCACGTCCAGAGACCGCTGCACAGACACTGGTACCGAGGGCTGATGCCTGTGGGGTTTCAGTGATAGTGGCAGACCGAACCAACCGATGAGGGATGGATGCAATCTTTCAATGCGTATTATTATATTATTTCAAATGATATAGTTATGTTTACAATGATATATTGAGGGGGACAACTCTGTTTTTCCGGACCCCCCTGCCCTCCCCATGTAATTTCCGCCCCTGGGGCCACCACACGGACAGACCAGTTTTGGAGATAACTCGCCCTTGAGCTGTCAGCTTCCGCCACGCCTTCACCCCCCCCCCCGAGAGGTCGAGGTTCCCCCACCTTGACATCTTTTTTGCTCCGAAGGACAGGGCGGCTTCCATCCGTCCGTCCCCCGTGATTTACTGTACGTCGTGTGAGATTTATGATGATTCGGGTCGTTTGAGGGAATGGAACGATGGTGGCGATGGACGCTGTTTTCGGGGCCGGTCCATTTTCGAGGAGGGGGTCGAAACGTTGTGCAGGATTTGGAGCCGAGATTCCTCCGCAAAACAATGCCCGATGACGATCCATACAAAGGGTAATTAAGATTAATCGGGCGTGGTTTGGCAGGTGCCGGGGAGAGGTTCGGCTCCCTGACTCCGGGTACACAGAGAGGCAACCGATGAACTTAATCGAGCCATTGAGTGAAAAGATCAATAAATAGCGTGTTACTGCCAATTAGCCCGGATCGTGTTCGCTGTAGCGACCATGCAGCCATCTGCTGCATTCAAGGTGTGCGACCTTCAGCGCAGGGAGCTCCACTTTTAAAAAGACATTCCTCCCTCCCTCTCCCTATCCCTCTCTCTCTCTCTCTCTCTCTCTCTCTCTCTCTCTCTCTTTCTCTCTCTCCCCATCTCTCTAGCCCTCTCTCTTCCTCTCTCTCTCTCTCTCTCCCTCTTCCTCTCTCTCTCTCCCTCCCTCTCTCCCTCTTCCTTTCCCTCTCCCCTCCCTCTGTCCCTCTCTTCCTCTCCCTCCCTCCCGCTCTCTCCTCCTCTCCCTCCCTCCCGCTCTCTCCTCCTCTCCCTCCCTCCCGCTCTCTCCTCCTCTCCCTATCGCTCTTTCTCATGCCTCTCTTCCTCTCTCCATCTCTCTCTCTCTCATCCCTCTCTTTCTCTCTCTCTCTCTTCCTCCCTCCCTCCCCCCTCTCTTCCTCTCTCCTTCCCTCTCTCTCTCTTCCTCCCTCTCTCTTCCTCCCTCTCTCTCTCACATGGCGCAGCCTACTGTCAATGTTACTGGAAAACATTTAATTTTTATTTTTTAGAAAAGATTACAGGAGATTTATGTGAAAATATTTAAAGGGGAGGACAGCAGGAGACAAGCATTAAATACGGGACAATCCCAGGAAAGGCGGGAGGGTTGCCAGATACGCCTCAAAAACAGCAAAAGAAACCCAGCGCAATTCTTTTTTAGATACATTTCCCTCGTCTGCAGTTTAGTCACGAACGGTATTAATTCCTCTTTCCGTTAAAAGATTTGTGCTGGTCAGTGCAGCCATCAACAGAGCACTTCGTAGGCTTAGCTCTTCGCTTTGACATAATGCGAGCGGGTCCGGAACGGATGGAGCCACTCCGACGGGGGGTGGTTCTAATTCTACTGGGTCTCAAAGTGACATAGGAAGGAGAGGAAAATCTGAACGGCTCAGTTTGTGATAGTAGACCCATCAGAGATCCAAATGTAGGCACAAGCTTGTATTTATTTTGATATATTATAAACTTGCAAGTAGATATTATAAATATTGTACAAAGATGTTAGAATATACACATATAATCAGAAGGGATTAATATGTATTATGAATATTATAGATTAGATGTGATTTTAGTTATTTGAGAGTATCAGTATTCCTTTTTTTATATTTAATTTTGTCACATATTATTATTATCATCCAGGTCACTGCTTGTCACCAGCAGAGCTGAGTGAGAAATTAAAAACGTTGAAAGGTGTCGTAAAACACGTCAGTTACTCAGACGAGACGCTGCGTCGTGGCTCTACAAGCAGAGAGCCGACGCCCGGCGGGAGCGTCCACGCCACAGGGTCCTGAGAGTTAAGAGCCCCGCTCCCGGGGGGGGGTCATCCCCACAAAACGAAGGACAGGAAGTGAGTGATGGGCGGAGAGGAGGGAAGTGGCGGGGAAGAGGGAGGGGGAGGGTGGAGGGAGAGAGGAGGTCACATTCGCGCTGGAAGGAGAAATAAAAACACACACACACACAGACGCCCACGCACACGCACACGCACACACACACACACACACACACACACACACACACACACACACAAAGATGCCGACACACATAGACACGCACACACACACCTACACAATTCGACCTTCTGTGCCAAAATAAAATCAAAGTTTTCCAAATATTAGACCTTAAAAAGTCATTGAATAGTCAACATAAGAAACATAGTCAACATAAAATGTTGACATTTATTTTATATCTACTGTATATGAAAAACATATTTTTACAATACAAAATACAATGTATTTTTTATATGTAAAACACATTTTAAAATATATTTAAAAAAAATTAAAAACATGAAAAAATATTGAATATCCCCTCCATCCATCCATTCCTCCCTCCATCTCTCCAGCCATCCAACAACACTCCATCTATCCCTTCCTCCCTCTATCGCCCATCTACCCCCATCCCTCTATCCATCCCTTCATCCATCTATCCTTCCACCCAATCCCTCCATTACTCCCTCCATCCATCCAACCAACCATCCATCCATCCCTTCCTCCATCCACACCCCATCCCCCATCCACCCCCCCACCCATCCCTTCATCCATCTATTCCTCCTTCATCACTCTCTCCATCCATCCATCCCTTACTCTATCCATACCCCCATCCCTCAATCCATCACCCACCCATCCTTGCCATCCATCCCCCATTCCTCCATCTCTCCCTCACTCCATCCACCCCCCCTTCAAATTGATGGAGAAAGAAAAATCACAATAATCTTCTCTCAGCTCCTCAGCAACATGCAGATGTGTGTGTGTGTGTGTGTGTGTGTGTGTGTGTGTGTGTGTGTGTTTGTGTGTGTGTGTGTGTGTGTGTGTGTGAGATAGAGAGTAAAAGTGTGTGTACTCAATCTGACGGCGTAAAGAAAATAGTAAAATGCTGGCAGATGTTTTTGGGGTCTATCAGGAATCTCACAGATTACCAAAAACTCTCTCTCTCTCTCTCTCTCTCTCTCTCTCTCTCTCTCTCTGAGAGGTAATCCATCCTACTCAGGATGCCATATGTGTCACGGAGCCATTCTGCGTCTCACTCTCTTTCTTCCTTTTCATTGTGAATGCAAGACGATGGACGTCGTCTGTGTGACTGCTGCTGTTTACCACGATAAGAAATATAATCTCTCCGTCCATACAGGGAGGCGAAAACGATTTTAAACGCTGCTACAAGCCCTCCAGGCCAGGAGGGGGCGATACCATGCGATGAAACTCGGTGTCAAACACCACAGAAGAACGTGCGTATTGGAGCGTGATCATTGGACTGTGTACCGGTTCGATTCCTGAAGTTAGAGACTTTTAAACCCCTCGTGGAGACACGGAGACGACACAGGTTGTCAGCGTTTCGAGACAGCGTTTTCAAGAACATCCGTTTCATTTCCTCCGTGTGGGAAAACTGAAAAATCTCCATCCTGGAAAACCTCAAAGTCTAATCTATACGCTATAATCAATATACTATAAACTATAACCTTTAAACAATAAATCATTATCTATACACTTCAAACTCTAATCTGTATACTGTAAACTATAATCTGTATACTATGAACACTAATCTATATACTATAAACTATAATATTTATACTATAAACTATAATCTATATACTATAAACAATAATATTTATACTATAAACTATAATCTATATACTATAAACTCTCATCTATATACTGTGAACTCTAATCTACATACTATAAACTCTAATCTATATACTATAAACTTGAATCTATATACTATAAATTTGAATCTATATACTATAAACTTGAATCTATATACTATAAACTCTAATCTATATACTATAAACTATAATCTATATAACATAAACTATAATTTTTGTTCAATAAATTATAATTCACACACTACAAACTTTAATCTATATACTATAAACTTGAATCTATATACTATGAACTCTAATCTGTATACTACGAACTGTAATCCAGATACTATAAACTCTAATCTGTCTCCTATGAACTGTAATCTATACATTATAAACTATAATCTGTATACTATAAACTATAACTTTTGAGGTGCTGACATCGGCATTTTCAAGAAGTTCCATTTTACTTCCTCCGCACAGAAACACGGAAAAATCTATATCCTGGAAAACCTCCAAGTCTAATCTATATAATCTAAAAATCAAATCCACCGGTTCCCAACCTTTTCTAACTCACGGCCCACTTGAAAATCTCAAAAGTGTTTGTGGCCTACATGCGACCAGATGTAATAGTGGAGCCAAAAGGTGCGTTCTAAGAGGACGTTTATTTTAACAATCATATGCATTCTCATACATACAGTGCAGAAGTGGTAAAAAAAAAAAGGTGGGTTAAAAATAACCTTGTATCCATGGAACTTTCGTGTTACGTTGGTAACTTAAAACCAACAATAACAGGAGCACATTAATATTAACTCGCCTCATGAGAAGGCTGATGTTGCATGGCAAGCACCAAACGCTTGATGTCTGGCTACAGGGACGACAGTCTCAGCCAAAGATCTGGCTCAACGTTCAGTTTATTCCTGTATTTCCTTCAATGCCACAAGCACTGAAAAGCCAGTCTCACAGATATACGTCATCAGGAAAGGCATCAGAAACCGTACAGCTCTGTCGGACAGATCGGGATTTGCGTTCTCGTTGCCCACACATGATGTTTCGATGACTTTCTTCTTGCCTTGACACTCAAAATTTAAACAGCTGGGATATGTCCTGTTGGTGTTTTGTCTCGAGGTGACGGCGCAGTTTGCATGGCTTCAGAGCTTTGTTTGATAAAGTCTCGGAACACACCACGCACATTGGTAACGGTTCGTCTTCCGTGCCTGTCCAAAAACATCCCAAAGATAAATTTTCAGCGCATTACTTTCTCCGAACCTTTCTTTTTTGTTTGATAGGCGGTACTGTCCTGCCTGTCTGCCTTTCCTTTTCAGTGTGCCTGATGCTAGCCAACCATCCATTTTGATTATCACCTCAAGTTATCACCTCAAGTTCCACGACCGACCGGCTGGTCGATCGTGGTCCGGCTTGGACATTGTACTACCATAAAAAAAACTTTGGCGGCTTTCGAGTTTTTTTCTGCAGCATTTGAAAGAGGAGAATCAGAGCTTCCAAACAAGGCGTCACTTGTGTAAATCAAGCAAATATTTTTAAAGCTATGACTTGTTAATTACAGGGGTGTGGCAAACTGTGTTTCTGAGATAATCACCTCCAAAGTTTTACCCACACCAGGTTCATTCAGCCAGCTCCCAGAATGCAAATGGGGTTGGCGGACAAAGAAAGCCTCATGGCAAATTAACATATTGCTAAATGGGTCACTCACGAAGAGCTCAACAACACACAACTAATTTTGTTTTTAAAAAAGCTTTTATTTAACAGTAAGTCTCAGAAAATCTGAAATCTGAAAATCTGTCACCAACCTCAACGGACTTCATCACGTCATCGACTTCTTCCGTTGTAACAGCAACAGACGTATCGTCGGTCTCCTCAGGTGGTTCTTGAAAATATTCTGTTTCATCGTCACATTAAGTTTGAAATCCGCTGTTTGAAATGTTCTCCAAGTCCAGAGTAATATTAGATTCAGCAGCGCTGTCGTTCTCCGCGTCGCCGTCGGAGAACTGACAATCATCGCTGAAAATGAAGTCCATTACTTGGATCACTTGGAACACTGACCATTTACGGAAGTGACGTAGGTGCACATCACATTGAATATGGATGAATGATCTTCACCTGGACGCTCGCTTTACAGGAAACAATCGATCGGCATTGTTCAGTGCTGTTCTGCGTCCTGGTAAGTAAACTGCGTTTCCCCATGTAATCTAAGGCGAATATTTAACTCCACGGTTTAACATTTTTCTACTATTTATAAATCAAACTCTTTTGAAAATATGTTGAGAGATAAAAAAAAACCCACAAAGGAACACGAATCTGGAAAAATCTCATTTTCCTTCAAGAAAGGTTTTTTCAACTTATTTAGTTGCTCCTGGCGATTTTAGAAATGCGCGAGATTGCGGCTTTTGCTGTAGTGAGACACAAATTCCTATTTATCAGTGATGATGCATTTTTGAATGCTTCAAAGGAAAAATTCCACACAATGATGACTGTTTTTTTTACATTTAAAAACATTTTTGTATTGAATAATTTTTTTTCAATAAAATCGATGTGTTTTTCCCATGATTTGGCAGCCCATTTGCAATACCCTCATACCCATAGGTTGGGAATCGCTGCTCTAATCGATATACTATGAACTCTAATCTATATACTATAAACTATAATCTATATACTATAAACTCTCATCTTTATACTATACACTTAAATCTATATACCATAAACTCTAATCTATATACTATAAACATTAATTCAAGATTCAAGATTCAAGAGGTTTATTTGTCACATACTGTACATATACATACTTTCAGACACATATGCTGTGAAATGTCTTTGCAACGCACCCAGAGATTATGCACATCTCTGAAATCTATATACTATAAACTGTAATCTATATACTATGAACTATGATTTATATACTATAAACCATGATCTATATACTATAGTCTCTAATCTATATACTATAAACTATAATCTTTATGCTATTAACTATGATCTCTGTGCTATAATCTGTAAAGTATATACTATAATCTATATACTAGATATGATATACTTGGGGTTGTCGGGGAAAGGGATTGTTTTATGCGTTGTTAGTTACAGTAATGTTAATTGCTGCGGTACAAAAGGCTGAGCACTCTGATGAATAAAGGTTGCGCTTGGTTGTGCAATCAAATCTCCTGCCGCTTGCTTGCTCAAAGAAGTCCTAGCTCGCTACATTGGTGTCAGAAGTGGGATGCAAGATGGCAACTTCGAGAGAAGAGATTGAAGAACTCACCATACGCCTGCAAAACATTGAAGTTGCTCAGCCGAAGAAGAGACAACAATCGCCGGCAGCAAAGTCGCGCGCCAAGGGAACACCGAGAAGCTTGCCAGATGGGGCCAGCGATCCTCGCCTGTCGGTGACAGATCTCTGCCGGTGACAGATCTCTGCCGGAACAGCCTTCGGCGAGCGAGTGACTTGTCGGCCAGCAATCCTCGACCGGCGGTCAAAGATCTCTTCCGGAACAGCCAGCGGAGTAGTTAACCTCCCGCTCACCTAACGGTAGCCGAAAATGCCCCTCTCGTCATCGCCCCTCCCACGAGCGCCAGACGGGAAGCCATTAAGCTACCTCGCTACAACAGAGAGACGTCGCCAGAGATCTACCTCATCCAAGTGCAGTTGGTGGCACAGCTAGTTGGACTGCAGAAGAAACCGCTGTGCAAGTCGCCCTCGCTCTGGAAGGAAAAGCCCTGCAGATCCTCACGACCTCCAGCCACAAGAACGACTGGACTGGCAGACCGCTGAGAGAGTGCTACAGCATCGGTTTGGTCGGCACACCTATGCCGACTACGCACAGGACAAACTGGTCAACCGTCAGAGGAAGGAGGGAGAGAGCCTGGGCACCTACATTGCGGACCTCCGGCTGTATGTGCGACATGGTTACCCAACGTTTGACGACGCGGCGCAGGAAGAGATCGCGCTTCAAACTTTCGTTCGGGGGCTCCGGCTGGAGCGGCTCAGAGAGCCTGCACGCCCCGAGATCATTGGTCGAGGCTCGCGGAGAAGCCGAACGGGTTGAACACGTGCTGGTGACGAGTGATAATTTCCCCAGCAGGAAGCATCGAGTGCGCCAAGCAGACAATATGGAGTGCGACAATGACGGGGCAGTCTGCACGGCGGGGCAACGAGAGGGCTGCCAGGCGGTCAACGGGGGGGGTGCTACCGATGTGGAGAGCCGGGCCACATCGCACGCTATTGCCCAGCACCAGCGCCGAAGAGCCCAGCACCGGTACCTGTACGAAGCTCCTCCTCTACTAGAGCGCACCTGGGTCGGGCTCAGGGGCTGTACCTGGACTGTAACCTGAACGGTACGCTATGCAGAGCCCTGGTGGACAGTGGGTCCATCATTTCCATCATCTGCCCCAGGACACTGCCAGGCACAACTAACCAGGGATCGCAAGGCTGGGAGCCTACCAAGCGGCGCATCACAACAGTCACCGGACAACCTACCAGAATGGGGGGAAAGACAGCCCTTCAAGTGACTGTTGCTAACCGTGATGTGACCACGAGTTTCCGCTAGCCAACATCCAAGACGCCTGCATTTTCGGGCTGGACTTGTTGATCAAGTGAGGGCTGTGGTGGATGTATCCAGAGCCACACTCTACTTGGGTACTGAAGCAATAGCGCTCCACACCATTGGTGAGGATGGACTACGCGTCGCTTCGCTGCATCACGTCGCCGCCAGAGGTGGAGCAAGACACACTGCATAGCAGAACTGTTGCAGCGCCTTCAACAGAAAGGGCCTCGCCACCTCAACCGCCGTCGATCGAGACACGGCAAGCCATCGACAATCTGTACCACAGAAGCTGCGAGGGACTGGATACAGGCCAGAGAGGTCAACTGAAAGAGTTGCTGGACCTGTCTGCTGGCATCTTTGCGGCCAGAGACGAGGACTGCACACACACCAACTTGGTACAACATGACATTGGGTGGCTAGTGGCTACTGGCAACTGGCAGGTAGAGCTGGCACCAGAGGCATGTCCAAAGATTGCGTTTTCCATCGACCAGGGACTGTGGCAGTTCAAGGTAATGCCATTCGGTTTTTGCAATGCTCCAGCCACCTTCGAGCGCCTGATGGAGAGAGTCCTGGCCGGCATCCCCCAGGACCGTTGTGTCGTCTATCTGGATGACCTCCTCGCCCATGCTGCAGACTTCAAGAGCGCGCTGACCAATCTGAGGGATGTCTTCCAAGCCATCCGCCAGGCCGGGCTCCGACTTCATCCAAAGAAGCTGCAGCCAGCTGTTTCGATGGGAGACGTTCTTTGGCCATGTCGTCAGTGCTGCTGGAGTTTCGACCGACCCAGCCAAGGTAGCAGTGGTGAAACACTGGCCTGTTCCTCGTGACGTGAAAGAGCTGCTAAGCTTCCTGGGGCTGGCTTCCTACTACCGACAGTTCGTGAAGGACTTTGCCACCATTGCCAGCCCCCTACACCAGTTGACACAGAAGGGCGAGGCGTTCCAGTGGGGGGAGGACTGTTCCTGTGCCTTCACAAAGCTGCGGTCGGCACTCATCAAGGCCCCTGTGCTGGCCTATCCAGAGCTGCGGCGACCTTTCATTGTGGACACTGATGCCAGCGACGTGGGTCTCGGAGCAGTGAAGGAAGGAAGGTGAACAAGGTGAACTTGTCATCGCCTACTTCCGCCGCTCCCTCAGCCGGTCCAAGAGGAACTACTGTGTCACCCGTCGGGAGCTGCTGGCCGTCATCCAGGGCCTCCACCATTTCTGTCCGTACCTCTACCGGCAGAGGCTCCTTCTGCATACCGACCACGCATCCCTCACCTGGCTCCTCAACTTTAAAGAACCAGAAGGTCAGCTGGCCCGCTGGCTAGAGACACTACAGGACTACAACTTGGAGATTCGCCACCGGTCTGGCCGTCTCCATGCCAACGCCGATGCGCTGTCGCAACGGCCCTGTCTGGAGGCAGAGTGCCGGCACTGTCGACGCGTCGAGGGACGGGACGCATCCAGCGTCTTGGTGACCCCGAAGTGACCAACCTCCAAAGAGCCATTGACGAGCTGGAGTACTCTGGAACATAGCTGGCGGGGCACCAGGAGCTGGAAGATGGCACGATGGCCACCAGGAGTCTGCCAGTGGCGATGCAGGAGCCCGTCACGGCTGATGAGGTTGGCCCACTGCAAGTAGAGGCCCTTCCTCTCTGGGTCCAGTGCTGAGAACGCTGGACAGTCTGGTCGGTGGCCTGCCCTCACCCACTCTTGAACCCAGGAGAGGACAGGGTCTTGGCTCTGCTCGTGTTGGAGTTGGTCTGGGTCACAGAACAGGGCAACCGCTACATCCTAGTAGCCATAGACTATTTTACCAAATGGCGCGAAGCCTACGCTGTCCCCGACCAGAGTGCTGCTACCACCGCCGCAGGCCTGTGGACGAGATGTTCTGTCGGTTTGGGGTGCCGGAGGAGTTACACAGTGACCAGGGTTGGAACTTCGATGCTCAGGTGTTTGCAGAGGTCTGCCACCGGCTGGGCGTTAAAAAGACCCAGACTACGCCACTGCATCCACAGAGTGACGGATTGGTCGAACGTTTCAACCGCACCTTGGTGACCCAACTCGTTATTCTGACAAGCCACCAGCAGTGAGATTGGGATCTTCACTTGCCCTTGGTCCTTTGGGCATATCGGACAGCGGTGCAAGAGTCCACTAAGTGCACTCCGGCAGCCCTCATGTTTGGACGTGAGCTCCGCACCCCTGTGGACTTGGTGTTTGGCCCTCCCCCCGAACCAGACGTGGCTGGGGAGCCGGGCATGGACTATTTTCACCACCTTCGGGAGCGGCTCTGGGCGGTACATGAACTGACCAGGCAGGCTTTCGCCGACGCTGGGTCCCGTCAGAAAAGGGCTTACGATCAGCGTGCCAAAGGGGAGGATTTCGCCTCCGGGACGCAGGCGTGGGTCTTCAGCCCAGAGAGGAAGAAAGGCCTCTCCTCCGAAGCTGATGAGCCACTGGGTGGGACCCTGTACGATCCTTGACTGTCTGATGTGGTGTACAGGGTGCGGCTGATCAAAAGGAATCGGGTGGTGGTTCTTCATCGCAATTGGCTTCCCCAGTACCGAAACTTGGCTCAGTCTGAGGGTGAGTCAGGGGAGAGGTGCAGCCTCCAGTCTGTGCCTTGCCATGGGAAGCAGCTGGCGGGCCCCCTGGGTGGGCCCGGCGAAAGCTTCAACTCCCCCAACACCTCAGAGACTTTGTGGTGGACACATGGGTTGCTGGGGACAGCTAACCAGCCGGGTGGGGGCAATGTAGCGTGTTGGGGAATAGAGGTGGGGCGGAGATTTCCCAGCATGCTTTGTTATTGTGTGTTTTGGGGTTGTTGGGGAAAGGGATTGTTTTATGTGTTCTTAGTTACAGTAATGTTAAGTGTTATGCTGTTGTTAGTGTTAGTTAGCCAGATTGTTATTACTTTTGTGTTTTGTGATTATGTTATGATTGTTGCACCAGGAGTGAGAGTGTATGTGCCATTAGTAAACTGCCTTCTGTGATAACAGTGTGGTGGTACAGAAGGCTGAGCACTCTGATGAATAAAGATTGTGCTTGATTGTGAAATCAAATTGCCTGCTGCTTGAAGAAGCTCTTCCTCGCTACAATACTATAAATTATATAATCACTATACAATAGACATGACATATACTACCCTTTTGGTTGCTATTATTTAGCATGTTGCTACTAGTTAGTATTGTGTTACTACAGTAGTTAGTGTGGTGTGTTGAGTTAGCATGGTGCTACTTTGTGTTAACAGTGTTCTTACCTCAGGTTTCATCTCATCTTATCTCATTTCATTCATGTTGTATTATGGAATGGCTGAATGTCCTTGCGTTTGGAAATGAAAGGCATAACAATCTGGATTTGTCGCGTGGCAAAGAGTATTTTTAAAAATGTCTTTTATTTGAGTTTTTTATTGGAGGGAGCCGCAAACGCCCCTGCAAGAACAGTGTGTTCCCAAACGTGGTAAAACAAAATGAACACTCTCCCCAAAATGTTACGATTTCTTTGCTATAACCGTTCATCTTCACCAGCTCATTTCTACTGTTCTGAACCAGGGAAGAGCAAGAGAGCAGTCTGAATGATGGCTACGTTGCCCTCCTACTGAACCTTTTCCAGACCTTTTCATTTATTTTCCTCCACCTTTCTTTCTCATCCATGGGGGACGTCCTGTTTTTCAGGCGTCGTCGGATGGTGGGTTGTGGCTGTATCAATTACGGTTGATTTGACAAAAAGGATGAGTTCAGATGACGCCATCAGTAAACTTAGTGGTGAGCATTTAGCATTGAGCAGTTACAATTTAGAATTTGGCACTTAGCAGTTAGTGTTTAGCATTTGACAGTTAGCATTTAACAGTTTGCATTTAGCATTTAGTGGTTCTCATTTAGCGGTTAGCCTTTAGCATTTAGCGGATAGAATCTAGTATTTAGTGGATAGCATTTAGCATTTAGTGGTTGGCATACAGCATTCAATGGTTTGATCTTAGCATTTAGCTGTTAGCCTTTAGCATTTAGCTGTTATACTTTAGCATTTGGCAGTTAGCATTTAACGTCATGTGCTATCTTCCCTCGCATGACCTTTCAACGCAAGAAATGTATCCATCTTCCCATCCATCCACCCTTCCTTCCATCCCCCAATCAATCCCACCATACGTCCCGCAATCTATCATCCCATCCATCCCTACATCCTTCCTTCCACCCCAATCCCTCCCTCCATCCTTCCCTCCACCCCATCCATCATTCCATCACTGCCTCCATCCCCTTTCCCCATCCCTCCATCCATCCATCCAAACAGCCTTCCCTCCACCCCACTCCTTCCCTCCTTCCATCAATCCCTTCCTCCATCCCTCCATCCATCCTTCCCTCCATGTCTCTGCATTAGCCACAGCAGCTTTCACCCCCCCCCCCCCCTCATAATTTGGACATATAACCACAATGTGTTATGTGTTTGTCCATCCCTCCATCTCTCCCTCCATCCATCTCTCCATCCTTCCCTCCACCCCATCCATCCTTCTATCCCTGCTTCCATCCCCCATCCATCCCTCCATCCATCCTTCCCTCCTTGTCTGTGCTTTTGCCACCCCCCCACCCCCCCGTAATTTGGACATATAACCGCAATGTGTTTTTCCATCCCTCCATCCCTCCATCTTCCCCTAAGAGCTTCTGTGATAGAAAGGAGAAAAATAAAACATGATATTCTTTCTCTCTGATCATGTTGAACGTTGCACTTGCCTCACAACATATGAAAGGAAGACGCACACGATGACAGAAAGTGTCTCGTAATGACGTAGCACTGCAGTGTGTGTGTGTGTGTGTGTGTGTGTGTGTGTGTGTGTGTGAGTAGCCACCAGGTGATACCGGCAGGTATCAGAAAGGTACTGTACATTTGAAACCTTTTCAGATCAAACTTCATTACATTTAAGATTAAATGTAAGATTTGTGTCAGATGTATTACATGAGTTATTGCCAGTACAGTAAGTATTCGAGCTGAGTGGTACATATCTGGAACAGAGACGTAAACATGGAAGGTTATGAACGACCTGTAGGTTATTCTATATGGACTGTCGCTGTTGTGTAAATGCTGCAGAGTCTAATTTTATACTTTTTACCATTTCAGGCAAACTATAATGACATTTCAGAGTAAGATGTAGAGTTATAGGGACAATAGACAACTTTTTTACTTTCCCCCCTGTGTTTCCAAGTGGCGGGGCATTGTGCTTGTTGCGTTCCATAAGGAAACGGAGTAAAAAACAATCTGACATCTAGGATAAAAATAAAAAAAAACACACTGTTCTGGCGCGGCCATCCTGTGCGCTTCATCGCTGGCGCGCCGTGGGCACAGTCGGTACCACCAGAGAGGGGGCGATCGGGTCGCAGAGCTGGCCCTGTTAGGCTTTTAAATTGTATTTTTTAGATCGGGGGCTATTCATAAAACATTTAGGGCTGAAGGCCGGGACGCCCACCCCTAACGACACCAACGGTATTATTGTTTGCACCGCTGTTTGCACGTCGTCAACCGGATCGCTTCACGTTTTCCTCAGAGTGTTCCGTGGAAATGATCATCACCACTTTAGAAATAGAAGAAGAATCTTTATTCGTCATATGGCACACACACATGCATTCAGGAAGTGACGGTGACAAACACACACACATCCTTCGAATGGGGGCCGGTGAAATGAGTTCTCTGCATTTGATCCATCCTGGCTTGTCCTTCCTCCAGGGGGCGGCCAGGAGCAGGGGGCAGCATTCAACAATGCCCAGGGACCAGTTTCTTTTGGTAACGCAATCCTAGACATACTGTATATATAAATATATATATTTACGCCGCATTGACTGCTTTGGCTCGTTGCTGAGATAAGTCAATGTTGCCGCCATATTGGAACGGACATGGGACCTGTAAACAAATACAAGTAAACTGGGAGCTGCGGTTTTTCTGGATAAAAATCCCTAACGTTTACATTCCTCAACCCATTTCAATGAGTAGTTTCTGTATTCAAGAGTTTATGGTCAATCTGGAGTAGATTGCTCCACGCTTGCTTTTCTGCTTCCCGTGACGCACTGCCATAGATTCATCTTTTTCCTGGGAGATCGTACCCGGGGGCATTCCAAATGCATAGTGATAGAGGCTTAAAGGGAACCAATCTAGACTACGGTTTTGTTATTCTACAGCCATTACACTGTGCAATCAACATCAACTTCATAATGATCAGTAAAAGCAAAAAAGTTGTCGATTGCTCCTTTATTTTAATACTTTTTAAGACAATTTTTAATTTCTTGAGGCTTTCATTATATTAGATTTAACCTGTCATATCTGGCCCCGGTCCAATTTTGCTTTATACGAAACATCTTAGTCGCTTGAGTATTTACCAAGACAGCACAGCAGCACAGCTAAGCGGGAGCACTGTGGCTCATAGAATGGATTCAAACATCCGCCCTTCCTCCTGGGTTTCTAGGGACGCGCTCTCTCTCCCGCTCACTCGTGCTGTTTTCCCATCCAACAGAACATCATCCTGGGATTGTCTCCAGCTCTCCCCAGCTCCCTGCACCACCTTCGGCTGCGACACCACCAGACAAGAGCAATTAAAAAGCCGTCGCCGCTCGCACTCGCCCCGCTTTCTTGTTTTCCGCTCGCCCTGCTGTCTGACTGTCAGAGTCACTAATTTAAATCAGTTCCGAAAGTCGCGCGGGGAGACGAGGAGATAATGACAATATGTTTGCGGTGAGAGGCATATGAATCGCTGCGCTAACATGATTATTTGCATGCTTTTTGTTTATTTGCAGGTTGCCTGCTGTTCAGACCCAGCTGCCTATCAACTGCTGCCAAAGTCTTTGAGAGTACCAGGACAAGTCCTGGCTCAGTGGAAAAAAAAACCCAAAACAGATATTTACCTTATATTCCAACCATAGCGGCACAACAAAATCACAGATGTTGAGAACATTAAGCAGTCTAGATGTCGAGCCTTTCCTTAAATGTGCTTGGAACACTCTGAAGGAAGGAAGGAAGAAATGCAGCCTGAGAAGGGTCCTAGAAAAGGGTCAAAGCCATTTACATGTGTCACAGAACTGTGACATTTAGAGTCCACTCGACTGCGACCGCAAAAGGAAGGAGAGAACAGCTTGAAAACAAAAGGTGGCTTCCCTCTGGGGGGTTCTGCTTGCTGCGCCGTGTCTCCCGCTCACCTAAGACACCGGGCTAGTGTCAGCTGTCAGTGTCAGCTTGAAAGCAGGAATGCTAATGGACCTTCACCGCAATGCATCTCTCGCTCACTCTTTCGCCGGCACTCTCTTGCTCTCTCGCTCTCTCCCTCTCTGTCTCTGTCCCAGTCGGTCTCTCTCCTCAACCTCTCTTTTCTCTCAGTGTCTGCAGAAGTCCGTGCTATTAACTTTTCCTCCGTTACGGCTGGAGCTCTGCGTCTACCTAGAATAGCCTGCAGTCGCTGTCTCTACGAGAGATAGGCAGCCCCCCTTTGAGAAAGGGAGTCGAGCTTCGTCAAAGTGCCGCAGCCCCGTGTGCGCTCCCTCCCTCCCTCCCTCTCTCCCTACCTTCCTCCTCTCACCACTTTTCCCTGCCAAAGCTTAAATGTGAGCGGATACTGCAGATATTTCCACCTGTGAACCCTCCTAAGTATGCAACACTGCGGGCGAGGATGATTGCAAATGAATGTGCTGGGCTCCAGGGAGGGCCGGGATAGAGTGAAAACCATAAATACTTACTGTACCTTCAGTACTTTACTTGAAATGTACTTGTACTTAAAGGTAACCTCCTGTATTTTCTCACCTTTTCAAACCACCATTGGTGATTTATATCAGAATCTTATCTGGCAAGCACCGGAGCATTCTTGATCATGAACATGGTTACCATTTTGCAGTATTCAGCTGAAGTTATTCTCTCAATACTGGATCAATTTAGATTCTGATGCCAAACAATCTTAATGACTCCCAATGATGCAAAATCGAGGTCTAAGTTAAAAATATCTTGTTTTCAACAAATATCTAACAAAGGCAAACTGAAGGGCATTTAAGTGCCACACTTTCAGGTCCTGTGGATTAGGTTCATAAGTCTGTGGAATCCATTCCAATTACTGGATTTGGCCATTTCAGCATCACTCATGGTTGAGGGGTGCATAAAGTCAAGCACTCCGCCATGCGACCTCCATACACAAACACTGGCAGTGGAATGGACTTGTAGTGAAGGGCTTCGGGGTATAATAGGGTCGTACCCAAGAGCTTGGTGACTCAGCATGGCGGCGTCATAGGATGCCACCTTTCTAACAAACAAGTTCGTCGAAATCGCTGCCTGGTGAACTGCAAGTGCTGTTATTGTGAAGTGTAAAACGTCAAGGAGCAACACAGCCAAGCCGCGAAGTGGCGGGCCGCACCAGCTCCCGGAACGTCACCGCCGAGCGAGTGCTGTAGTGTGCAGCGTATAAATATCACCTGTCATTGGTCGCAGCACTCGCAACGAAGTATCAAAGCTGCCTCTGTAAGCACCAGGACGAGAACTGTCGGTTGGTTTCATGGAATGGGTTTCAATGGCCTGGGTTTCAATTAGCTGAACACAAGCCTAAGCTTATCATGCCCATGCCAATGCCAAGCGTCAGATGAAGGGCCTTAAAGCCACTGGATGGCATTTGACTCTGGAGGAGAGGATACACATTTTCTATGAGCTATTAATCCCACTTCACCATCTGGAAGTCTGATGGAAGAATGAGGGTTTGGTGGACGGCAGCGAATGCTACCTGCCCAAATGTATAGTGCCAAATGTAAGGTTTGGTGAGATACTTGATAAAAATGAATACAAGACTTTTACTTGAAAGAATACAATATTCTTTGGGTATTTATACTTAATCATCGGATATGAGTTTGTCTCCCACTTCAGCTCGGATGTTGAAGTTGTAGATGCTCATCTGATCAGACGTTGATGTAGAAAATTTAATTAGCTGTTTAAGAAAATGTGTCGTCGGAGAGCGGATATGAAACACATCAATCCCTCAACAAATCCGCTTTACATCTTAGGACATGAAATCAAATAAGGCAACTGAAAGTTTTCCCAATGAAGGGCGGCGCAAAGAACACTTTTACAACATGTACAGTAGCATCTCGCTTGAACTTCAAAACGTAATTACCAAAATTGACATTTCATGAAGATTTCAAGTGCCATCTTTGATTAAGAGCCGAAAGCGGAAAGGATATGTTTTCGAACGATCACTTTGAGGACTCTCATTCGACTGAAATGTGACAACAACCAACAACAACAACAACATCAACATCAAGCTCTCGTATTCCCTCTTTTTTTTTGCCATGGGTGCAATTAATCAAAAAGCAATTACATTAGCATGCTCTGGAGATGGATTAAACGATTTTGACAATTTCCGTGGCTGCCTGAGCTCGCTCCGGGTCCAACCCCCCTGTCCCGCTGTCTGTCGAGTCCTAAAAAAATCCTGAAGAGTGGTGGAACGCGGGGATAATTAGTCCAGAGGATGGGGAGCAGGGGCTCTCCAGGATCAGGCCTTCCTGCGTACGTCCTGTTTGCAGCCACTGCGTATTAAAGCAAACGTCGGTTTAATCACAGCGCGCCGCACACCCTCTATGCTTTATTAGACTGGTAAATGTGCCGAAGGAAGCCGAGGAGCCTAATTAAGGAAGACTTGGGTTCACTCACGATCAGACGCCGGTGCCTTCACTTTCCTCCCTGTTTTCCTCACTACCTCTCCTCTCTACCCCTCTCTCTCCGCGCCTGTGTGTGTGCTCAATCTGACGGCGGAAAGAAAAAACGCCGGCAGATGTTTTTGGGGTCCATCAGGAATCTCACAGATTCCCAAAAATCTCTCTCTCTCTCTCTCGCTCTCTCTCCCCCTCGCTCTCCCTCGCTCTCTCTCTCTTTTCAATAGCTGTGCAATATATTCAGATAATACTTCAGACTGTGATTATAACTGAGAAGTACAATACCACTCAATACCAATAATGAATCCTGTGCATAGAATCACACTTAGTGTATTCACTATATTTCTATATATTTGGCTATTTCTGTTTTGTATCTTTGGCAATTTCTGTATATTAGGCCATTTTTATCTTATTTTCCATTATTTTTTTTTATTTTTCATTTGTATTTATTTATTTTCATATTTCTTTTTGTTCTTCATCATGATTCGTTTTTATTTTTTAATGCTCATTGTCTCGAGAGACTGCACCAATACGCACCACCTCATCACAATTATACTTGGCGGAATAAACTGATTGTGAATCCAATTCCGATGCTGATACAATAGAAAGTAGAAATAAATCCGGCTATCCCTCCATTTTAAAAAAGGTCCAATCTGCCGCCAAAAGAAATAAATAAATCAGAAGTCGATCTCTGGGGAAAAGGGAACCCCCATTGCATCCATTTCTACCTCTTTCCCTCCATGCAGTGGCACTGCAGGTGGTGGTGGCGGAGGAAGAAGACGATGACGAAGGTGGGTGGGTTGGTGGGAGGGCGGAGGGTGGAGTGCGGAGCGGTGGAGAGTGGAGGGTATCGTGGGGTTAAGTCCTGCAGAGAAAGAGTTGTCGGACTCAGACGGGACTACGGGTGGCCATAGTGTCAAACCAAGGAAACACGAGGCAACCAACCCGCCTGCAGAACAACTCCAGCTAATGGGTTGGGAGGAGGCATCTGTACAAGCCAAGCCGGTAAATGACGGTGGGCGGGGGAGAGAGTGGGGTAGTGTGGGTGGGGAGGCTTTACAAGTCATAACTAACAGGAGAGGGAGGACACACAGCGCCACAGGTGCATTGGTTTAATAGCCCCAGCCATTGGGCAGGGTAGGTAATAGGAGGGCGATATTTGGAGTTGGGGGCCCCCAGTGGTGACATTAGAGCGAAGGACAGCTTAGAGAAGAGGTGGGAATGGAGGGTGGGTGGTGGAGGTGGGGGGGATTACGGGACCCACCTCGGCAGTCATTTATTTATACAAGTCTCCTGGTTCATGGGAAAGGTTGGGTAATTACCATTAGCAATTACCACTGATCAAGTACAGACACCTCCAGACCCGGAGGGCGCCAGATGTGGATGTGTGGGGGATGGTTGGGGGGACGTGGGGGTCCGCTGAAAACAAACCCGGGGGCATGCTTCCAACCCCCCCCCCCACACACACACACACATACACACACACACACACACACACACACACACTCCACCCCCACCCCCACACACAGCTTTATTAAGTGGCCTCAAAGCAGATCCCTGCCCAAATAGAACGGCCCCAGCTCTGGCTGGACTCCAGTCCAGTCCTGTTCTACAGGAAACCCGGGGCTGCGGGTTTCACACACAACGGCAGAGCTGTTCTGTTTAGGTTTATATTTATAATGTGAAAAAATATATAAAAATGTCCTTTTAAGATTGGTGTTATTATCATCCAGCGGTGATAACGACTCCCTCCGTGAGAGTTATGATGGGAAAGAAGGAGCGAATCCCACACACACGTAAACACAGAAACACACTGTTTCAGGAAGGGGGGGTGAAGGGAGAGATGGAGTGGAGGGGTGAAAACACAACTCTGTGAGTAGGAGAATTACGGGCGGGAAAATAATAGGTGTGGGCAGCGTGAATGCATCGCTCCGTGTTCCAGGTAGAACGGGGGACGGGGGGCCTTAATTTGCAGATGGAGGCTGCCCATTAACGGCAGGTTTTCAGGCGTCTGAGTGGGAGGAGAGGGATGGAGGGATTGAGGGATGGAGGACAATGGTGGGATAGGGGAGGAAGGAACAGAGGTGTCCAGTCGTCGTTCCCCCCTCCGACTGAAGGGGCTGGGAGGCAGGAGACTCCCCGCTGATCAGTGGGAGCACAGAAAACCCCTGCCATGACGGTAATGAGACAAGACCACCGCCACTGCAGCATTCCGGTAATCACACACACCTACACACACACACACACACACACACACACACACACACACACACACACCAATCTAAATCTCGCTCGATGCAAAACGCTGCCTCAAACGACATTGCTTGCACATGTGTAGGTGAACTTTGGATGTTTTCTAAATTGTGTACGCTTTTTCGCACACAGACACACACACACACACACACACACACACACACACACACACACACATACACACACTCCAGTAAAAAGTAGATATACCTGGATACAAAATTACCATAGTGAAACGTGAATGTACCACATCGACATTTCTACTTGAGTAAAAGTAAAGAAGTATAAGAATTTAACAAAAAAATACGATAGCTATAGAGTCAGAAATATATTCAAAGAGTATGGACATAATGACTAATTGATGAGAAATCCTAAATCCGTAGTTTCATGGATCCAGTCCCTGATTTCTTTTACATTTTATATATATATATATATACATAAATTCAACTTTTTTTTTTTCCCAACTAAACGTAACATGACGGTGTTAGAAATGTAGAACAGCGAAAAGTTATAGATATTTACTTTTTAAATGTAGAGAACTTTCTGAGTCTCTAAAACTGAATATGATGATGCGTAGCTTGTGGAGCTGGTTGCGTCGCACAACTCGACGGCGCCGCACGCTCCCACGCCCTTATATGGGCTGGCCTATTTCAGCAGCCAGTCCTTCCTGCCCTAGCTGCTTTGCTGCCTGCTGCTTTTCCTCTGCTCCCTCCACCTCCACTGCATCCACCTGTTGGTCTCTACGCTTTCTATTATTATCGCTTTTATTTTAAGTAAATCTAGGAGTTGTTAGAAAGATAGAACAAATATCCTTTGAAAAATGTGCCTAAGTACAGTAACAAAGTACTTGTACGCTTGTTTGTTTCAACCTCCTCCCCAACCCCTGACAGAGTGTTACGGTTGGAGGTCCGATAACCGTGAGGCCTTTTCTCTCCCTCTCTCGCCAGTGTAATTATCTGAGGTAGGGGTAATCAGCAGCCCTGAAAGGTGATGGATGGAGGAGGGATGGATGGGTGGAGCAGGAACGGATCGCTTGGCTGATGAGCTCCACCGCAGACGCTCGGTTCGTACGACTCGTTGGACTCAGAATCAATCGGAGATCGGAGAAACGTTTCCCCAAAGTGTTGCTATGGGTTGGCAGCGCCGCCATTTTTATTTTTTAATCCTTGTGTGGTGTTCATGTTTTTGTTATTTCCCAATGTTCGCAGGTCTGGTGGAACCCACAGCAATATCCTTTTTTGTTTATTTTAAATACAGCCTTAACAATTTATATAAAAACACTTAAAAACAATAAATTAAAAAGCATTATAGAGAGCATATATAGTAAAAGAAAAATCGCCAAATAAAGCCTAATTCTGATTCTGGTATGGAGTGACTATTATTATTTATATAGTGAGTATTATTACTTATAACAGTGTGAGACCTGAATTAGAGGAATCATCATCAACGCGATACATAATTGCTTACTAGTGATAAAAGGTTTGATTTGTTTTTGAGATTCGGTTCTTGGAGTCCAAAAGAGTTGATCAGCGTAGTGAATGGAATTCTCACGGGAATCATCTCATTCTTTCTAAATTGTTTATTCATGCGGGATGCAAAGTGTCAGTCA
Source organism: Zeus faber (assembly GCF_960531495.2). Taxonomy (NCBI): domain Eukaryota; kingdom Metazoa; phylum Chordata; class Actinopteri; order Zeiformes; family Zeidae; genus Zeus; species Zeus faber. The sequence continues at coordinate 22,905,770 of NC_137206.1, read as the reverse complement.
CTTTGAATATGATAATACTTTTTCCACATGAATTAATCCTCAGTAATTATTTTCAGCTCGCGAAGGAGGAGCTTGTCGGGCACGTCGCTGGGCCGCCCAGGCTTTGGCCCACACGCGAGGTCTATGCCCGGCTCTTCTCGTTCGCAAATCGAGAGGGGAGACTCGGGGGAAAAAAAAAAAAAAAAGAACGGAGAAGACAAACAAACAAACAAAATGAACAAATGAAACCAACGAACGGACGCAACAAATCAAGAAACAAAATCTAACGAAAATCGAGGAATAACCCTTTTTCCAGAGTAACTCCCGACACCAGAGTCATTTAAAGGCTTTGTTTGCGATGAATCGTTTGCGAGTCTTGCATCACGATTACTTACCGATTGTCTCAATGGGGCGGGGTCAGAACTCAACTCAGTAAACTATCAACAGGCACATATTGCATATTGTTTACTTGTAGTCAATAAATAAACAACCACATCCTAAATTACATCAGCAGCCGCTTGACAAGAGAAGAAGAACGAGGAGCAGTGGAAGCAGGAGAACAACAGGGACAAAAGGCACCATTACAAAGTAATGCCGGTGAGTCAAACTTAAAGGAGCCCGTTGCGTCCTCCATTGACACCGAAACAAATTGTTTTTTTTCTTCAACCGCCGTGCTTGTTACTACTCATTTGGACAGACCATCATGACACTTATTTCATGAGGAAATTGCTTATTTTGCAAAGTTTTGCGGTGCGTTGCGTCCATCCCGCTGCGTCTCACCTCAACGCGCCTCCGGATACGGACGTTTGCCTTAATTGACTCCGGGCCCCGGCGACCGAGCGATCGATGGCACCACGGAGGCCATTTTCACCGCCTGCATCTGCGGCTAATTCGGGAATTAGATGGTGACTGTCACCGTGTCAATTAGCTTCCATTAGCTCTCTATCGTCTTCATTTGTGGGCAAAGTTGGGGAGAATTTTCCAAAAGCCGAGTGGAGAAATATGATATGAACTGTGACCAAACAGCACTTCTACATTCACTTCTACATTTTTTCCACATTACATTTTTTAATTAATTATTGTTTTTAGAATGTCTTTGTTTGAACCAAATGAAGAACATTCAACAACAGAATAATTATGGCTCAGCCATTATGATCCGCCACCTGGGAACCAGTCGCTCCTTCCTGCGCACATTAAAACACACCACAGAGTTTCAAGTGAATAAAGTTATTTTGAAAACCAGATCATGAAACAAGTTTCTGCGTTCTCTCTATATTTGAAAGAAAACTTACTAAGGCCGCTGTTAAATTCATCCGTCCGGATCGCCCACGGCTCCACCGCTAGCTGTGGTTCGTTCCGTTTGGCTCGTTCCCTCCCGCCGCTGGGAGCAGCTTGGTCCGAATAAAACAATATATCAACACATACCACAGACAAATTAGCTTTAATAAGCCTCAAAAAAGGCGATCTGGAATCCTTGAAATGTAATAAGTCCCAAACTTTGATGCCTTTCTCTATTCAACGGATTAAATTGATGTTGACAAAATCCACTGTCAGAGCCAACCTGCCTCTGCCAGCCTAAATCGGCCGCTGTTCTCGTGAATATCATTGTTAATAATAAATTACTAGGAGGGCTAGTTCTGCTCCAACCTTGTGAAAAATACTCAGATACACTGCAGATTATTCTTTTTTTATTGAACCTTTGCAAATAATAAGCAAAAAAGCAAAATCATTTGCATTTGCAAAGGTTTGGGAAACATGCACTCAGACACACACACACAAGTACATCTCCCATATTTTAAGGCCGATGATAATTGGATTTTAACTTTTTTTGGGGAGGGCGGGGTTTGGTCCATTTGTCATTTTGAAATTTGAGGAAAAGATTATATTGGGATGATTAAATTAGAGCACATTTGTCAATGTTCATCTCAACAAGAATTGTAACTGTATTCTGAATAATGTCTATTTTGTCTATTAAGTACACGTCAACTTTAACATTGAATTATGAACTATTTATATACTGTATTTTCTATATTTATATATTTTGAAGTATATATGATTACATGCACTTAGGTAATATTGTGAAGAAATTGTATTTTTTTTCTACTAGATTTGATAGAGTACTTCTTCTCGCGATATTTTGAAAACATTTGATTGAATTTTTACAAAAGTCATTTTCATACAATTTGTAACAATTAACAATTTGACGGAATACATCCCTGCTCCTCCTGCAGTTGTTTGCGGAACTGCTTTTGCTTTTAGTTGAGCTCATGTAAGAGTTTCAAAGTAAAAGTACTTTTACCCGAGTATGATATTTGAGTTGTCCACCCACCACTACATAGGCCGACTGTATTTACGCCAGCGCTGGAATGAAGCCATTTGAGACAGATTGGAGACTGGTGGGTGTTTCGACGGAGAACGAAAGGAGCGAGAGACACAAGAAGAGTGACAAAGAGAAAGAGAGAGAGAGAGAGAGAGAGAGAGAGAGAGAGAGAGAGAGACGGAGGTGGAGTCACCTCATGTACAATTTGCCCGCACCTCATTAGAGCCTCCACCACCGCCGCCTCCTGAATTATACATCCGCCACTCATTTAGGAGGGATTTAATATTGTCTGTGCTTTATCTCTTCTATCTGGAAAACACGCCGGCATCCCATCATTTATTTCTTACAACCCCTCTAGTTATACCCCCTAAGCTTTTGGAGTCAGGAAAAAAAATAAAGGAATCTAAAATTTGCCACATTGTGATGGTGTTGTGACCCACATGTGATGGTGGTGAGCTTATCATAAGCTTATCAAAACAACCTAAAATACTAAAAAATACAAAAGAAAAAAAAAACAGAAAAAGTGAAATGAACTTTATATACCAATTTCATTTCCTTTAGATGTTTTTTTTTTTCTTCACTTCATCATCAATATATTCAACTATTACGACAAATTGCCCAGAAGTTGTAGACTGATACAGCGGTTGTCGCTGAGTGGGAGGATATTAAACCCTGCAGAGTGGCCCTGGACGCCAAAATAAGAACGCGAGGAAGTGATTGATGCTCTTGCATACCCACCAGAAAGCCGTAAATATTTAATACGGTAAAAGATCTTTCACCTTTTTAAATTCGCCCAATATGAAGTAGCGGGCTGTATTTTTTTAATGGTGACCACACGGACAGAAGCCTAACGCGCTGATTATATTATGATATTACAGCGGTAGGAGTAATGCCAGCCATCCATCAGGGGCTCGCTAGAGCACCGCGCTGCACCCAAATAACCTCAGATTGTGTTGTATATAAATCACATAAAACATCCCCCCTTTTAGTTTTTTTTATGAAGACAATCTGAATGGATGCACGGACGAGCTAGGGAGGAGGGGAGATCCCGGGTTCTCATCGTGAACCAAGCAGGGTCTGGCCCGCGGTGGGGTAAGTGGAGGAATAACAAATAAAAATAAAAATCTGATGAAGAAATAAGTTCTTGTGGATTGTGATCAAACGTGATGAACATGTTCTGGTTTCGTCCATTCATTAATCAGGACGAGAGCAAATAGAAAGAAAGTGCCTGTCCCAAAAATTCAGGGCGGGCAGGCGGGTGGTGGGGGGGGTATAACTCAATTGACCAAAGGGCAGAAGAACTGAATCGTGCATTGACTGAATCCTAATTCAAAATTCAAGTGCACATGCGTCCTCAGACTAATTCTATTTATTGGCAGTTTCCTCTGGTAATGTTGTTGTTGTTGTTGTTGTTTTTGTATAATGCTGTTATTTATTTTGTAGCCAAGATAAATAGATAGAAGATAAATGGAGATCTGGACGTGCTGATGCAGCTGCTGCTCACTGGGGCTTTTCAAAAGGACTCCAACTGTTCAACACACACACGCAAGGAGAGGCGTGTATATGTGTATTTTGTGTATATATATATACATATATATATATATATATATGTATATATATATATATGTGTGTGTGTGTGTGTGTGTGTGTGTGTATCTTTTTTGTTTCTTTAAATTATATACAATTTAAAAAAAATTGCTTGACAGTAAATAATTAGTGAAAAGAATTTGAAATTAGGCCAAATATTATTATAGAGAAAATTAAATAAGAATTAAAAAAAAAGTATAAATGAATGAATACATTTTTAATAATATATGACTTATAACATATAAAATGTAATAATACAAACAGAAAATATATAATTAAAATGTATATTATTTTTTATTAATACTTGAATTTCGATTGTCAAGGAAGGTTTTTTAAATTGTACATTGGTTTTCTGTTGGTTTGTTTTGTTTTATTTGTGTTGTTTTTCAATCTCCCTGTTGTTTCTTTTGGAACAATACAAGAGCCAGCAGAAAGACAATCTGACGCAAATGCAGGAAATGGAAAAATATCTATCGCAAAGCACCGGTTTCCAGATCTCCTAAACCGAAAACGGATATTCGAAACACAACACTGAACTGAGATTCACACACACACGCCTCGCACACATAGAAACACACACTCCAAAGTTGTTTCTCCAGAATTTCTTCTTCTGTGAGATTACAGCTTCTAGCCTCGCGCACACCCACCCACACACACACACACACACACACACACACACACACACACACACATTGGTGGGAAATCACACGCTGGGGCTCTCAGTAGGTAATTTCAGACAGAGGCACCAGGGGAATGGCGCTCCCCCAGCTCATCACAGAGCGATGGGGGAAGTTGGGGGAGACTCCTCCAGCAAACACGATCCATTGTACATCAATATCGGCGCCCATGTTGAGTGGCCGCCACCCCCCTCTACCCTGCCCCCCTCCTGCCTTCCATCCCTCTGAGCTGCCAAAGACAGAGGAAGAATCAAGAAGCAAACAAAAAGCAAACACCAGATGAGATAGCATTAGATAACGGGGATAAAAGGCTTGCTAAGTGGGATCTGGGGGCAGGGGAGAGTGGTTGCATTTTTCTTTTTCTTCTTCGTCTTTTCAGCCGTTTTCCTCCCCATCTCGGGGAGCAATTCTCTTTCGGAAGACTGGAAGCGACTCGCGGGGATGTGGCTTTTCCCAGCGATGAAACTGTTTGGCTGTTTTTTTGAGACAAGAGAAAAAGATTTGTTCAAATGGTCGGATGGTCAATGGTCTTCCCTCATTTGATTAAAGTTGGTGGAGCGCAAAGGGAGGACATCCGGTGAACAATGAACGAGAGTGAAAAGAGTCTGTTTGGCTCTGATTTGTGAACAGAATTCTCTTGAGAATCATTTCATTCTGTCAAAGTTTTTTTTTATTTGGGTGGAATGCAGAGTGTAAATCAGTCACATGATATAACATGAATGTGGCAGATCCGCTTGCCACACACCACCCGAGTGGCCTTTTCAGGGCCCTCCAGCACAGAGACACAGACAATGGAGTAGAAAAACACCAGTTTATTGTAGCGAGTGGGCTAGGTGGAACAAGCCCCGGAGCAAATGGACAGCATGTCATGACAAGGGCTCCTCTCCTGTCTGTGTGTGGGGATGGGGGTTTTACCTGTTGCTTGTTGATTAATATAACGAGCAACAAGTATAGGCACAGCCACCCTGATCTTGGGCCCGATTACTTAGACCAAAGACAGGTGTTGCTTCTCAAACGACACCATCCCCACACCATATAATGAGCAACGATTTTTTCACACGAATAAATGATTTTTGTGAAACAAAGAATCACTCAATCAATCTCTCTCTCTCTTTAACTTCGAGCCAGCACGCAACAATTGCACCAACCAACCAACCAACACACCAACAACCAACCAACCAACCATCCAACGATTGCACCAACCAACCAACCAACCAACCAACCAACCAACCAATGTTGCATCAACTAACCAACCAACCAAGGATTGCACCAACCAACCAACCAACTAACAATTGCACCAACCAACCAACCAACCAACTAACGATTGCACCAACCAACAAACCAACCAACCAACCAACGACTGCACCAACCTACCAACCAACAGACCAACGAATGCACCAACCTATCAACCAAACAACCAATACACCAAATAACCAATCAACCTAAGATGGTTGGTTGGTCGGTCGTTACAAAAAAATCATTAGTGAATTTCCAACACTAGAGATCAAAATCATAAATGTTAATCTCTCAGGTGAGAGCATGTGTGCCCAAAAAGTAATTATTTTTCTGGAAAAAAAAACTCCCAGATGAAACACGATGCTTTTTTATTATCATTCCCTCTCACTGAAATTAAATACAAAACAATAATAATAAAATATGAAAAACAGCTCTGCGTCTCTCCTTTTAAAGTCCGCAGACATTGAGGATATGTACAGTACACAGCCAAGAAATTCTCCTGTGGTGCGAGCCAGAAGAGCCTCGAGGGCCTGATGCTCTTTTTAAAAAACAAGTGGAAATGTTTAAATGGGGCGTTTTGATGAACTTGTGCAGGGCCCAAGTGCATTCAGGAATCCAGAATGGATTCCTGAATGCAAAGCATTACCACGCTGTCACCACCCACTGCAGATGATTAACAGCGGCTAATGTGTTGAAGAGCTGCTGATGAGTTTTGGAGATTTGGAGGGCTCTGGAATCAACATGGAACCCCAATGTACCCAGCCAACTTCAAAGTTTTGGAAAAAGGAGGAAGATCTGAAGCATCGTTGGTATTCCGATTAAACAGACTAACCCTAACAAACTAAGATTATTATTCTCCCTGACATTTTTCGGCCCATGAAATTTGACCAGAAGTAGCCAAACTGAAAGGTTCGAAAACTTCCGATCGGGTGGTGGAGCAAGATGAGTTTGTTGAGCGGGACACTTTGTGACGTCATCAATTCCTCACGTACGGGCAGGTTGTGGTTCCGAACGTCCATTCGGCCATCGTGCGAGGTGCATAGTGTAGACTCCATCGCTCTGTAGTGGTCACAAACCGTGCGTGTGTGTGTTTGTGTGTGTGTGTGTGTGTGTGTTTCGCCTTACCTGCGTGACGTTGGCGGGGTGTTTTGTTCGTTTTTATATTCCTCCTGCCCGTTTTGTAAATATAAATGCATTCTGTTCGCATCTTACCCGGTGCCATGTAACTCCTGCGGCATTCCAGCCAGTCGTAACATACAAACTGTAGGAGTCAAAAACAGTCCAAAACATATTCCCTGTTTGAGTCCTCACACATGGACTTCACTTGCAGCTCCAGAGCAGCGGGTCTGAATCGTGTCCGTTCTATTTTAGTCAAGTTTAAAAAGTTGAAATGCCTCAGAGAGACATGCAGTGTTTAATCCGTTTGAATGGCACCGTGTTGTTGGGAACTCCTACATGGAGTGATTTCCTTCCACAGGGACACCGTGAGGCAGGACTCTGTGGACTACAGGAAGTAGACAGACACCTTCTCATTTTTAAAGCCGGCAGGGTTGCGCTGTGTAGACCGCATAGTGGTTGCTCTGTGAGACGAGCATCCGGGAGACAACAGACCGGGAGGAGCCCATGCTCATTTCAAGTAAACTCGGAAAATCGTGCTGCGTTTCGGAGTACCTGGAAAACTGTAAAACTCACCCAACACGACTAAACTAGACCCTGTGTATTGCTGCCTGCAGCTACATTTTTTTATTATTTATATTCTTAGTAGTAGTAGTAGTAGTAGTAGTAGTAGTAGTAGTTGTAGTAGTCGTATTTCTGTATTTTTTTTTTACTTCTTAAAATTATTTTTCATTTATTATTATTATTATTATTATTAGTAGTAGTAGTAGTGGTAGTAGTAGTAGTAGTAGGAGTAGTAGTAGTAGTAGTAGTAGTAGTAGTAGTAGTAGTAGTAGTAGTAGTATTTCTGTATTTTTTTTTTACTTTTTAAAATTATTTTTCATTTATCATTATTATTATCATTATTATTATTATTATTATTATTATTATTATTAGTAGTAGTAGTAGTAGTAGTAGGAGTAGTAGTAGTAGTAGTAGTAGTAGTAGTAGTAGTAGTTGTAGATATTTGAATACAGATATTTTAATTCAAATGTAGTCAAGGAAAAGTTGAAGGTCTCGGAAACGGATTATACTTAAATACAGATAGTTGAAAAAAAATGTAAGCCTGGTAACAGTCTACTTGTCAATTTTTACTTTCCACCACAAGAAATAGGCTTTTCCACATGCCCACACCCACGTCCAGTCACTGTGTCAGAGTGGGAGTGGGCATGGCTTCAGTTTGTCCACACAACGGGAGACTTAATTACATGTTTGGTACAAAGATCCAGGGATTTGTTTTTTTTTCCGTGGTCGCCATCATGGCTGAGCCACAGCTGCACGTGTGCTCCACGTGTGGAAGTTTCCACGCTTCCTCCCTGCGGTCTGTGGATGCAGGAAGTACTTCCATCAACGCGGAACTCGTTTAAACGCCAGTTGACGTCGGCGGCGCTTTGGTGTTTACTTTTAATGGAGGCCATATTCCATCTCCTTTATTCCTTTTTTTGTTTGTTTTCAAGCTGTACAGACAGGCAGGCAGGAGGACGGCCGGACAGATGGACAGACAGATGGACTGATAGACGATAGATAGATAGATAGATAGATAGATAGATAGATAGATAGATAGATAGATAGATAGATAGATAGATAGATAGATAGATAGATAGATAGATAGATAGATAGATAGATAGATAGATAGATAGATAGATAGATAGATAGATAGATAGATAGATAGATAGATAGATCTATGGATGGATGGGTGGATTGATAATTAATAATGAAAAATTGGCCACATACAAAAAAAAATAAAATAAACAATAAACCTAAAGATACACAATAAAAAAGGAAACCTGTAAATCTCTCTCTCTCTCTCTCTCTCGCTCCATTGATAACCCGATACTCCTGGTAAAGCAGTGAAATTAGACATCATTATAGGTCATTATCTTCCAGCTCCAAAAATAGCAGTAAATCCACCGCCAGTCGCTCTCAGTCTGTTCAGTCGGCTCCAAAATCCCTCAAACTTCGGTATGTGTTAAGGGAAAAATAAATAAGTCAAACCAAAAAAATATATTAAAACTGGCCCACTGCCTAGCGCTCTCCTCCTCCTCCTCCTCCTCCAGATAATTCTGTTAGATTAGATCCAGTCGAGTGCCCCGAGGACGACGTGGGAACCTGGCTCTAATTCAGCCGTTTGGGAGGCGGAAAGCAGGGACGACAGGGAGATTGGAAACGTGCACTTTGGGCAATTATGCACGTAGCCTCTAATTTAAGTGGCCGAAAAAGACGGTTCGGCTTGGAAATACGAAGGGAAAGTATAGAGAATAATTCTATCTACACTGGAAGGACTGGTTGCATCAACTAAAGACATATATTATTTGAGGTTTTCTCAACTTACAACCTGCAACTTAATTTCTCTATTTTAATTCGAGAAAACTTAAGAAATGTCAGTTGAACAAATAAAGGTTTTTATTTTTAAATTGAATCAATGACTTAAGTCAATGTTTTTTTCAGCACATCTGTTTATGTCTCTAGCTATTTGTTTAAATTGTTTTTTATTCATTTTTTATTTTAATTATTTGTATTATTATTTGTATGTATGTGTATATGTGTATGTATGTCTTTCTTCATTATTGTCAATTATTTTAATTACTATTATTTTTATTGTAATTATTTGTGAAGTGAAATGTCAATTTTTTTTTCATTCATTATTATAATTTATCTTTTTATTTCAGTATTATTTTAGTATTATTATTATTTCTGGTATTATTATTTGTGTATTCAGAGAATGTTTGTTCTTATTATTTCTTATTTGTATTTATACTATTCTTTTTAGTGTTATTTTCATTTTATGTTCCGACATATGCTGCCGTAACATTTTAATCAACCCTTTTTCTATCAATCTATCACCCATCCATCCATCCATTGTCACTTTCTGAAGCAGAAGGAGGTGAAAGGTGCAGCAGTAATTTCCTCCTACTCCTCCTCTTCCTCGGCGGCGGGCGGACGGAGGAGCTGATGGAGTTTAATGGAGGCTCGGTGTCACGACAACAGTCACCACCGGACAGGGACCGCGGGAGGGAGGAGGCGGGAGGAGGAGAGATGGAGGCCAAGGGGACGGAGAGAGAGAGAGAGGGAGAGAGAGAGAGAGGGAGACAGTGGCCTCATTATGGATATGGTACGGAAATTCTATTCCTTTGATGTTCCCCTGAGAACAGTGAGGGTTGTGTAGGTACTTAGGGTTGGGGTGGTGTAGGTAGTTAGGGTGGGGATGGTGTAGATAGTGAGGTTGGTGGTGGTGTAGGTAGTAAGGGTGGGGGTGGTGGTGGTGGTAGTTGTGGTGGTGGTGTATGTAGTTAGGGTGGGGATGTTGTAGGTAGTGAGGGTGGTGGTGGTGTAGGTAATTAGGGTGATGGTGGGTCAGGGTGAAAATGGTCAGGGGGTCCCACTTTTAAAGAAAACAAACAGTTCTGACCACCTCAAGGTGTCACTAAGGCCCGTTTCAGACAGACCATAACCCTAAAAATTCCACAATACGTGGCGTGGTGTGGGAGCTGCACGGTGGAATTATGGGGGATATGTGAGCCAGAGAAGGAGAGAGAGGTATATGTACATATGTAAAGATATCTTTACCAATTTAAATTGATATTACCGTACGTTTTCATTCACTAAGTCTATTAAGTCCATGTCCTGCGATGTATTCATGTCTACATTTTCATTTTAGGACAGCGTTTTTCTAACATCAGCAATGTTCATTTTTTTCAGCTATCTTCATTTGTAAAGAAGAGTACAAATAAAGGTAATTTGTTTATTGTGAAAAATAACATTTCCATCATATTTCAGTTCATATTTTTTTGGAGAATGTCAAGTAAAAAAAAAATCAACCAAATGCTCATTTAAGAAAAATATTGTTTATTGGTTTGCTCTAAGTCATTTTTAACAACCATTCAACATTCATATATATACGTTCATATATATATATATATATATATATATATATATGTATATATATGTTGTTTTTATATAATTATATACTATTTATATTATATGTAAATGTATACATTTGTTTTTTAAGAATTTTTTAAAATGTTTTTATATTTTAAGTTATCTTCACTTATATGTACAGTATATAGTAAACTGTATATATGTACTGTATATATTAATATAGCTTTTATATTTACATGTTTAAATTTTAGGTTATGTCCTTACAACTTACCATGTGAACATACAGTATGTTTTCCATGTTAATAAAGCCCTTTGAATTGAATTGAATTGAATTGAATTGAATTGAATTGAATTGAATTGAATTGAATTGAATTGAATTGAATTGAATTGAATTGAGAGAGGGAAGGAGGGAGAGGGAGAGAGAAGGAGAGAGACAGCATCAGGTCGGTGTGCTATAACGCTCTCACAGGGGAAGGGCAGTCGGAGCGAGCAGAGAATGTGCAATTAGACGACAGGACGTTATCCACATCAAGCATCACCCTAGTGACAGACAGCGGTGAGAATGCATCCAGAAAGGGTGGAGGAGGGAGAGGGAGAGTGAGGGAGCGTTTTTGAGCGCTTGGTTTAGGGCCTTGACATTGGAACTCACATTTACACAAAGGAGTAGTAAAAACATACAAAATAATGTACCACACAAGGGCAAAGGGAGGAATCACAACAAAAGCACAGAGGGCAGGCAGCGAAATTGGGCTAGATTTTTCTGGCATTGTGTCTCCAAATTAGGAGTTGATTTCAATGGAAAAATAGATGGATAACGGGGGCGGGTATGGAGCTGCATAGTGAGGTACCTCTTCCGCTTTCAAAAAAAGCTTTCAGAACGTGGGCAAGGACAGGCCAGCTGCAGAGTAGCATTCAATACCCAAATGGTAAAAACATCAGTGCCGGCTTAACAAAATGTCACGGCCTTGTTTTTGCCCTCCATTCCCAAATGTCACAGTCACGCCGAGACGAGAACGGTGAGCTCCCAAACCCCAAAAAGGTTCCCAATTTAAGAACTTATGTGCTCAGATGGCCCAAGGCAACAAAGAACATGTTTGCTGCTACGACTACTGCTAATACATATTGGACATTGAAGCACCTGCTTGGGAACCTGTAGTTGGTGGCCCCCATTGTGTTTTTCCACCAGAAACAACATGGAAGACAAATTTCCTTCGTACTCAAAGGGCCGATGGTAATTGAGGCGTTTCGAATAGGAAGATCTGGAATCCCCACTGAAGTCGGGTAGAGGCCAAACCGGGAACCAAAAGGGAAGTTCGGCTCAAGCCGACACATTTGCTTCGTCGCGGGGTGTTCGCTCCAACTGTCATGGCAGCCAGTCGTTACAAGAACATTATCCTAATGTTCGCAGAAAGGTGAGTTTCGCCCGGTTCCCGTCCCCAACACTTCCATCAATTCACACAAGGTTCCGACCCCCCCATCCCATTTCCGCCCAGTCACACTTCGAGTGAGGTTTGGTGGGGGGGGGCTGCAGAACAAAATGGCCGCTCTGGCCGAAGCCTTGTGGCTATTGCCCCCGGGGCGCCGGTGGAAAGGTTCTGGAGCATTGAGATGCAGGTCAAAACCAAAAACTCAAGGGTTCTGGAAACCTGGAATCTAAGAAATGATGGTTCTTGATTCAGATCTTGTCCCCTTGTTGCAGGAAAACTAAAATGAGAGGACTACTGGGTGGTTAGAAGAGGAAACTTTATTTGTCACACAACACATGTGTGCCAGGAGCAGTATACAGTGACACCCAGGGACCAATTCCAAATGTCCATCGCTGGTTAGACGACACTAATCTGCATGTTTTTGGTGGGGGTACTTACTGACGTTACATGGAGGAAACCCCATGTGAGCACAGGGAGAACATACAAAGTCCACACAGAAAGGCCCCTAATTGGGAGATAACCCGCCGGAGCACGCAGCCAACAGTGCCCGAGGCGGGAATCGAACCCAGGACCTTCTTGCTGTGAGGCAAGAAGGAGGAGAAATAGAGGTTTGGAGAGACTGACTGAGAAGGTGTGTGTGTTAGTTGGAGTTCAATTCAATTAGGGAGAGAAATACATCTACAATAAAAACACTGTTTTTTATTGATTTGTTCAGAAAAAAGATGGCTCTGCTCTGAACTGCTGAACTGCACTGCGGAGTGCGATGCTCAGCTAAATGGTTTGGTCCACTTTAGGGGTGCCTGAAATGGTATTCCATGATTATTACGGGCATTAATATGGAAAAGAAGGATATAGAAATGTTTTGACCTCCTGTCAACCCACAACCCACCTGTTGTTTCTACCTCTTTTTGGGGGGTCCAAATTTTAATTAGCAGGGTCAGCCCCCACTCCAACCCCTCCCTTAATTCGGGTTTGGAGAAAGGTTCGGCAAAAGAGACAAATGAGCGGGAGAACAAAATGGCCGCTTTGGCCAAGGCCTCTGGGGGAGATAAACGGGGCCGCCGTTGTTCCCAGGACACGGTGGAAAGGTACTAGAGCGTTAAGATGTGGGTCAAAACCCAAAAACCAATGGGTTCCGCTCCAACACACAAAGAAATGATGGTTTGGATCGTGTCCTCCTTTTCCGGGGAAACTAGAAAGACACGGCAGGGGGAGGCGTCCAGGGTGGTTTCGTCTTTCTTCCTGATTTTACCCATTTTTGTGGTTTTTGTGACAAAGTGACTCTGCAGCTCCTCTCTCCTCGTCTCCTCCTCCCTCCTGCCGTTGGAGGAGTGTTAACATTTGAAGATGTTCCCATTTTAAAAACATCCTGAAACCAAGCGGAGGTCTTGCGTGCCTGTTGCTGGTCTCGTTAATCTCGTAAAAATAATGAAGTGTTTTTTAGTTTTTTTTTTACCATATATATATATATTTTTTTTTCCATGGAAGGTGAGGAGGTGCGACTGCCATGCGTCATTTGTAAAAATGAAAAAAAATTAAGAAATAAATGGTTCTCTGATATTTCCAGGAACCCCCACCCCCCCCAATAAAAAAAAAACACAAGTCAAAATACGGGGAATGTGAATTATTTATTTATTTTTAATGTTGATTAGTTTGAGTGGTGGGATGAAAAGCCTTAAATTAAGCAATTGGATTAGGATGCAGGGTAAAATTTCCCTCTATCGCTTTCCGTTCCAAGGTAATAATGACAATTTATTCACACAGACACACACTGCCAGATTAATTTAACGCCAATTTCGAACAATTATCATTATTGGGGGGGGGGGGTAAACAGGAGTAAATGAAACGCTTTGGCTGCCGCTCTGTGTTGGTGGTGAATGCGCATCACTCGCAGCCTTCGCTCTCTGTTAAGGGGCGACTTTTACTCATTCTAAGATCACGGCTCATTCATCATTCATAAAACACACGCCTTATATTTATTTATTTCGCCATGTATTATTCATCGTTTCAAACTTTGCTTCTCATTCCCTACGCCCGAGGCTTGTTTTCCCGCAAAACAAATATAACGTCCGTATAAATGCTGGGGAGTCCGCCGCCTCCCCTTGGACCTTTTAAGGGTATTTAAATGCCTTTTAAAGATACGTGTTGCTGCTAATGCCTGTGGATGTGCTAGGAACGCCTGAGAGTGTGTGTGTGTGTGTGTGTGTGTGTGTGTGTGTGTGTGTGTGTGTGTGTGTGTGAATAAGCAGTTAGGATAGAGTAGTAGTATTGTGACTTTCACCTAACGTGCCAATAATTCATATTTAGTGTGGCTAGAAGGGCTTAATTGGTTGCCGTGACGACTCCGCGGTTACCAGGATGCCGGTTTGCCTTGTTTCCTTCTCGACCCCAGCCTTTCCCACTAATGTGCGAGAATAAGGTGAGAGAGAGTGAGAGAGAGAGTAAATATCTCTATTTTTTCTCTTTAACTGTTAACGCACTGCAGGCCGATTCAACTGGGGCCCTCGCCTCAATGTAGGTTGGTCCATAGAAAAGTAGCATTACCACAAAAATTGGACCATTGGGTCAAAACTAAACATGTAACATAAATAGATGTTTGATTTGGAGAACGAGACATGGTTTGGCTCAATGTTTAGGGAAAGCTTTGAAATTCAAATATGAATAAATGTTGTCCAATGAAAACAGACGGGTTCCAGGGTTGGCCCGCCCGTTGCCATCTCACCCAAATCACAACTAAGGTAGAACGTTAAAAACGAAAAAATACCACCAAATTTGGACCATCGGTTCAAAACGTAATGTCCTCCAATAGAAATTGTATGAGATTTTTCCCTGCAGTCCCGCCCACTGCCGTCTCAAACATCATCATCATCATCATCATCATCATCATCATCATCATCATCATCATATTCTTCTTCATCATCTTCATCATCATCATCATCATTCATCCCAATTTGCTCATTCCCATCTTAAATGTCAAACTACCGTCAATTTTCTAAATGGTCTGGCATATTTAGTTGCTCGTAAACACCCGGCCAAGTGGGAATACATATTATTGATCGGTTGGCAAAGCTACAAAACGTTTCTTGTTCCTAGTTGGATTCATGTAGCACCTGATGGCTGAAAGTCATTAAAAAACAATAATAAAGATAATGGGTATGCAGACGCAATATGAAAATACCGTTTTGGGATATTTGTGCATTTTTCTTCCACGCCATTTGTGTTGCTATGTAGGGATCCTAAGCTGGAAACAAGTAGGAAGCGTTGAGTTCTGCAGCCCTGACGTACAGCACATGTAGTGCATACCTGCACCGCGGTGCCGTCGCTGTAACCCTTTATCCTTGTGAGCGCTGAGCTGCCATTCACCGGTTTTCCAGCTCTGCGCTGAAGGGATGACTGCACTCCACTCCTCTTTCTCCTCTCTTTTTCCGCGGCGCCGAGACGCTCCCTATCAGCACAGATTATTCCCAGTATAGCTTTCATGTAAATGTCAGCGGTGAGGCGTGTCGGGGAGATGAAAGCCGAGATAGAAGCCGGCGTCAAAGCGCGTTCGACAAGGCCGAGGAGAAGGTAGAGAGCCGGGGATGGCGCTTGTGTCTGTGACAGCCATCGAAGGAGGCTGCACGCCGGGTGCTGTGCTCTGCAGTCGTTCCCTGAGAGGCGGCCGCGCTCCTTTTTTCCGAGTTTATCTTCCACTGTTTTCCTCCGTGAAAAGCAGGAGGAGATGCCTTCAAGACGAAACCGCCGGATTCCGATAAGACCTCGACGGGCAACCAGCTCGAAACCGTTTACGCAAAGCCTCCTTCCATATTTACTGAGGGCAAAGATTCACCAGGGGGCGAATAAGCTTTCACGAGGGACTCTTGGTTCTTGTTTGCTCGCTTCTCCAGCCCGAGGCTGAGATGTTGGCGGTGCTGGAAGATGGATGGATGGCAAAGCGAGGGGGATTAATCCACGGAGGAAAAGTCTCCATGATGGCCTCGGGTATCTGGGCCATTGTGGTATATGACTGCGCTGTCAAAATACATAAATAGAATGGGGTGGGTGAAATAAAAATGTTGCTTTATGAAGTGGAAATGTCTAATTGCCTATTACTCCCCTCAAACATTCGACTCCCGCTTAATCTAATTAGACTGGGGAGCTGCGTGCTGGCGTCCGGCGAGCTCCCCCGGGCCTCGGACCGCCCTGGACGCGGCCATGCGTGTGATGTGGTCCTCAGCGAGGGCAGCCACCCCGGTAAGGTTCCCCCTTCGCACTGATCCCTCAGATGAGGTTCCAACCTTGCTCTCTGGGGGTGAAGCGCGAGGCTCCAGATGGAGCCCGGGCGCCAGCGCTCCACCATCCCACCCATCCCCCACTCCCCGCCACCCCCACAACCCCCAACCCCCCATGCCACGAACGTTTGATCTGGCGGAGAGGCGAACGGGGAGCGAGCGAGGGGTAACGGAGTACAAGCCCCCGCCTCTCCCAAAGCGTCTGCTTGTTTAGGTTAACTCGCCATGATTGGTTTCGCCCGGCGTCAAGGATAATTACCGTGGGTTTTTCTTTATTGAATTGTAATTACCAAAGACAAATAGACTTGGAGGAACGCACTTCCTGGCTAAAAACAGCTCCCTCGCACCTCGCACAGCGGCGGGGCCTGGTTTTGTGTCGTGATCCGCGCCGAGGGCCGTCGTGGTGTTTATTGGTTTTGGCTCCAACCATCCAGGGGCAGGAGAACGGCTGCGGACGGAGCGGGTCACGTGGAGAATGAATAATTTGACGTTCTACACTAAAATGTTTACGCAGTCTTAATTGAGGGTGTTTGTTTATCATTACTACATGCAAATTGCTCACAGCTTTCCTTTGAGGGTAATAAATCATGATCTTGTGAACTGAGCGGAGCTGGAGTACCGCACTCATGGGCCGGGCACGGACATTTCTATGTAAACTAAAAACGCCCAAAAACCACCCACTCCTTCGCTGCCACCATCATGACCACCAAAAGTTGTCAACTTTTTTTATGGAATGATTTTGGCCTTTGACCTTAACATTATAAGCCTTTATTGTCGTAAATGTGTATTAATAAAATAACAGCAAGCTCAGTCAAGTTCATGGCATCATTGCTCGGTTTACTTATGTGCACAAAAATTATGAACTGTATGGGTCGAATCGTTTATTGAATCATTGAATTGTTTTTGATATCCATGGGGTGTTAATTACACTTACTGTTAGAGTTAGTTACTATTAAGCCCAGTATAAGCAGGAACAGGAAGGCACAATGTCCACCTGCACAAACAGCAGGATTGGTCAATTTTTGCTGCATTGCATTGGAAGTCAGGAGTCTGTAATTCCGAGTCAGGAGTCAGTAATTCCAGGTCAGTAGTTCCCAATTCCATCTGTCGGGACACCTGGATGCCTGCAGTACATTGGTATTTGTTTGGAAAAACTTGTGAATTCTGTAAGCATCCGCACAGGAGCTAGTCAAAGTTTTCAAATAAAAACGCCATGGGGCAAGGATGTTCCAACTTCGAATCACAATTTGAATGACCGTTCCTTTTCACTTTTTTAAACATGAGTTTGATTTTTCCAAATTCCAATTTGAATGAAGCATTTCTGTTGAGCTTGGATCAAAAGACATTTTGAAGAAGAATTTTTTGTTTGTTTGTTTTACAGTGTATTTAACTGCCATCCATGACTGAATGTGCATGCCGTTTTTATTACAAGAAAGTTCCAATTTGGAATTTCAACTTAAACGGCCATTCCATTGCAAAAGTTCAGAGTTTTACAACTTTCCAACGTCAGTGGAATGCAGCATTTGTGTTTGGCTTATTTTACTTTCGCTCTCCATGATTGGACCTGTTTGCCCTTTTTAATTACAAGTAAGGAATTTGGAATCTCTACTTCGAAGGATATTCCTTTAGGCTCGTTTGCAGGAGTTCCAATTTTTCTGACTTTCCATCTCAAATGGAATGCAGCATTTCTGTTTTGTTTGGATCATACCACTTTTTGAAGGGAGGAGTTCCAAGAAAGTTTGCATTGATTTCAGCATTTTTAAGTTGCACACCGAGGGGCACCTTCTAGGACTGACAGGGCAAAGGGGGGTTAAGCCACCGTTGGTGACAGTTCAAATCTAATCTGGAGCGGTTAATACCCCAACTCTTTTTTCTTTGACCCAGAGATGAATATTGTAATGACCTAACCTGACAAGCTGCCATTTTCCACAGCCGATAACTATATCGCCATGGAGATATGGAGATATGGCGATTGCACCTCATCATCATCATCATCATCATCGTCATCGTAATCGACTTCTGCCCGGGTCCTGACTGAGGTTCAGGAAGGCGTCCAGACAGATGAGTAATTAAAATCTCCCGCTCATTCAAGTCCAAACCTTCCTTCAGAGACATCATTAGTCACGCAACAACCCACACGTGCTTCTTCTTCTTCCATTTTCTTTTTTTTTTATCGCCAAACTTACTTCCCTCCTTCCATCCTTGGACACAATGCGCGATCATTGGCATCGGCGGGGGTAATTGAAGGTGGCATTTGGGGAAGTGGTTAACTGACACTGACGAGTCACTAGTCAGCTTGTCAGCGAGTTTGGAGGGTGGGATTTCTCTTTTTATTTTTTTCCTTAATTCCCTCATCAGTCATAGTCCGTCATGTAGTTGGGTGATTAGGGGGAAATCGAGCGTTCAATCCTACCTCGGAAAGTCAGCAGAAGTCCAACTTGGACGGGACTGGACGATGCCATCCATCGTACTATTCTATAAGGCCATTATATGAATCTATACATAATAATAATAATAATAATAATAATAATTATTATTATTATTATTATTATTATTATTATAATACATTGTAATTCTAAATAATACTTTAACAGCACTTTGCAAAGGAGAAAAAATGTTATATATATATATACAGTATATACATGTGTATGTACTGTATATTGACACACTATATACATGGCATATCTGGACACAGGACTGAGGTGTATGAATAGCGCAGTACGGTTATATAGTGGAGATGCAGAGATATCGTTTCATTTATATATTCTGGGAGAGCAGCCGCTTCCCAGACATGGTTCACATTCAGGAAGCTGAAACCCAGAGGCCTCCACGTGCAACCACAGTCCAGGTACAGTGCAACTCACACACACACACTGGTTGCTGCCATCACTGCATTGACACTGATGACCCCGATCCGTCGGATCTTAGGCAGCTGCACTAACTTCAGTCAGTCAGCAGCTTTGATGAAGAACTTCGCCATGGGGAGGTACTGCCTTGCTCATGGGTCGTGAATTTTAAGGAATATACTGTAATTGCTTTACGTCATCTTTGGTTTTTAGGTTAAATTTTCTGGATTATTGAAGTTACAGCATTTTTTTCAGGTCTTCAATTATTTTTTTCCCCATTTTCTAATTCACGTGTAGTTTTATTATATATTGCCAATTTGTCAGCCGATTCTTGGGTTTATTGCATTTTTCCATTTTTTGTTTTGTCTATTTTCATTTTAATTACTTTATTATTATTGCCTATTGTTTTGCCTATAATCCCATAAATCTCTGGAAACAGCAATTCGAGCTTGTAACAAATTTCCGTTGTATTATCAGCCAGCATCAGAAAAACAGCTATCAACCCTAAAACTAAACCTAAAAAATAAACAAAAAATATGTTATGCTTTACAATTCACGTAAATGCTTATCAGAAGTGTTGGCTGCTGTCATTGTTATTATGCATTTTTCTCATCTAATTTCATTTTGCTGAGCTGTTTCTTATTTCTTCTTATTTTTTAATGTATTTGTGAATTTACAGTAGTGTATATCCTTCATGTTCCCTACTGAGTTGCTACTGAGTTGCTAAAGTGCTACCAGTATCTAATAATACGTATACGCAAGTCATTGAAGCTTATTTAGAATATGTCTCACCGTACTTTAAAAACTTTTAATAACTGGTCAAAGTACAGATATTGGACATTGAAGAAACTGTTCCATGTGAATTTGAGGATCACATCAACTACTTTTATTATATCTCAAAGCACGGAGGGAGCTCTAAATGGATTATATAGAAATCCTGATATATACCGTCTATAAAAAATATATGAATCAAATATCAGTATTCGAAATGTCCCGTGACCCTGTGCTCCTATAAACTGACCCTACGTGGGGTTGCGCCGCGCAAGGTGGAGAACGTGTGCTCCGCTCTGTGGATTATTCTGGATTACGCAGAATATTGCCGGCGGTCAAACCTTCGACCCCGACACGCCCTCCCCTCCGCCCGACATCCCGTCCCGGCGCCGACCCCGTGATGGAAGTGACACATAAAGACGGCTGTCATACTGCCTTCCTCTGCTCGTCTGGATTTGGGATGACAGCCTCTTTGATCGGCTGAGCTGTCCTGCACTCTGCCAAAAGCTAAGACGGTGTTTTATTTAGTGGGGGTTTTTTGGTGGAAATCGGACTCAGCCACCAAGCCGACGAATGATGAACCCTCGATATGTGCATTTCATCGATGATCGGAAAATAATGGCGAAAGGAACACGAAGTGGAAGTGTTTTTTGAATGAAAAGTCGATTAGAATACAGATACATAACAGGGATCCTTAGCCCTAAAGACAGGTTTTTAGGAAAGTTAGTTGAACTTTGTTTCGACTAAACAATTGATTAATTGATTGGTTTCCTGAAAATTTTGTGAATGAACATCATTGTGTTTTATGTTTGTGTACTATATATATATATTTATTTTTATTTTTATTTATGTTTATTGGTCTATTTTTTGTATATAATAAAATAAAGACAAAATGTATTTATAATAATAATAATAATAATAATAATAATAATATTACAATTAAATATATTAATGACAAGAATATATATATATATATATATATATATATATATATATATATATATATATATTTTTTTTTAATATATATTAATAACAAACCCATTTAATTAATTCAGAAATGTATTTAAATAAATCATTTATCAATGAAATAATTATTAATAATAACAATAGGGATGAATACTAAATAGAATACATAAAAATACGATAAAGAAGTCAGACATCCAAAGCATGTAACACCACGTGTTATTGTGCAGCAAGCGCTCCGTCAGGAAACTGCAGCGGCTCAATACCTGCGTCACAGACCGAAACAAACATCCACAATAAGCCAGGTATCCATCACAGTGGAGGACGGGGAAAGATCGCTACGCCCGCCCGATCTGTCACGCGTGTGATTGGTGACCAGTAAGGTGACCAGGAAGTCCAATCATCACAAAGCGATACATTTAAAAGCCTTTGCTGAGTGGGAGAACCCACCGCTGCTACACCTCTCCTCACCTCCATCTCTGCTCCAACCACCCATAGATCTGCTTTTTATGGACACCTGGGGGGGGGCGGGGGGGTATTTTGCACTCCTGTTGAAGTGTGCACGGGCTTAGGGAGTAAATAAAAGCAGATCTATTACGGCAAAAGCAGAAGTCATATCGGTACAGTACAGTATATTCCACAATAAAAGCCAGTAATTATTATCCAGAGTCTGTCCTGACTGTTTATTGAGGAACAATAAACGCAGCAGCAATCCAAGATAAAACATTTTCTGCTGCACTTTATTATATTGTGGAGAAACTACAGTTCTAAACTGCACTTCGAGAAATACACACACACACACACACACACACACACACACACACACACACACACACACACACACACACACACACACACGCACACACACACACACACACACACACACACACACACACACACACACACACAAATGTCCAGAGCCAGCTCTGGTCTGGTGAGTGAAGGCTGAATGGACACATCACATGAGCCTGCGGTGCTGATGGAGCCTGGCCCGTGCACAGCCTCGCCAATCTGTCATCCACTGTGTGTCCTGGAGGGCACACACAGACATGCACACACACACACACACACACACACACACACACACACACACACACACACATACACACACACACACACACACACACACACACACACACACACACACACACACACACACACACACACTGATGCAAGCAGAGGCACACTGATATGCAGAGGCCACACACACTGACATGCAAATGTGGTGCATGCATTAATGCACACACACTAAAAATGACGTGAGCACATACAAGAACTGACATACATGCCGCACATACACACACACACACACACACAAACACACACACACACGCACCACACAAACACACACACACACACACACACAGACACACACACACACACAGACACACACACACACACACACAGACACACACACAGACACACACACACACACACACACACACACACACACACACACACACACACACACACACACACACACACACACACACACACCCTACTAGTAGCTCATAAATCAGTCATCTCCCGGTCTGCTAAGGCCAGAACCCGCTGTCATCCACAGTCTGACTGACAAAAGCAGCAGCAGCCGACCTGACACTGCCCTGGCTCCTTCATTTTCATTTCCCACCGACACCGGAGCAGAGCGGCCGACCTGATGGAGCACCAGGCCCTGGCCATGTGCACATGCACAGATTTATTAGCGCACAGATTTATGATACACGACAACATTCATCAGGATATTTTACACCGTGACGATATCAATCACGGTATGAATTCACACTCATCTCAAACCAACAAGCTAAAACTAGGGACATCTCGGATTCCTTATATTGGAGGATACGACATGACAACAGACTTCAGACCTCATTGTGAGGTTAGGTCAGACATTGTCATTATCATTAATTTGGAGTGCAAATGTATTTAATCAATGTAAAATTAAAGGACATGTCTCTCTATTTAGGATGTAATGGCAATTCGAGACGTTATAACCAACCAAAGAAAAATAATAAATGAAAACATGAACTATGTGTTGCAACAGTTAAACAGTTCTCTGACTCCAGGCTAGCAAACAATTTGCAATTTGCTAACAATAGCGGCGGCCTTAAATGTAATTTGGAAGATCTGCATTCACAAGACTTCACATTTTTGTGTAATGGACAATGCGCCTGATTCAGGGGTATGATGAGATGGTGTTCTTACAAACATTTTCACGGATATCCTCTCTGTATCCTCTGATCTTTTCTCAGCTATCCCTTGGTATCCGGAAAATGGACATAAAAATGTGTTTTGAGGCACTCAGTGCGGCAATATGCTGATGACGCTGATATTTACGTTGCAGAACAATTGACAGTCCAGCCATGTCAAAGGTCATCAGCACCACAGAATCTTTCAGTGCATTTGTAGATCTTGTAAACATTGCTGTACATTAGCCAAATATAAACCAAGCTTGTTTAAACAAATTATATATACATTTAGTCATTTAACAGATGCTTTTGTCCAAAGCGACTTTCTGTACATGAGAGGCTAGAAACAATCAAAGCATACATTCACAATCGGCGCTATTGGACCATTGGAATTGCACTGGATCAAACTAAATTGCATGATCTCCTGTTTCTAAATTCAACCAGATACAAGTGCAAGATGCTGGAAGGAATCAGAATAAAATAGTGTTGTTAGCATGTTATGTGCATTTTTTACATGTTAGTGCATTATGTTGAGTAACTTAACAGCTACTCTATTGTTGAGTAACTTAACAGCTACTCAACATCACCAACTCGTGTGTTGTTAGTGTATTGTCAATACAACAACTTAAAGCTGGTCAACCTCAGCGGAAACAAGAAGAGTTAGTCATTGCTAAGATGGGATCAGGTATTCAGGTGTTCCTGAAAGAGCACGGTCTTCAGGGGTTTCTTGATGGGTAGTCCGCTCCACCACCGGCGCACCACGCATGAGAAGAGTCTAGAATGAGAACTCATTCCACGCTGTGGAGGCACCCCCAGCCGCTGCTCATTTGCGGACCTCAGGGGTTGCGGGTCAGGGCTTATGGCTTGATACATGATGCAGTGGGTGTGGGGGCAGATCCAGTGACCGCCCTGTAGGCGAGCGTCAAGGATTTCAACTTGACGCAGGCATCAACGTGGAGCCGGTGGTGGGAGATGAAGAGAGGCGTGACATGTGCACACTTTGGCCTGGCTGAAAACCAGGCACGCTGCCGCTTTCGGAATCATCTACAGAGGCTTAACAGTGCCACTGGCAGACCTGCCTGCACAGCGCTGCAGAAGTCTAGCCATGAGGAGACGAGCGCCCGGACAAGGAGCTGTTCCGAGTGCTGCAACAGATACCATCTGATCTTCCTGATGTTGCACAGAGTGAATCTGCAGGATCGGGAGACAGAGGAAATTTGATCAGGGAAGGTTCGCTGGTCATCAATCACGACCCCGAGGTTTCTCGCAGACTTGGACGGTATTAATGATGACGAGCCAAGCTGAACATTTATGTGCCGCTGAATGGTTGGAGAGGTGGCGTTCCTTCATCCAGACAGAGACGCCTGGGAGGCCTGCCGAGGTTCTCGCAGAGACAGCGGTATCCCCTGGAGGAAAGGAGTGGTATGATATTGGCGTGATATATAAAGGACCCAAAGTTAAGTTTGCTGCAGCGCCTGGCTGAATGTGTCATGGTGACAGAGTGTACTTTTCAGGGACTTTCAGATTCTCCTCGATTGGTTTTTGCCGTGACTTATTTGCATACGACCCTGGAGTTGACAATTTTCTATGCTGCTGACACTTCGTCTGGCTCCGCAAACCAACAAACGGTCCAGTTTAAGAAAAGTTGTCTTTCATCATCCGGTACATCTGAGGCGCCACAAAATCGATTGTTTCTGTGTTTGATGAACCCTGTGTTTTTGGTAGAGTAAAATAGTAAAAAGAGTAAAATAGAGAATAATTAAATAAAATCTGTGTGAATGATACTTAATCCATTTATATTTGGAAGATACAATACCCCTGACTGGTGTTATCCTACAACATGGAGTTTATCCAAGAGTTGTGGTTCTAGGCCAGCTCGTCCCAGTGAGGACGACCAGACAGCCATTGAGACCAAAATTTCTCAATGGCTCAATGGACTCCATCTTATTTAATAAGATGGAGTCCATTGGTTTCCCAAGGAAGGGAGATGTGAACGTGAGTATTTACCTGAATGAATTATAGAAACACACGAAGACCCCAAATCTGCCACAGGCCAGACGCGGCATTATTGCAGTCTAGCCATCCTGGAAGGTGGAAAGGGGGATTCCTCCCACGGTGACCCTTTCTCAAGGTTTCTTCCATTTTCTTCCTCTGGGATTTTGGGGTTTACGTTGAGACTAGAGGATGCCATCAACGTCTATGAGAAATGAGAAGCTTTTGAAGCCCCCTGAAACCGTGCTGTGATTGAGTGCTGTATAAATAAACTTCCACTTGACTCGCTTTTTTTTCTGGACAAAATCACTTTTGATTCGGTTTACCCGCTCGGCTCTGTTAAGATTTGAGACGGTCCATTATTCATGGTGATGGCTCACAAAGAGCTTATTTATTTTTCCTTTGAACTGGACGGATAGATCTGCCATTATGATGAGCAGATCAGCTTGCTTTAGGAGTCTTCTTGAATCAAATAAATTTCAAGATACTAGTCAGGCGATTTGTATCTCTCCATTGGGTTATTGGATATTGAATTGCAGTTCATAGTGGATTTGAACAGCAACGGGAGCTCATTGAAACCATGTGATGATACCTCACCCAATTAGTAATTCCCCCCCATGTTTTGAAAACAAACAACAAAAATGAACAAATACGGAACGTAAACAGACCAAAATGGACGTTTGAGGACAGCGCTGTTTATGGTCACGTCTGACCACTTGCTTGGCTAATTTACCAATAAAACAATTTCCTGTAAAGATTGGAAACATATGATATCATGGATTATAAGGTACTAACACAATTTCGACCACCAAAAAATAAAAAATAAAAAACAGGAACAAACAGACGAGAGGTTTTTCCAGGACAGAGGAGAAGGAGCCTTGGGGCGGATGGATGGATGAATGGTAGATGTCAGGGAAGGGGGGAGAGAGCGTGACATGTTGATTCCAAAAGCACAGAACATAAATGTGATCACGGGAGTTGAAGAAAGAGCTTCTTCTAAAAAAGAAGAGGAAAATAGTGAAAGCGAGTGCTGTAAACATGCGAAGCAACCAGAGAAAAGCAGACATGATGGCACGGATAACTGGAAACAACGTCTTTGGTTTGGGCTTCAATGGACGGACGCACCCCTTGGCTCTTCTCCATTTTGTCAACTTGATGTGCCGGCGTCGTTTAAAAGAAATAAATAAATAAATACCCGGAGAGGAAATCGCCATTTAAATGACATTACGAGTGAGACGGCTGGCTCCACCGCTTAATGGGGCTTGTTTTGAAAGGAACAAAAATCAAAAAAAAAAAAAACCAAAATAACAGAGGTACCACGACTCAAAACACACGTGGCCAGCCCCATAAATAAAACATGCTCAAAGGCAATCAAACCCCGTCCCTGACATGGGCGGTCAAATTGCACGTCTCGAGCTCTGATGGCTGTCAGAACCCACCCCCAAAAAAAGAAAGCCAGCCTCCTGCTGCCTGCCGGGGTAGATAGGAGAAATTGAAAAGAGGATAGAAAGAAGGGAGGGAGGGAGGGAGGGATGGAGCTGGAAGTCCATTAGCCACTCTCCGTCTCTCGGTTAGCACACGGCGGCTCCCCGCCGTCCTCCCCCTCCTCCTCCGCTATCACCTCTGGACTTCCTCCCGTGGATCAGCAGCGGGGGAGGACCGATAATTGGTCGGACGGCCACACAGCCGGAGCACCGCTCCCCTTTTCGAACCTCATTAGAGGCCGTACGCGCCATACGTCTGTCGCCGCCATGGAAATTTAAATAAGCCGTTTCAGAGTCCGAGGCGTCCCCGGTGTTTCGCAGATTTCCCATTGACTTGACTTGGATACACGGCATGGATACACAGAGCCGGTTTATTTATATCCAAGGGCATAGATTGTGACAAGGTTTAATTTCGATTGATTTGCCCAATGGATGGAGCCGCAGAAATCCGGGTCTGAAAGGCAAAGAGAAAGGAGGAAAGATGGAGCCGTGTACTGTAGGGATTGTTTTTTTTTTTTGTTCCATGCGAAGATAAGCGTTTGATCAGCCACACCGGGCCAAGTGCACTGTAAGGAAAATATACACCACATCGCTCAATCAGCAATGGCCGTTTTGTTTTCAGGATAACGAACTGCCAGACAAATGGGCTTTCGGTCCAATGGGACGTCTTTCAGACTATTGGGGTTTCAGAATAATCGGTTTCCACGTAGACCGGCGGGGTCTGGATCTTATAGTGTTGGTATTCTGTGTTATTCTACAGTTTATCACAAATTTCACCAACTTCAATAACTTCTCTCAGTGTTTTTATCAAATTTAAACCGTTTATTACTCTCCCAATCTTCTGTACCGGGGATGGCTGAACGGGAACGTATGCGGGTTGGGACGGATCTCGGATCATTGAACGTCGTGATTGGTGTAGGTACTCAGTGGGACAGGCCGCGATAAACCTCTATGTAACCGCTGAAAGCAACTATAATATTAACATAATTATTATCATTTCAATTGTGGCGAAAAAACTCAGACGGTTGGCCGTGAATGTTCAAAACCGGGACATTTTAGTGTTTTTCGAAACTCGTGTCCCAAGACCTGATCGATTTCTACCTGTCGGGACTCAGGAAAAGCAGCTCAAAAACGGACAATCCGCAACGTCTGGTCACCGAAGGCTATAATAGCCCGCAGCATCCAAAAAAAGCTTGCTTGGACAGGAATTGAAGGTTGCCTGGTTACATTGGGTTGGATTCTCTCAATATTCTCTCAATTTGGAACTACATAAACAGAATGCCTATGTTTTATTTAACTAGAATAAGTTGATTTTATTCCAATTTGTATTCATTTTTATTTGATATTTAATTAAATAATTGCCACAAAATCAAGGAGACAATTATATTGAATATATTTTACCTAAATACATCATTAAAAACGACATGACCACAGAATCATTAATAACAGTGAGGGCAATGACGCCCACGCTCCGTACGTGGGAGCCCAAATCGGAGAAACGGTTTGTCGCTTAATAGCCGTTATTATTCTTTATCATGATCAATATTATCATTATGATTCACTGTGACGGGCGGCGGTTGCATTGACACGAAGTCGCAAAACATGAGCTTGAACGTTGGACAAACCCCGAGGAAGGTTATTAAAATAAGAAAATACTCCTCGGAGCCGAAAAAGCGTCGGAAGTTTGCCGCCTCAAAGAAGCGCAGCAGCATGTCATTCCAGTTCGGAATAAGTGCCTCCGCCCCTCCGCCCCTCCACCTCTCCGTCTCCCCCAAAGCGTCACCCTGTCACTCTATTTTTCCATCAAATATTGCACTTCCAAGTACAGGGCGAAGAGCATGAGAGGAAGCGGGGAAAAAAATAAAAAATAAATCAGCGACGAGATCCGGGAGATGGCTCGGCTTTTTATCCTCAACACGGCTTTAAAAATGTGAACAAATGGTCTGACTGTATCGCCCGGGGGCTGACGGTAGTTGGCGGGAACTCTCTGTCAGTAACTCTCACTCACAGTCTGTGGCTCACGCTGTTTTTTTGGGGGTTTTTTTTTTATACATTTAAAAAAAATCTCGGTTAATTTGGCTTCGAAATATTGACTGCAGAGATTGGGTCCACCAGAAGAAAACTGTTAAATCAAGAGAGCAGTTTATCCTTTTGATATACCGGCACAGTGGCTGGAGGCTGCAGACGGAACGTTTAAATAAAGTTTTTTATTATTATTATTATTATTATAATTATTATTATTATTATTATTATTGTTATAATTATTATTACTATAAGGGGTTCAGCCCAATTGGTGATGCCTTTTGTGGATTCATGTTTTTTTGTGTCTAAATTGTTTGATGGGTTGAGACAATCATTTTTCAGCGATTCTTCATGTTAATTTATTAGCCGTGCACTACTCCAAGCAATTCTCAAATAATTCTCAAATCATTCTCAAAATAATGCTCACAAAGTTTTTGATTTTTTTTGTCTTAAGTTGATTTTTTTCATCTTTGAACATTAGTCTTAAAATATTTGATTACGATTATTAGATTACGATTCTTAAATAATTCTCAAAATAATTCTCACTAAAGTTTTGTGATTATTTAAACTGAAAAGGTTTTGTTTTTTTACTGTGTTTATGAGTCGTCCCATTTACCACCGATTTCTCAATATAACTCTTATGTAAAACTTTGTGAAACTTTTGCGCCGGTTGCACAAAACTTGCAAAAACTTAAAAAGAAATCTGTTGTTCATAAACGTTCACTATTCAATCCCTTGTCGCCAATTAAACACATAAATAACTCACTTTTTTTTTTGTCATGGGACTGAGCTAAGCCTGTACTGCACTTATTTAAATTTTACGATCCGCAATTCGCATCCGTCTAATTCTCATCATCTGTTGTTGGTTGGCTCGTTCGAGGAATTCCCAGATTGGATTAGAGAGAGAGAGGGCGAGAGAGAGAGAGAGAGGGAGAGAGATGGAGAGAGAGGGGGAGAGAGAGAGATACCTATATATATTTCTAACTGAAAAATGTGCATTTTTTCCGGTTTAAAATGTTATTATCATTAAATATCATTTTTGCATTGCAACATTTACATTTTTTTACTTTATGTTATTTTTAGAATTTGTTTTGTTTTCCATTTTGCTTTTGGCAATGTAAATGTATGGGTCCCATGTTAATGAAGCCTTTTAAAATTGAATTGGGAGGGATGGAGGGGGCAAGAGAGAGAGAGAGAGACAGAGAGAGAGAGAGAAAACAAGCCTGCAGAGACAAATAAATTGTAGATTTTGAAAAAAATATGTGTTATCCTCCCAGTTATTGTTTATTCATCCCTCTTGGATCTCATCTGTTCGAGTCAAAAGCGCTCATCCTCAATCTAACTTTTTTTGAGATCCAGACCAGACTAATGGATACCGTATGTATATGAATTATTGTCCCCCCCTGCCCAGCCCCCGTGTTTGGGTGTTTGTCCTGTCGTTTGCACTGCCTTGTGGGATATGACTAATGGAGTGTTGCGCTTAAAGGATTGCGTTGTGTCTGGGGCGAGCGCTTCGCCAGGTCGTGGGGAAGTTAATTACCTGCGATGGAGCAGTTACACCGACCGCTCTCTGGGGATGGGATCGGCAGACAGGAGGAGTGGGGGTGGTGGAGGAGGAAAGGAGAGGTGGAGGAAGCCTTGAGACTCCGGCTCCGTATCCAGGTCACTGTGGGAAAAAACAACAACTTCTAGTTGTTGTTTTTTTCTTCCCCTCCTCCTTTTTGCCCTCCCTCGTGTCCGCGTGAGCTCGTAACACAACAGAACGTCACGTCACGTGGCGTCGGAATCGATCTGGACGCCACGGACAAGCATAGCATCTGTAGGGAAGGAAGTCGTAAATCTGGGGCCTTCGCGGGTCCCAAAATTTCGGGCCCAAAGAGATTTGTCCCGACAACCAATTGAAAAACTGACCAGGAAGAGAGATCTTTGTTGACGGAATCCGGCTTAGGTTTTTCCCGGATCCGAACAGATCCGGTTATCAAAATTGCTGGGCAGACAGACAGACAGAGAGACAGACAGACAGACAGACAGACAGACAGACAGACAGACAGACAGACAGATTGATAGATAGATAGATAGATAGATAGATAGATAGATAGATAGATAGATAGATAGATAGATAGATAGATAGATAGATAGATAGATAGATAGATAGATAGATAGATAGATAGATAGATAGATAGATAGATAGATAGACGGACAGACAGGTAGGTAGATAGATAGTAGTTTAGTCCTGTGCTGTCATCTGTTATGTTATATGTTTGAATTATATGCTCCCATATTATATGGTTTATGACCATAGTTTTTATGTGCACTTTTATTATAAGGAATACTTTCTGGTTCTCAGTCACGTGCACCTATGGAGGGTGGTGAGAATGAACGAATGAACAATGGTGACTGACGCATTTTCAGCACTATGTCAAAAAATAAAGTGAGTGAATCTGAAAATATATTCTGTGTGATCCTTCTTTGATATGGAGAACAGAAATGGAAAACCCAACAGGTTATGGGCCCGTGCGTGATACAGGAGGAAGATGGCAGAGGTTAGTTTTCGACCGAGATATAAAAAACTACGAACTCTGGGAAGTAAAGTTTCTCAGCCACCTGAGAATAACAGGCTTAAAGATCACAATACTCTCCACCCCCCGATCAAGACCCAGAAAAGAACGGAGAATGCCACGCAGAGTTCATTCAATTCCTCCATGACAAAAGCCAATCATTGGTGATGAGAGAGGCGGCAGACGACAGCAGAAAAGCCCTACTGCACAAAAGGTCATTAACAGTCAAGGTGTGGTCACACCGGCGCCTACGGGGCGCTGCAAAGCGACAGGCTGCAATGTGTTTTATACAGAGCGTGGATTCACCCGGCTGCAAGGGGCGGAGCGAGGACCGGTGACGAGCTGACGACAAGGAATTGAGCGGGTTTCAACTTTATGAAAATTAGCAGCGACGAACGATGCCCGCTGCGTATTCTTCATGATTAGGCTAATTTCTTTTTATTTATAAAAAACGACCCTTAATTTATCGATAAAATAATGAAAACCAAATTTTATGTTTCTCCACCAAGGACAATTCTTAATTTTATGTGATGGATGGCAAGATTATTTACATACTTTTTTTAAGAGGTAATTTATTTTGCGAAGTAAAAAGCTCCACCATTTTAATAAAAAGTAAGTAGACATGGCACATGGATATGAAAGGGGAGAGAGGTTTGAAATGTTTGCCGCGCCCACAACAGCCAGTCGGTTTTGAGCCAACATGCCCAACGAACAGCAGGTGCACAGAAGCCCCATCGGCGGCGGTGTGACCCTAGCTTCAGGGTAAGCCCAGAATTATTGCCCTGGATACAGAACTAACTTCACTGCCGAAAGAATCTGAAGAAACTGTGACGGACCATATAATCCGAGCTGAAAAAGCGGTAACATCCCTAAGAAAGGCAAAGTAGTAACTGAGTGATGGGCTGATGGGCCTTCCAGAATCGTACAAACCTTTCGCCCTTCATGCAACGCAGAGCAGCGAGGCATTAACGTTTACAGAGTTAAAAATGATATTATGAAGCCATGAAAGACAGAAAAGTTTGACACTTAAACAAAATCGGACAATGTTACAAAAGTGGGCGTATCATCTGTTGTTTGCTACGGATGTGGGAATCACGGCCATATCGCAAGAGATCGCCACCAAAAAGGAGCCATTAACTGATGCAGCTACCATAGAAGCACAACACACAGTGACGAGACATGCAGAAGGAACACCAAAAACAAAGACGAAGCAAAACAAACTGCAAACTTAAAGACAAGAAGACAATGAGGCAGAACAAACATTTGTATTCACGGTTAGTCAAGGTTTTTTTCCTCGACAATATTAAAAGAATCGGTAGATTGTCGAGCAACATCCCACATCATAACAGAGAAAAAAACGAATTCACAAGATTTGGTGAGACCTTCAAACCAAAGGCACATCACATGGATCGAGCCGATGGAGCTGGAATGAACAACGTGGCTTTGAAGGAGGATGCATCAAGATGACATTGAGGAAAGCCTTTGTCATACCATCACATCCACAGAGGAGCCACCACTGATGGACAACATACAACAATGAACACTGTGTTGATGATTCGTTTAATGATATGAGGTCCAGTGACAAAGCAAATTTAATGTGTGATGTCAAAACATGATTCTGGGACACAGTAATATTGATGTTGTGCTAAAATTACCCAATATCGTAGAGGGGATGATGATCACAGGGAACACCAAGGCAGATTGTAGTGTCTGCACTGAGGGAAAATTCTCAAACAACAGAAATTGGACTCCTGATGCAAAGGCTAGTGCACCTCTTGAATTGATACGTACTGACTTTGCAGGTCCCACTGAGCCAACTGTTCAAGCATTTCTATTCACAGGTGATTTTTCAGGGGAAGTGTCTATTTACTTCCTTAAAAACAAGAGTGACACAACATTAGCAACCGAGCAGTTCCTTGCAGACCGTGCACTGGACTGTAGAGCCAAGTGCATCAGATCAGACAATGGCGCAGTATACACGAGCGATGCTTTTCAGTCATTTTCAAGGGATAAAGGTATAAGACATGAGACATCATTCCTCTACTCTCCCAATCAAAATGGTACAACCCAGAGAGAGTGGAGGACCTCTCTTTGAAATGGGAAGGTTTCTATTATTAGAGAAGTGATCACCAAAGGCATTGTGGCCTTCTGCAGTTGAAAAATGCTGCTCATATTCGTAATAGATGTTACAATGACGGGACTAAAAACACTCAAACGCACATACTGTATTTCATGCTGACGGGAAGAAAGCCAATGTTTTCTAAATTGTGGGTGGTCGAAAAAGGTGTCAAAGCACAGACTGGTGAAATTCATTACAAAGAACAGTGTTAAACAACAGACACAAACTGATGATTCAGAAAATCCATGAATATGAAGGCAGAAAGCCTGGTGGTGAGAAGATCAGGTCCTCGCTGTGAACCACGAGAATGTAAACGCAGAAAGGTCAGACAACTTACAGCATGATGAAATGACAGACAAACTTGGTCCTGGATGAGAACAAAAAGAGTGCAGAGCCAAAACCTAGTCATGTTAAAAATCATTGCTACCCAAGAAGAAATACGAAACCCCCAAAATTCTTGGATGATTATCAACCAGACTTTGTAGATAACAATGTAAGTAATGGAAAGTAGTGATTATTGTTACAGGGTGGCATGTGTAATTCCCCAAACCTATAGAGAAGCCCTGATGTCACCTGAGGCGCCCAGATGGCAACGTGCTATGAAGGAAGAGCTTGAATCAGTTAAAGAAAGCGACACGTTTGAACTGACGTCTTCACCTGAGGGTAAGAATACAGTGGGAGCGGGGGGCAGGTATATGTCATTAAAGGAAATGCTGAAGGAGGGAAAATCTTTCAAGCTAGATATGTTGTTAATGCCATGGGCACACTACACAACTTTCAAAGTGGTCAGATCGCTCTACTTTTCACATGACACAGCTTTCTGTCTTGTGATCGGGAATCTTGCAGTCTTGTGGTTTTCACACTACATGACTGATCGGTGACAGGGCGTCACACATTACAAGATCTTTCGACCGGAGGAATGACTGACGAGTCTGTTGGGGTCTCCAATTTACGTTTTCTCACGAAAACCCACGCAAGAATTGACACCGGAAATGAGGCGATACCATGCGCGGGACAGGATTATTAATTT
Organism: Zeus faber; assembly: GCF_960531495.2. Taxonomy (NCBI): domain Eukaryota; kingdom Metazoa; phylum Chordata; class Actinopteri; order Zeiformes; family Zeidae; genus Zeus; species Zeus faber. Next base: position 22,871,268 of record NC_137206.1, on the reverse strand, counting down.
TTTATTATATTCTTGATCACTGTAAAAAAAAAAAATAAAATAAAAGCTGGATTTAAATAAGATATATATATATATTAAAAACAAGAGAAAAAAGTAAAATTGGTATGTTGTGTCTTCCCCTCCCCCTGTCACCCAGTCTCTGCTCCCATTGGCTGTAGCTCGGATCTACCCTTTCAGACGTCTAGAAAAAGAAACAAAATTCTCTGTGTCAGATGTGTTTACACCACCTGGAAATAATTTCTTTGGTGTAGACGAGGGGCGGAGCCTGGGTAGAGCGTGCAGGAGGCAGGATGTGATGCAATGACGCTGCAGAGTTTTACAGCACACCGAAGATGGCAGACAAGGCTACAGACTTATCAGACGTTGGGCTTTTATTATTTGCATCGATACTCCATGTATTTGGACGTCTCAGCAATATAAACGAGAGAGTTGAAAGGAATAATAAAGAAAGCAGAAAGGAGTACGAAGCAGCTACGCTCCGTGCGCACGCCCACTCGCTCGCTGGGAATGCTCCGGACAATCACCTGCTGTGTTCACACATACTGCTCAATTTGACATTACCCAAACGTTGTGCTAGGGTGCTGGCTGGATGAAGTCCAGGTCAAATGATTCAGACATTTGGGTTCACACATACTGTACAGCTCATCCAGGTAACATCTGGATAATTTCAGGGTTGCAGTGCATGTGTGAAAGCAGTTTTAGACTACGATTAGACGATTGCTCCAACAGCAAACTTTACTTCAATACGGGAATTGATGCAGGCAGAAGTGCAAAATGACAAATTATTCATCATATGGAGGTCAAATCAGCATACTTACATGCTCCAATATATGCAGAAATCTTTAAGAACAACCAGAGGGCTTTGAAAAGACATCAGAGACAGGGGAGAAACTGGTATGTAAGTTAGAGAATAAAAATGTTAGTTTATGTTTTATCACGACTTAAGTCTTTTTCAGTGTGCTGTCATCCGCGACTATTTCCTCAGTCGCGTGCCGCACTCATCAGTGGACCTGAAGACGAAACACAACTACATCAGTTCAGGGTCCGATATAAATATCTATATTTGCAAAATTAATAGCTTGTTTCTCTCACCTACTTAATGCGATTTCTGCCCCTGAACTTCACCACATCCGGGCTGCGTGATGTAACTTTGAGCTTCACACATGACTATAAGCTGTCATCAGTGAGTCGCGACCGATTTTTGCTTTTAATGATGTTCATGGTGGAGAACACTTGCTCGCACAAGTATGTGGATCCAAAGATGGACAGGACCCCAAATGCGTACTTCTTCAAGTTTAAATAGGTGCTGGGAATGGCATTTCAGGTCTCAAACACAAGTTTCGGGAGGTTTTCAACAACCAGCAGTAAAAGCAAATGAATCTGTCCATGACGCATTAAACGTTCTATTTTCCTCAGAATTTCATATCCAGCTTAGCTTACCGGGGTTCGAGAGCTCAGAATCAGTCACCAGCCTGTCGGCAACAGGTGACGCATACAAGGTGCGACGCATATTTTGATCGACAAAATATTAAAATACGTTTTGTTTCAATGTTACAAGATCACCTAAATCTCCAGAATCATTACTATTACATAGAAAAATTAACTAAATAGAATAACATTTATTTAAATTAAATAGCCATTATTTATTCACACTATTTTCTCAAAGCCACAGGGAGCCACGGCAGACAGATGAAAGAGCTGCATGCGGCTCCGGAGCCTCAGGTTGCCGACCCCTGACCTAGACCCAAGACATGTGTGGCTACTTAATCCACACCGCCCCCACATCACATCCTGATGCCCAGATGTCCTGGGCATTCAGTTTGAACAGAAGGGAGAGGAAATCAAAATGAATCAGAAAAGGTACATACTAAAAATACTTGAAATGTTTGGAATGTCAAATTGTAAACCTAGATTTACCCCATGTGAGCTAAAATTGGAGGGTGACAGCAATGACCTTGTTAATCACAAAGAATACTATGAGATTATAGGCAATTTGATTTATGCCATGACTTGTATCAGACCAGATATTTGCTGGATTGTGGGCAAACTGTCAAGAACACTGGCAAAGCCGAAAGCAGAGGACTTATTACACGCCAAACATGTTTTGAGATACCCGAAGGGTACAGGTACTATTGACTATGAGTTGTGCTTCAAGTAAAATGGATGAGATTTGAAGCTAATTCAGTGATTCTGATTGGGTATCTTGTTTGGAAGATAGACAAAGCACTACAGGGTATTGTTTCAGCCTGACCAAACAAGGCCGTGTTATTTTTAGGAAGCAGAAGAAACAGCTTGCAATCACTGTCAACTTGTGAGACTGAATACATCGGTCTAGCAACCACTACTCAGGAAAGCATGGCTCTAACTCAACTGTTTAATGGCATGGATAATAAAGTTTACAGTTGCACCAAAATCCATGGAGACAATCAGGGGGCCATCACTCTGACAAAGAACCCAGCGAACATACCCAGGTCCAAACACATTTATGTGAAATATCACTTTATTCCTGATGCACTCAATGAGGGCAAAATAGACATTGTTTACTGTCCATCAGAAGATATGGCGGCAGACTTATTAACAAAACCTGCAGCAAAGATTAAAACGGTTACATTCAATAAAAAAAATTTTTTGGAAATAAAAATGTACGGTCCTGGTAATTGGTTTGACATGATGAGAACAAGTGGGGGTGTTAAGTTCTGTGCTGTCATCTGTTATGTTATTTGTTTGAATTATATGCTCCCATATTATATGGTTTATGGCCAGAGTTTTTCTGTGCACTTTTATTATAAGGAATACTTTCTGGTTCTAAGTCACGTGCACATATGGAGGGTGGTGAGCATGAACGAATGAACAATGGTGACCGATGCTTTTCCAGTGCTATGTCAAAAAATAAAGTGAGTGAATCCGAAAATATATTCTGTGTGATCCTTCTTTGATATTGAGAACAGAATGGAAAACCAGAGAGAGAGAGAGAGAGAGAGAAAGATAGAGATATAGATGATAGACAGACTGACAGACAAATAGATAGATAGATGGATAGATGGATAGATAGATAGATAGATAGATAGATAGACAGATAGATAGATAGATAGATAGATAGATAGATAGATAGATAGATAGATAGATAGATAGATAGATAGATAGATAGATAGATAGAAAGATAGATAAATAGAAAGATAGATAAATAGATAAATAGATAGATATATAGATAGATATATAGATAGATAGATAGATAGATAGATAGATAGATAGATAGATAGATAGATAGATAGATAGATAGATAGATAGATAGATAGATAGATAGATAGATAGATAGATAGATAGATGGATAGATAGAGATAACAACAACTTCAGTATGAAATATTGGGAGTTCTAAACTATATGGGAGGTATGGGATCCCACTGGAACTGTTGGTATTTTTATTTTTTCCCCAAATAAAAATACCGGACGGCGCTTTTTTCTACACAACCTACTGAGTGGAGCTAGTGACCCCAATCCGAGTCGGGTGCGGGTCGGCTTCTTTTCTGGATCCGAACTCATGCGTTAAACTGAAAGTTGCCCCTAAAACGTTGTTTCTCCAGCCCGTCAATGTCCTATGAAATAAGGCCTGGTAAGGTTACACACCAGAACCTTCCATGCGTTCCTCTGGTGATTGGCACTGATAGCGCCCCCTCTTGGTTCCACTCGGGTATTACAGTGGTTGTTTTTTTCTCTGGTTCCGAACTGATCCAATTATTAAAAATGTGAACCTTAAACGCTGTTTTTCGGTCTAGCCCAGTCATTGTGGGAAGAAATGGAAAAAGCTCAGGATACTAATTAAGTAACCTCCCATACGTTCCTGTGGTTATTGGCGGTGATAGCGCCCCCCCCCTTGGATCCACTTGTGTATCACACATAATAGATTGAGAGACCCAACCAAAATAAAATGTGGATGCGAGCAAACCCGCACGGCTCCCGGGATAGTCGGGAATCGCGTTAGACTCTTGAAGAGCTCCATAGTGGAGGAACAACACGATTGGGGGCATTCCTAAGGTAATTACAACGTGAGTGGATTTACGTTTACCACCATATTGTTTAAAACACCCAGCGGGGGCGTCCTTGGAAAGAGTGCATAGTGCTCTCTCTCTCTCTCTCTCTCTCTCTTTCTCTCTCTCTCTCTCTCTCTCTCTTTCTCTCTCACCCTCTCTCTCTCTCTCTCTCTCTCTCTCTCTCTCTCTCTCTCTCTCTCTCTCTCTCTCTTTCTCTCTCTCAAAGACTTTGTTAAAGGGATTACATTTGGTTTAAACACCTGAGAGGATTTGAACAGGTTCAGGACGAGAAATGGAGGAGAAAAAAAAAAACTCATTACACTTTGGGTGGAAAGTGGAGGGTTTGTTTGAATGAAGAGTCGACCTCCAGCATGATGTGTTGCTACTTCTTGGTTGAAATAGTGGGAGGTGGAGAGTAAATAAAGTACAAGTACTTTTAGGTACATTTTTCAAGAATTCGTACATTGCTTTGGACTTTTAAGGCATTGCATTTCAATGCGAATTTCTATTATTATTCTAATGCATTTGAAACACAGTAGCCTTGCTTTAGTGAAAAAAGTAATATTCAGGATTAATAATTATATTTGTATTTATTTGTAAATTACTACGACACTACCTGTTCCCTTTTTTTTGTAAATTATAATCGAGATATGCATTGCATATGCAAAAGTACAATGCTATTTGATACCGTATTACACTGCAGACTGTTATATCAGGGCACTGGATACACACACATTGGATACGCACATTCAAGAACAAATACTTTTACTTGAGGAGAAATATCACTGTGGTACTTTTCACTAGTGTAATTTTGCATCAGGGGGTATTTGTAATTACTTAATTAAAACATACTATAAAAATATACTATATAAATATACTACTTCCACTACCAGCGACTCACAACCAAAGCTACATCGAAAGCCCTGCCACTCTCTTAAAAATAAAGAATAAAAAAATAAATGAAATAGACCAATCGGAGTTTAAAAAAAGAATTTGGGGTAAAAAAGAAAAAAGAGCGATGAAGAAATCCCGAATGCATGCTGGAGCGTTTATCAGGGGTTGGCGGTGACTAGTTGGCATCCGAGCAATGAAGCTCGCCGCAGTGTCACGGCGCTCTGTGGCTTTTAATAGGAACACGGCTTAAGAGTTTCGTTGCACTTGAAGTTGTCACTCAGTAATCCCTCGGCAGAAAAGTGTAATGCCGCCGGATTAGCGCCGCAACCCCAGATTTCCAAATTATCATCTGAGAAAAAAAGGAAAAAACACTGAATGATGCCACTAATAGGAACCACATTATGCAGAGGAAGGGGCCCACCACGTCCAGCACCACCCCCACCACCACCCCCACCACCCGCCTCTACGCCCACCACACACACTCCTACAACCCCCCCCCCCCCCCTCTCTCTCTCTCTCCATCCCCCTGTCCAATTCATCTTGTCACTTTTCCCCTACTCCCCTTGCTCCTTCTGTCCAACTTTTAGAGCAGGCAGATGAGCGGACAGCCGCCACCCCCACCACCCCCACCATCCCCACCATCCCCCCTTCTATGTCCACCCCTCTCTCTCTCTCTCTCTCTCTCTCTCTCTCTCTCTCTCTCTCCCCCTCGCTCTCCATAACCCTCTTTCTAATGTGATGTCAGCACCACCCCCCCCCCCGCCCCCCCGCCCCAACCCTTCTTTTGCTTTTTCTGTCTAACTTTTAGAACGGCCAGATTAGCGAGCCACTGCTGCGCTCCATGTCCACTCACTGCTTGGAGGATGGGAGGAAGGGAGGGAAGAAAAAAAAGGAAAAACACACATGCACACACACGCACGCACGCACAAGCACGCACACACGAGCACACACACGCGCGCGCACACACACACACACACACACACACACACACAGTGGAGATGACTACACAGCATCATGGGAAGGATTTAGTTCTAGGGGGCAGTCGGAGTCCATCTAATGGACTAATCCACCGCCTCCCCTCCCTTCTCCCTCCACTGAGAACCAGGCAACAAAAGTCCCAGTGACGGCCCGACGTCGACAGCTGCTCGAGTGGGAGGAAGAGGAGGAGGAGGATGGCGGAGGGCATGAGGGAGGAGGAGGAGAGCCTCCATCTTCGTCCCCCTCCTCCTCGTACAGTACAGTCGATGGGGACGGAGGGAGGAGAAGGAGAACGTCCAAAGGCCCTGGGCCAAACGTTCTTCTCCTTCTCCTTCCTCCATCCTTGTCCGATTGACAGGGACGGGTGGAGGGGAAGAGCATCCAAAGGCTGTTGGCCAAACACTCTTGTCCTTCGCCTCCCTCGGTCCTCCGCTGCCAAAGCCTGAAACGCAGACGGGTCGCATTTGGGAGAACAGACGCCATTCCATCGGCCATTCTCCAAACCCACACAACAAGATCTGTCTGTCTTTCTGTCCGTCTTTCTGTCTAACTTTCTTTCTGTCTTTCTTCTTCTCCCTTAGTCTGCCTCCGCTTCAAGCCTGTACCCATCTTACCCCGACTCCCCCGACTCCCCCCAACCCGCCTTTTCAATCTATGCCCTAAACTCCCTGCGTTAAAGGACAGCGATAATCAATGTTTCTCACACCGTCCTTGGGCTTTTTCTTGTCCTTGGGGCAGAGGATCATGGGTTTTTTTGGAGGTTGTTTTTTGTCGAGATTCTGACTCAGACTCGGGTTCTCTATCAAAACAATCACGCGCGGTCCTGTGCTTTGACCGCGGTTCGGCGAGCTTGGAGGGGGGATGGCCCGGATGGCTGCGAGTTTAATGCTTAAAGTAACAGAGAGAGAGGAGAGAGAGAGAGAGAGAGAGAGAGAGAGAGAGGGAGGGAGAGGGAGGTGGGGAGACAGAGAGAGAGAAAGAAAGAAAGAGAGAGAGAGAGAGAGAGGGAGGGAGAGGGAGGTGGGGAGACAGAGAGAGAGAAAGAAAGAGAGAGAGAGAGAGAGAGAGCAGACGTTATTTTGGCCGCTCCACTTCTTCCTCCAGACACAGCCAGGGGACAGAGGAGGAGGGATGATAGTAGATTCAACCTGCCCTCACAGCACAATTGGGCTGCCTGCCATGAGCCCTGTGATTTATGATGCCGTCAAAATCTACACTGCCCCCGCCCCCCCCCCCCCGCCTCCCCCCTTCCTCCCGCCCCCCGCTGTTGCTTCTCCAAGGGTCATCGTGTTGTCTTAGATGCCTCTATCTCGTTCTCTCTCCTCTCTCCCCCCGCCGCGCCGCCATGGCCTGAAACATCGCTTCTAAAAAACAAAAAACAAAAAATAAGAAATAAAAAAACGGAGGACAGCCAATCTCAGGCAGTCACTGTCCATTTATCCGATACGCGTGAATATGACGTTAAAATGCTAATGCTGATTTTTTTATATACCTTTCAGGTCCTCGACGCCTCGAGGAAAATCCGTTCGCCGCCGCCACCTTTGTTGCCGGGGAAGGGGAGGCATGTTAGATGTTATGTGCCCGGGTATTTCTTCAGATGTTAACACCAATTACCAGAGGAAAGCTGCAGAGATGCATATTCACAGAGCCAGGGCGACGATCGGGGATTTGAATATCAACCTTAACTAGGAGACCATCTAGATCCCTTCATCTGCATGCGCACAACTGCAGGAGATTTTTGCGCTAACTCTCCGACGCCCCTCGGGAAACTCCCGCAAAGCGCGTAAGTTAACCCCGTGTGGCCCACAGTCAAAATTCCAAGATGATTCAACCCATGCAAATGTTTTGGGGTTGAAATGCCTGTTGCATTGTTCGGGGGCAGGTGAGAATGTTCCTGAATGTGGGGATACGAGCGTTCCTGGGGGGGTGACGCATGTATTCCTTTGGGTATGACAGGTAGAGAGCATAATAGTAACATACAACAATAATAGCATAACTTCATCTTTGGAAAATAACTGCCTTTGGGACTACCACTGCAAATGAACATGGCTGAACACTGGAACTTAGACGAAATTCAGTTTTGTAAATACAAATGAATCCATTTTTTTTTTATTAATAAATGACTATTCATAAACAATATGACTGTTGTGTGATTATTATTCATGATATGTGCTGTTATGGGGCTAAATAAGCAATCAACCCTGCAAATTAACCTTAAGTTGTTCTGTATATTTGTTCAGACAAATTAAAAAAAAAGCTTCCAACCACGGCCAACATTTCAGTATTAGATAATTTCCCTAAAAATGTTTAAAAAAAATGTAAAACCCTTTCATTACTGCTCCAGAGGCCTCCTACAACAACATCTGAAAGGGGGAAAAAAAATGTTTGCTCATTTCTTTTCTACATTTGGGCTTTAGAGGGTTAAGGGAATGCTCTTCGTCTGGGTCAGTTGCCAAATCTCAGAGAGCGAATGAGACGTGACAAACGATTCAGATGTCCGTCCAAGTCATTTAAACACCCCCACCTACACCACCAGGCCAACCCAACTGGCGGCCCGGGGGCCAAATGTGGCTCACGCATCAAAGTAAATCGGCCCGGTGAAGAGGAAAGAAGGCTTGCAGTAAACACCTCTGAAATTAGACCATTGCTTCAAAACAAAACACGATTAAATGTCGTCCAATAAACCTTGGGGATTTCCCTGTGGTCCCGCCCGTTGGCGTCCTAAACAATCACAATTTGCTCGCTCACATTTTTGTCAAAATTCCGTAAATTTTATAATAGTCTGGCGTATTACAGTAAGTGGCTCATAAACACAGCACCAAGCAGGAAAACATATTGAAGTTGCAAAGTTGCAAAATTGTTCTTGTTCCTAGTTGGATGAATGTCCGAAATACCTGATGGCTGACAACAAAGATGATGGCTGTGCCCAAGAAGTATAAAAAGTATGGGAACAATATCCAAAAATAGAGCTTTTAGTGTAGTTTATTTAACAAACCCTGAGGAACCGTAGGAACTCTAAGCTTGGTGGCAGGAAAATCTGATCTAGATTCGAATACACTTGAGTAGCCCTGTCCTACACCCACCCCCAACCTCCCCCCAGCAGAACCACCCCACGTCCAACACCCCCAAACTCTGAGAGAGTCAACATCCCGCCGCTCATCTGCAGTTGGCTGAGAGAGAGAGCACGAGAGAGAGAGAGAGAGAGAGAGAGAGAGAGAGAGAGAGAGAGAGAGCACGAGAGAGAGAGAGAGAGAGAGAGAGAGAGAGAGAGAGAGAGAGAGAGAGAGAGAGAGAGAGGGAGGGAGAGAGAGAGAGAGGGAGGGATTTCTTGGCTCTGCTGATTAGCAGCACAGCAGAAAGGACTGAAATTGACGGCTCTGGGGAGGGAAGGGAGGGATGGACGGAGGACAGGAAGAGGAGGAGGAGGGCGTAGGGGATGGAGGGGATGGATGAAGGGGACTGCGGACAGGGCCCCACTAAACTGAGGTTGCATGCTAATAAATGCATGGTGTCACACAGAGCAATGCAAATAGAAAGTCCCCGCGGCCGTTTTCCTTGGGATTGGACACAGCCCCCGCGCGGCTTCTGGATTACTCACAGTTGTGTGTTTTTTTGGGGGGTTTACAGACTGAGGTCCTCAACTTTGAGGCCAAACACCATTTCAAATCCTTTTGAAAGCTTCCCCCTGATTTACTGAATGAATGGAGGAGTAGAATCGTCCCAAAAGCACGGACTCTATTAAAGTGACACCCATACTGTAGGCACGGGGCCTGGCTAATGCTGCAACTCACTGCACCAACTTCTCAAGTGCACCGCCTGGAAATTGGTGGGGGGGGGGGGGGGCATGATTATTGGAGACCGAATTGCTTGGCTTCGTCTTCTCGCTATTTTGGTTTATGTCATATTCAATATTTTTTTTTTCACATGTCCCAATATCTATCTATCTATCTATCTATCTATCTATCTATCTATCTATCTATCTATCTATCTATCTATCTATCTATCTATCTATCTATCTATCTATCTATCTATCTATCTATCTATCTATCTATCTATCTATCTATCTATCTATCTATCTATCTATCTATCTATCTATCTATCTATCTATCTTTCCATCCATTCATATATCCATCCATCCATCCATCCATCCATCCATCCATCTATCCACCTATCCATCCACACATATATCCATCCACACATACATGTATATCCATCCATCCATCCATCTATCCATCCACCCATCCATCCATCCATCCATCCATCCATCCATCTATCCATCAATCAATCTACAGTAACAACTGCCTGGAAGAAGTGTCAGTGCGCTTTGTTGCAAGCGTGTTTTTTTGTTTGTCTTAATGATGCATTTATGATGTGGACTGTGGATTAAATTATGTTCTTGTCCTTTCCCAATGCTCTAAATATTCCTCTTGACTAATCTGCTGATCAGCATTAGGCGTGGAGGCCATTTTGTCAGGAGAGAGTTATGTTGATTATTGCACAATGTCAGAAAGTCTGCTCTGAGCGCGGGGACGGTGGGGGGGGGGGGGGGGGGGGGGGTTTCCAGATCCACTTAAACTGCTTGTCTCTGCAAAACACTAATCTGCTCTCTGTGGGTTTCAGGATAGTAGTACACACACTGATATACTGTATATAACCATTTACATTTTGATTTCTTTTATTTGAAGGAATTACGAGTCACAATTACTTTCTGCTGTAGACTAAAAGGACATCCTGAATTACACGAGGAACCTGCTTCTTTGTCCCATGCCCTCATGTTGGGTAGGGATGTACTGTAGAGGAGGCCGCTGCTCGGCCAGAGACCAAGGGCTTTTTCAGCCAAATGAACCCGCACACAAGGACAGAAGTGTTCAGGAAGCGAGATGCGTTTTTTGCCTGGAAATTCACAGTGTAATTGGTCTTTGGAAAAATATCTTCTCCGTGTAGTTTTCTTGCCCTAAATCTCCCTTATTTAAGTCAACACTCGTGCAGAATTGCCAAAAGTCTCCAATAGAACCCCAAAGTCTCAGAAGATGTGATGATTTAAAACATACATAAGAAAACAATAACGTGTATATTATTTGTTTATATGGTCTGATGTGCCATAAAATCCACCAGATTTGGATTAAAGGACATGTATTCCAAAAACATAGCCTTGAAAAATTCTCCTCCCTCCTCAAGCTACACTTCTTTGTTTATCTTTATTTATCTCAATGGATTAGGCTTCTTGTACATCAATTAAGCCATAGTAAGCATGGGGGCAACAATGGAGTTCAGCAATTGGATGCCAGAGGATATGGACCAGGGTTGGAATATTAGGACCAGGTTTAGAGGAGATGGACCAGATTTCCAAGATTTTGACCAGGTTTGGAGTATTTGGACCAGATTCAGAAGATAAGGACCAGGTTTGGAGTATTTGGACCAGATTCAGAAGATAAGGACCAGGTTTGGAGTATTTGGACCAGGTTTAGAAGACATGGACAAGGCTTAAAAGAGATGGACCTGGTTTAGAAGACATGGACCAGGTTTAGAGGAGATGGACCAGGTTTAGCAGACATGGACCAGGTTTATAAGATATGGACCAGGTTTATAAGATATGGACCAGGTTTATAAGACATGGACCAGGTTTGGTGTATTTGGACCAGTTTTATGAGATATGGACCAGGTTTAGAAGACATGGACCAGGTTTGGAGTATTTGGACCAGGATTAGGAGATATGGTCCAGGTTTAGAAGACAGGTTTAGGAGATATGGACCAGGTTCAGAGGAGATAGACCTCTATAAACACGGTTTGGATGGGAGATGATAGTTGGGTCACTTTGCATGGCACAGCCTGCATCACAAACCTTGGTTAATGCAGATTTAATGAAAATACGAACGTATTACTCGGTGTTAAAGCCTGATTCTAACGGACCGTATACTTTACAAATGTTTTATTAATTCTCTCAATGCTTCTCAGCTGATGAAGCGGCACATCGTGACGTTTCACATCGTGAATTTTCATCACTTGCATGTCTCCAGATTGTCATGTGATACAGTACAGTTAACATTAGATGCACTGAGACACTGTGACAAACTGTTTTCTGTACATCTGACAACTGTGCATATCGTTCTGCTGTTGATGTGCTGTGTGAGACCCTGGGTGTTGAGGAGAGTGCATTTTCAAGAGATGAAAGCAGAGAGTCATTACCGGGCCAAGCGCACCTTGGTACAATTTGTTTTCCCTCTCCGACGTATGAAAGTACATCTAAACAGGACCACGCCGTGTGTGGACTTTTAATTGCACGCCACACAAACACCCTTACAGTAGTTTTGTTATTTTCTTAAACCTCACATGTTCGAAGGAGAATGACATAATTCCTACTGATCAGAGGCCTTTGTTTGGACTCCGTTGTGAGGAAGACGAGAAGAAGCAGGAGGAAAGTTTTCGAAACCGGGTTCATCACCGAGGCATCGGCGGCTGATTCGGGCCGAACCTTCTGAATAAGCTGACGTTGAGGATGGCCTGCGCACATACAGTGGAGGCATGTGCTTGAAGGAGAGAGGGAATAGTGAGAGAGAGAGAGAGAGAGGGCCACAAGTTAGCAAAGAGAAAGAGAGACGATGGAGAGAAATAACAGATTCCCACAGATCCATTTCAGATCAGTTGCTGCTTACTCTTACTTTCACTGTCCAGTGATGCAGTCCCTGCATGGACGGAGGGATGTATAGATGGAGAGATAGAGATAAACAAAGGTTTTCTTTCATGACCGTCATGTGGCTGCATGTCAGAGGCATATTGGGGTAAAAGGTCGGAGGCTGCCGCTCGGAGGGAAACTTGTGACTGCATCAGCTGATGCTCATCCCTTGAGTAATATGTTTGAAAGTAACTTCATTAACCTTTTTCAAGTACTGCTACTTAGTTTAGTATATTCCGTTTTGGAGACCTACATACAGACATTAATTCCACTACATTTTAAAAGCAAATATCTTAACATTGCTTTCGTTAAAAAAAAGGGCATTTATATTCTATCTTTGTAAATCTAGCCACTGGGGGTTCACAAGCCATTGTATCATCAGGGCCGGTCCCAAGCCCTGATGAATAAAGAGGGTTGCGTCAGGAAGGGCATCCACCGTAAAAACCATGGCAAATCAAATATGCGGACAAAAACGTCTGATTTCCATACCGGATCGGTTGAGGCCCGGGTTAACAACGACCGCCACTGGTGCCATTAGCCAACAGGGTGCCAGTGGAAATTGTGCTACTGTCGGCCGAAATAAGAAGAAGAAGAGGGGGAAGGCGTGTCCGGAGACAGCAGGAGAGGAAGAAGGGTAGGAGAGTAGAGTTGAGAGTAGGAACTTTGAACATTGGCACTATGAAGGGTAAAGAGAGAGAGCTGGCCGACATGATGGAGAGAAGGAAGGTAGATGTACTATGTGTACAAGAGACCAGGTGGAAGGGGAATAAGGCCAGGAGCATCGGAGCCAGGGTACAAACTGTTCTACCATGGAGTGGATGGAAGGAGAAATGGGGTAGGGATAGTCTTGAAGGAAGAATATGTCAAGAGTGTTTTGGAGGTGACGAGAGTGTTGGACAGCGTGATGAGTATGAAGCTGGAAATTGATGGGGTGATAATGAATGTGGTCATTGCATATGCTCCACAAGTTGAGTGTGAGATTGAAGAGAAAGAAGAATTCTTTACTAAGTTGGACGTAGTGGTGGAGAGCGTCCCCAAGGGAGAGAGAGTGGTCATTGTAGCAGATCTCAATGAGCATGTTGGCAAAGGGACCAGAGACATAGGTGACAAGAAGGTGATGGGTAGGTATGGTGTCAAGGAGAGGAATGTGGAAGGACAGATGGTGGTGGACTTTGACAAAAGGATGGAATTGGTTGTTATGAATACGTATTTCAAGAAGAGGGAGGAACACAGGGTGACATACAAGAGTGGAGGAAGGTGTACACAGGTGGACTATATCTTATGCAGGAGGTTCAATCTGGAAGAGATTAGTGACTGCAAAGTGGTGGTGGAGTGTGTTGTGAGGCAGCATCGGATGGTGGTCTGTAGGATGACTCTGGAGGCCAAGAAGAGGAAGAGAGTGAAAGAAGAGCCAAAGATAAAACGGTGGAAGTTGAAAAAGGAGCAGTGTTGCATGCAATTTAAGGAAGGGGAAGAGGTAAGGCAGGCAATAGGTGGGAATGAACGGTTACCAGATGACTGGGATCAACTGCAGAAGTGGTGAGGGAGACGGCCAAGAAGGTACTCGGTTTATCATGCGCGAAGAGGAAGGAAGACAAGGACTCTTGGTGGTGGAATGAGGAAGTACAGGAGAGCATAGAGCAGAAGAGGTTGGCAAGGAAGAAATGGGATATTCAGAGAGATGAAGAAAGTAGACAGGAGTACAAGCTGATGCGCCGCAGGGCGAAGAGAGAATTGGTAAAGGCAAAGGAAAAGGCATATGAGTTGTATGAGAGGTTGGACGGTAAAGAAGGAGAAAATGACTTGTACCGATTGACAAGACAAAGGGACCAAGCTGGGAAGGATGTACAGCAGGTTAGGGTGACAAAGGATAATGATGGGAATGTGCTGACTAGTGAAGAGAGTGTGTTGAGAAGATGGAAGGAGTACTTTGAGGAGTTGTTGAATGAGGAAAATGAGAGGGAGAGAAGAGTGGATGATGTGGGGATAGTGGATCAAGAACTGTAGCAAATAAGCAAGGATGAGGTGGGAACAGCATTAAAGAAGATGAAGAGTGGAAAGGCAGTTGGCCTCGATGACATACTTGGGGAAGCATGGAAATGTTTAGGTGGCAGTGGCATTCCTAACGAGACTGTTTAACACCATCCTGGAAAGGGAGAGGATGCCGAAGGAGTGGAGAAGAAATGTACTGGTACCCATCTTCAAGAATAAGGGAGAAATACAGAGCTGTAGTATCTACAGGGGAATAAAGTTGATCAGCCACAACATGAAACTATGGGAAAGGGTTGTGGAGGCTAGGTTAAGAGGAGAGGTGGGGATCAGCGAGCAGCAGTATGGTTTCATGCCAGGAAAGAGTACTACAGATGTAATGTTTGCTTTAAGAATGCTGATGGAAAAGTACAGGGAAGGCCAGAGGGAGTTGCACTACGTCTTGGTAGATTTAAAGAAAGCCTATGATAGGGTGCTGAGAAAGGAAATGTGGTATTGCATGAGGAATTCGGGGGTGGCAGAGAAGTATGTAAGAGTTGTACAGGATATGTATGAGGGCAGTCAGACAGTAGTAAGGTGAGCAGTAGGCGTGACAAAGGCATTCAAAGTGGAGGTGGGATTGCATCAAGGATCAGCCCTGAGCCCTTTCTTGTTTGCATGGTAATGAACAGGTTAACAGATGAAATGAGGCAGGAGTCTCCGTGGACTATGATGTTCACAGATGACATTGTGATCTGTAGCGAGAGTAGGGAGCAGGTTGAGGAGAGCCTGGAGAAGTGGAGGCAGCATTAGAGAGAAGAGGAATGAAAGTCAGCAGGAGTAAGACAGAATACATGTGCCTGAATGGGAGGGAGGGAGGGAGAATGCAAGGAGTGGAGGTGGAGAAGGCGGATGAGTTCAAGTACTTGGGGTCGACCATCCAAAGCAGTGGAGAGTGCGGAAAGAGGTGAAGAAGAGAGTCCAGGCAAGGTGGAGTGGGTGGAGAAGAGTGTCCGAGTGATCTGTGACAGAAGGGTTCCAGCAATAGTGAAGGAGAAGGTCTATAGGACGGTAGTGAGACCAGCTACGTTTAGAGGCGGTGGCACTGACAAAAAGCAGGTGGCTGAACTGGAGGTGGCAGAGTTGAGGATGTTGAGATTCTCATTGGGAGTGACAAGGATGGACAGGATTAAGAATGAGTACATTAGAGGGACAGCTCAGGTTGGACAGTTTGGTGGAAAAGTGAGAGAGGCCAGATTGAGATGGTTTGGACACGTGTGTAGGAGAGATGAGAGTTACATTGGGAGAAGGATGCTGAGGATGGAGCTGCCAGGCAAGAGGAAAAGAGGAAGGCCAAAGAGAAGGTTTATGGATGTGGAGAGGGAGGACATGCAGGCGGGTGGTGTAAGGGAGGAAGAAGCGCAGAACAGAAGGTATTGGAGGCAGATGATCCGCTGTGGCGACCCCTAACGGGAGCAGCCGAAAGAAGAAGGTATTCTATCTTTGTAAATTACTACCACACCACCCATACTCCTTTATTAAGTACAATAGTCTCTGTTATATAAGGGCAATGGGTAGGACAAGTACTTCTACTTTTAATACTTTAAGTACATTTAAGAGCAAATACTCCTATACTACTGTATTATTTAAGTAGAAAAGTTAATGTGCAACTTTCACTTTCACTCGAGTCATTTTGTGTCAGGTGGTATTTGTACTTTTACTGATATGAAGTAACTCCTCCACCACTAGTGTAATAACCAATAATAAAAAATATGATAATTAAAGTAATAACAATCATAATAATCATCATACAAATAATAATAATAATAATAATAATAATAATAATAAGTATAAATAAGTAATAATAAGTATTAACAAGTAATATATAATTAATAACAACAAGAAAAAAAATTATTTCAGTCAATGATGCCATTATTTCAGCAAAAATAAAGAGATTTACATTTTTCTCATATATACAGTATATATAACTGTATAATACTATATACTATATTACTACTATTACTACTTTTTGGTGTTTTACCTGCAGCAGGACATGATCCAAATCCGTATCGGTGGTGTATAGGTTCATGTGTAAACACCTTTGAAAACAAGATTAGCTGGTATTGTATAGATTCATATAGAGTTTTTATATATATATATATATATATATATATACACAGATTGTATATATGACATTGAAATGCTTAAAAGCCACATTAATAGGCCATTCAGATTGTGAAGACTCTAACTGTGTGCTAACAATCCAAATGTCAGATTAGTATTGGTTGAGTACTCAGGTGTACACACACACACACACACACACACACACACACACACACACACACACCCTGTGTATTTATTTCCCTGGTGTGTGTTCCAAAAGTATGTTGGAGAAAATAAAGTATCTCTGGCCTGCAAAACTACAACAACAGGCGATCTGATATTCTTTAGAACAAAGAAAGAAAAAGGGAAAGACAGAGCCAGTGATCTCTGGTTGCTCCCTCGTTCACTTCCCTGCAGCGTATTGATCTTCTGGACACCCTGTTTGTGGGACTGTGTGTGTCTGAAAGGAGACCTATTGATTCCCTATTTTTTGTAAGGTTTTGGCCACATCACAGACCTTTACCCCAACCCACCCCCAACACCCATAGCATTAAACACATAATAAAAAAAAAATCTGCCTACTTAATCATACATCATTTTGGGGTGAGCTGCATATCGACTAAAACGCATTAAATATGGATCGATACTCACTTAACGGCCGATATTAATTCTACACGAGGCGCGGCCCAGGCACGTAATAAGCTGGGGGTGGGGGCAAGATGGCGGCTCTTCCTTCATCTGACGTCATGCAGGTCCCTTCACAGATAGATAGATAGATAGATAGATAGATAGATAGATAGATTGATGAAAATGATAAATATCAGTAAGTTATAAGATTAAAACAAATGTCCATTGTATCGATCCATTAAGGTAGGATTAAGGAATTCATTATTAGGGGTTCAGTCCATGGATCCCTTATTGTTATTGTGCCTGGAAAAAATCTCTGAATTTTTGAAACAGAAGGATAGAAGATACAGACACGGTTTTCTTCTCGTTTGAACCAGTATGTCAAAAACAACTTGTGGTTTAAGTTTCATCAAAATCCATCCACATATGGAGCAGAAATTTGTGTAAAACCGACCAAATTTGATCGATTTCCCAGACACGGTCTAATGAATTCAATGCCAAAATATGTCCAACCCGGCTAAAAGTATCTGGAACACAACAGCCACACAAGATACAAACATGGTTGAGGAAACTTTATGACATCATCATACTATTTACAATAAATGTGCAGGTTCTGATTCAGAATGTACATTGGCACCGTGTCCAGTGTACTGTGTAGATTTCGTCGCTCTATAGTGGTTCGACATTACAAACTATACGTTTACGCGTGTATTTATGTTGTTTCTTACCTGGTTGATGTCTGTAGATCTGTTAAATTGATACTTTGTCTAACTGGTCCGTATTACTTCAACTAATTAGTGAAGAATACGAATAACAGAAGTCCACAAAAACTCGTGACCACGTTGAGTCGAGTCCGCAAGAAAGAACAAGTGAGTGATGTGTTCAAGATCCAGTGAGGCATTGGAAAAATAGAAGCCTTGATATGGAAAATACTCACAGAAATACCACAACGTTTTTTGTATTTCATGGAAAGGCAACATATTGAAAATGTAATACAAGGAAAAAAGTCACCACTTAAATTCCATCATAATTCTCAAAACACCGTTCTTTAGGAATAATCTAACTAAACACCAGAAGAGAAACATGCAGACGTCAGTCCATGTTGATTGGTCCAGACATAAGTCCACAATGTTTGTAACTTTTGTAACTTGTGACGCATTTCACAGAAACCAAAAAACTGTAACATGTACAGTATGTAAAAGGAATAAACAGAACTGTGTGTATTGCTGCCTGCGGCTCTATTTATAGTTATTATTATTATTAATATGATTATTATTGTCTTTATTGACCATACGTCATATTTCGCACGAGGCTTGTCAATACTCCGGCCGATTTGACCGTCTGCAATGTATTTAGAGAGACAAAGTGTTAAATAAAAACCACCAACGCTAGCGTTAGTGCTGAGGCTGGCTGGCTGGCAGTGATGCAGTCAAGGGCAGCAGTCATTCATCTGGGGCTGATCCTCTGATAGAACATGATGCCAAAATGCAGAAATCCCTCTGGCTCGCTGCGTTCTGCGCTATGGGCGGGAGTTTGATGTTCGCTGGAGAGGACAGGACGGCGCTAAAGTGGATGCTTGGAGCCATTCCAGGGATTAACTTCATGAATCCAGCAGCAGCCAGTGGTCACAGCGACGCAAATGCTGCATGGGTGGTAACGCGCAAAAAGCCTCTTGTATATTAAAAAATAAATAAAAATACTGCATTACCAGAGGCCGCTGCCCAACACCTTTAATCCACTTTTTATTTACTGCGCTCTTATTTCATCGAAAACATGATGTCATACATGTACAGCAGTGACCCATTTTGGAACATAATCCGACTTAACCTTTTGAGATCAGGCAAATTTGAGAGCTTTTCAAAGCCAATTATTTTAGAAATGTAACTCGCTAAACCCTATTACACTCATTTTAAATTTTACTGAAATACATTATAGTGTGCCGCATTATTTTCATGTTCAATTCATAAACAGTTTTTTTTTCTTTGAAATCACTGTAAACTGCTTAAAATTTGATAAACATGTATTATTGATGTTATTTGGATATAATATTGGAACGCCTCACTCCATTCGGACTCATAGTGATTCATCTCTGATAGTTACTCAAAATGATGGGCAACGTGTCCTATTGGAACCCAAAGTTACATTTATTACTATTTACTTTGAGTAGTAGTACTGTACAAAGTTGTCTAAAGTCTACAATATGTGGTGGTTGGGTCTTACGTTGTTATTATGATTAAAAATGATAATGTGTCTCGTTTCCAGCCATGGGCGAATGTGCAGTGCGCCATACTGCCGTTCGGTGGAGGGGGCGTGGCTTTCCTGCCCGGTGAGGTATTTGCTCCGCTCTGATTGGCTGCTGAAGGGAAAAGCCTTCAGAGCTGCTTGAACCAGGTGGACTTTTATTTTTTTAATTTTTATTTTTTATCTGTTTTTAAGATGTTTTGGAGTTCAAATTGGAGGTAAACAGACATGATTCCAATTAGTTGGATGACTAAAGATAAACAATAAAAGTTTTTATTTTTGTGGTTTCATATAAACTCCTGGTGAACATTGAGTATATAAGAACTGTCCTTTTCCCATGTTCGACACTGAACTTAAACTGCTGCATCCCTGCATTTTTTTATGATTGTATTTCATGTTACACCTCGCTCTGCCCCTGGTCTACTTCACAGAATGAATTTCTGTGATTATGAAATGGTTTGAGTTGGCACATGATGGTTTCAATGTGTAGTGGTGCCTGGAGAAGTGGGTACACTCTTAATTTTTGCCAAAAATATTTCTTTTAAGCCGCCAATCCGGCAAAGGATAAACGCCCTGTGTTATAAACAGTGAGATGTAAGACTCCTCTTGCATATTTAGTTCACCCGAATTGGGCAGGTAGTATTTAAAAACTGTCGCTAAACTTCTGCTACTTGACTTGAGGGAGTAAGGATCATTATGGAATTAACATTACACACAGAAGAGCAATCAATCAGTACTGGCCCACAGACTTGAGGGTAAGACAACTACATAATGAGCCACTGTTTATGGGAAGATAATCTCTTTAGTGGCTGTTTTTAAGGGAACCTATTTGCATTTGACATGCGATTGGATTAACCACTCATGTGCTCAGACCGTCTCTCATCATTTGGCTGCTTCAGGACGTGACCGAATGATGCCCATCAGGGGGGATGTACAAGTGGGTAAACGCAATGGTGACTGAAAAATAAGTGTGTGTGCGTGTACCCTGCGCTACGCTGATTGATGGGGAAACTTGCAGAGCGTGGTGGTGTTCAAGTTCAAAACTTGAACACCACCACGTAATTCGTCACCAACCGCTGTCAGTGTCGAATATCACCACCAGCCACCACTGAGTAGTGGTATTACTGTAAGTCCGGGGTAAGATCGTGTTAGTGGTACCCCATACCATTAGCAGTGAGACATGGTTAATTTACGACTCCCCACCTCCCGGCTAAATTCTTACTTTCAGGTAATTATTCTTTGGTTCAACACAGGTTTATACAAATACCTCCATAGAGGAGGTTTAAACAGGGGGGTCGTGAATAGGCCTACATTAGCCCTTTCAGTCAAGTTGAGGATGATTTAGGATAGCTTCGCTGTAACCCGTGTGTTCGCTCCTCATGGCTATTGCCGTCGTCGCACCATAATAGGAACATATTTCTCCCTTTTAAATTATGCTAATCTATCTCCTGCATTGTGTGCAGTTGGATATTTGATTGAATAGTCTGCTGTTGCACGAGATTCTATTACCCCACATTGTACAGACAGAATTTAATTAGCTGTTACTAATCATATATGATAAATGGCTTACCAGGGCCAAATCAGAGTTTTATGATAAGCAATCTGTCATAAAAAGTAGCACTCATTGATTGACTCCGCCCCATCGAGTCAGACTGACTGTGAAACTATTGATCAGGGGATATTTAAGTACACAGATTTTCTATTTATTTAACTTCACAGTCCAGACCGGTATACCTTTGTCTCTGTGAATCCTGATCTCCTCTTCTGTCCTCGTGCAGAGACTGCCAAATGTATTCCTGACGAGGCTGCATTTCACGCGAAGTCCAAAATCGTTATTCTGAGTCCGTAGTTCTTACTTCCGACCTAAATGTACAATGTGCCGTATTGCTGTATGCAGTATTGCCTCCGTTCGGGAAAATATGGACGCCTGCAATTAAATTCTGTTTGTTCCGCAACGTTTTTGAATTATACAAGCGCCCAGGAGTTAAAACTAGAGAGTCATTTAGATCCAAGTCAGACGTATTTCAAAATAATAACCCATACAAAGGGGACTTCATGTTGTTCACCATTTCTGTTACTGTGACGCCAGGTCTGTCAATGCGATTACATGAATTTACAAACACCTATAGTTTGAACATTTTGAGCAGATGCAGTGGTCTCCAGGGGGCGTTGCACCGACTCTCGGTTACAGACACTTTTTCAAGTAGGAGGTCGGATTTTTCAGAGTTCTGACTGGATGAGATACAGCATTTTATATTATGAAGACCTGAGCTAAACTACAATTAATTTGGTTGTATTTACAGTAAATGAACACAATGTGACTATTTTCAATTAAAATACTAATTGCTTGTTATTATATATTTTATGAAAAAAATAAATAACTAAATAAAAATAAAAGAAATAGCTCCCAAAATCACCCCACGGGCCATATCTTGGACACAGATACTGTAGATAATACCAGAATGTTAATATTTTAATAAAAGTCCTTGTTATTACTATTATAATTATGATTATAATTATTGTTATTACCACAATAATAAAAATAATTGTTATTGTTATTATTTATGAAAAAAAAAAAGGGATTTTTGTGTGTATTTATTTAGTGAAATATTAGTTTTATTTTGTTTTATCCATTTTTTCCTTTCCTCCAAATCGACCCGCGGACCGTAACGGACGCTCCTTCTGCGGTTCCCGATCCGGGCCCGCGGACCCTCTGTTTGCCAACGCCCCCAGGGTCCTATGCAGAGAGTTTTTTCCCCCCCGCCTCACAGCGTGCGTGTGTGTGTGTGTGTGTGTGTGTGTGTGTGTGTGTGTGTGTGTGTGTGTGTGTGTGTGTGTGTGTGTGTCTCTGCGTGTGTGTGTGCGTGCGTGCGTGCGTGCGTGCGTGCGTGCGTGCGTAGGGACTCGGTGAGTGGCAGCCAATAGGAGGGTCGAGCCCCGCTCAGCCTCCTCCGCGTCCACCTCCACATCCACATCCACGGAGCGGAGCGGACGCGGTGCGACGCGCAGCGGCTGGAGCGGCTGGAGCGGCACTGCGCACGGATACACCGCGCTCTGCGTGCGCGTCTTTCCTCCGATCCAACGCGAACTCCGTCGTCAGGTGAGCGACCGCGGGGTTGGTTTGTGTTGTTTCTTTTGAGTCGTTTCTTGAATTTAAACTTTGATCCGTCGCGGCGTGGAAGTGCGATGCGATCTGGCGCGGCGCGTTTCGGACTCGATGCGGTTGTTGCGCAGCGTCTGCGGCGTCCGACTTGGGCTTTCCCCCCCCCCCCCCCCCCCCCCCCCCGGGGTTACTGCCGCCGGACTGACCGCAGATAAGGCGCCGGGAGGTGGTGATCGTACCTCTGGAGGCGTCGCAGCCGACACATCTCAAGGTGTGAGCTTGGAATGAGCCGATTGCCGCACGAGGCAACTTTGGGCTGCAGCCTCCTCGCGCGCTAGAATTAGAAATTGCAAAGTAGTTTGGGTGTGAAGTTGAGGAATAATTGTTATTTCCTCCTACGTCGGCGAGGCATACCGCGTGACCTACAGTATACAAAGGCTGCTTTAACCGTGTTTACAGTGGTTCTCAACCTGGGGTTCGGGGGACCCACCAGCGGTCCTTTGCGAGGTTCCAGGGGTCCCCAGCAATTGTAATGATTGATAGTTAAACTGCACTGTTCTCTCGTTTTGCAGGATGTTATCACCAATAGGTTGTGTAGAAAAACGACGGTTTTGATCATATATTCACTGTTACCTTTATAACTGTATTATAGACAGGTGTGGAAGTTCATATCTAACAATACAACATCGTCTCCGATCGGGGGTCCCAGAGAATAGCTTTTATGAAATGGGGTCCGTGGCCTATTGCATATGAAAGTGATGGGTTCCTCGATATGAAAAAGGCTGTGAATCACTGCTCCATAACCTTCTAATATTACATTTCCCAAGCCGGGTGAAAGGAAGGGAGCGTGTGACGCCTACATTTGTGCCACAGTGCCAGGGGGACTTTACAGTGAAACGCTCCTTATAACCCTGTTATTTTGAGGACGCTCGTGCGGAGCCCAAGGCCTTTACCTTCTCTGTGTGCCGGAGCCAGAGGCGTAGGAAGCGTTTGAAATGTGGAGGGCACAACTTGATGTGGTGTCTGGGGCGGAGGGGCGGAGGGGCGGAGGGAGGGTCCGGGTCCCTCCCACGTCAGAATATTAATGTGGCGGTCATTCAGGACTTGTACTCTTATCGAGCTTCATAAAGAACATATGAGGATTGAGTTGGATAATACAAATGACTACTTTTTATAATGTGTAATAGCTGTGTAATAGAAATGTAATAGCTGCTTTTTGCTGATGGTTTGAGCTGGAAGCGATAAACAGCCTTTTTCAACCCCCCTCCCTCCCGATGGCACTGCTGGAGCCATTAGCCAATCCATGGCTTCACGGGTAGCAAATCAATGCAGGTGGGACCAATATCAACGTGGATATTATTCCCCTGTGTGCAATAGAGTTTCTCCTGTGGAGTTGTACCTTAATACGGGTATATTAAGAGCACATGAGGGCTGCATTTGGTAATATTAATTAATTGTCTTTGAAATGTGTAATACCTGTGTAGTAGTGCCGTAATGGCTTCTATATGCCAATGGCTTCGGCTGTAAACGGTAAAAACAATAAAATAAAAATAACCTTTTGAACCGATTCCGCCCCTGATGGTCCTGCCATGGCAATCGCCAATCAGCGGCATCACAGGGTGCAATTTGATGACGGTAGGACCAATATTAATGATACCTGTGTAATAGCAGTGTTATTGCAGTGTAATAGCTTTGTGATGGCCTCTATACGCCAATGATTACAACCGGACACATTATCATATGGGTTTTTACCTCGATCTTGGTGTTTTAAAAGCTTATGAGCGGTGTAATAGTTCTGCAACAGCTGCTGTGTGAATGGTTGGAGGTGAAAACGGCAAAGCAGCCTTTTGGAACCCTTCCTTTCCCCGATGGCCCTGCCGTGGCTGGTAGCCGGTGGCCAATCCGTGCCGGCTTCACGGGGAGCAAATCGATGCAGGTGGGACAGCGTGATAAGGTTGGATTGCTATCTTTGGGCGCCCGCAGTTTCCCCCTGTGATGTTGTGTTGCAGCTCCCGACAGCCGCCGCAGAGAAGAGCGCCCGGAGGGCCGTGTTTACCAGAAAGCACTCCCGGAGTTTACTCAAGTTTTTCAAAAGCGAGCGTGTCTTCCAGCTAAAAAAAAAAACCCCAAAAACATAAAAAATAATAGAAAAAATAAATAAATAACTGACAACGGCATCAGATGATTTGCGTGATGCGGCTGTGTATGTGAATATTTGAGGGGTGTCGCCGGGCGGAAAAACAACAAACAAATAAGCTTGGTTTTCAAAAAAGAAGAAAAGTTTTGGGAGTTTATTGTTGCTCGAGAGGAGGTAGGGAGAGATGAAAGGGGGAGAGAGAAAGAGGGAGGGAGGGTGGGAGGTTGAGTCTAATTGGCCAAGAATGTGTAACTGAAATTTTGGAAAATTGAATACAGCGCATCCTCCCTGTCCTTGCTGTCGTTTGCAGATTGCTCCGTGTTAGTTATTGCTCTGGCTCGTCCCACAAGCCTGAGGTAATATGCCTGGAGGCAGCCAAGAAGCAAAAAGTTGGGGCTCTTTCTTTTTTTGTTTTGTTTGTTTGTTTTTTTGGGCGAGTGGGAGTTGTCAAACTATCAGGGGAATGTTCTACGATAATCACTCCTCTCTATACATAGAGTACACAAGCACACACACACACACACACACACGCACACACGCACACACACACACACACACGCACACACACACACACACACACACACACACACACACACACAGATACTTTTTAAATTACAAACAGGGACTCACTTGTGCTGCTCTGGGGAAGATCAAGTGATGATGTGGGCTTTGAAAAAAAAAAGAAAGAAAAGTAAAGTGCTGGCCGGGTTTATGGCTGTTGTGTCATTTAATCTAATTTTACTATTTCGGGGTGGAGACAACTTTTTTCTTTTTCTTTAGGCTGTTTTGTTGGTATAAGATGGATAAGGGTTTGGGTGTCGGGGGGGTGGGGTTTGGGTTGGGGTTTGGGTAGGGTTGCAGGTTCTGTGGCCCCGGGTTTTAACATACATGGGTTTGAAGTCGAGAGATGAAAGGGACATAGTATAATCTGCAGCTGATCAAAGTGCTATGGGGTCCGCGGCAGGTGCTGAATATTTAACGCCTCTGCAAACAGAGTTCCTCTCCCTGTGTGTTCATATGTGTGTGTGTGTGTGTGTGTGTGTGTGCGTGTGTGTGTGCCCGCGCGCACGTGGCGTCCTATGAAGACGTTAAGAGTAATATGGAGGAACTGAGTGGACAGGCAGGGGAATAGACCGATCACAGCCATCTGCTGCGTTTCAATGAGCGCTGCAATCACAGTGGACAGTCGCTCACATTCCCGCCCCAGCCCCCCCCCCCCCCCCCCAAAAAATATCTCGATGGGTCATTTTTCCACTCTTTACCTACTTTTTATATATATAAATACATATACACACATATATATATATATATATATATATATATATAGCTTATAGGATGTGCTCCTGTACCCACACCCGACGATGGCGATGATGTCACCCACTGGTGGGGTCTAAGCCGATGGCCAGAGTGCGTTGGCTGATGACCCGAGTTGATTACATTATGCGTGCTCCAGATGGGCGGCATCATTTTGATGTGTTCCACTCATAAAATTGAAGGTTTTTTTTTCTCCTCATTTTTTCCCCCTTCCAATGCCCTCTTCAGCGACATCTGGACGGAAACAAAATCATGTCCCCGCGCGGCGGTGGCAGCGGCGGCGGCGGCTCCCACCATCCCATACGAGGCCTCGTACTCTGCTGCAGCTGAGTGAACGGGAGAGAGTTTGTGCATTCCGCGTGTAGGGTCTCTCTCTCGCTCGCCCCCTCCCTCCCGCTCTCTCCCTCTCTGTGTACTGTAGGTGCACATGCTGCATATTTGTGCGTTTCTGCCCGTTTGCAAATGTTTGAAGTCTTTGACGGGATGCAGGGCCCCCACCCCCGGGGAGGGCGGGGCAGCGTAACTCTCAGTAGATGCACCTTGATTGTTTGACTGTTCGCGGTCTGGATGATGCGATGATAAATTGTGACGTTGTTTGTATTGAGGGCGCTCTGGGACGTCGCCCCGAGACTCCTCTCTTGCCAAGCGCATTATCCCGGGCGCCTAAACTCAACATCACAAACGTGTTCATCGCTTTTGTCATTTTTACCTCCCCCCACCCCCGCCACCCCCCTCCCCCAAAGACACACTTCCGTCCAATTTTTATTTTTCTATCCCCGAGTCACATGCGCTTCATGGCACCGGAACGGCGCCCCCTGGTGTACAGGGAGCACTTGAACAGGATTTCTTTATTATCCCTTTCTGAAGTTTCTTCTGGCCTTCAGGGGCAACAGCGACGCCTTTGAGAAACGACTAATGAGACGACATCCTCCCTTTCATTTCCCCACGCCGTCGAATATGGTAATTGCCGCGGAAATAAAAATAACCGGCGATGATGACATGTCATGGTATGTTCTCGTTTCTCACAACAGCGAACATGCAGCGGAATGCCGGCAACATTGAAAGTCCGGCCCCCCACCCACCCCCACCCCCATTTCTCTTTATCCCCCGGAAGGAGGCCGGTGTTACCTTCCCTCTTCCCCCGCGAAGGTCAGAGCTACTCCCAGATGTCACTCGCTATGATCAAGAGCGATATTAGAATGAGGCAGGATATGAGTAAGCTGCGGTCAGGACCATTTCTTGGCAAGTTTCAACCGAAAAAAAAAAGGGGGGGGGTTGATTGGAGCGCTTGGATGCCAGCCAAGAGAGACAGAAAGAGAGAGAGAGAGGGAGAGGGTGGGGAGAGAGAGAAGAAACGTCACCGTGGTAGAATCCGGAACCAACAAATCCAGGAATTAGAACTAACAACTACAAAAAAAGGCCCGCTTTTTTGATGTTGTTTATTTATTTTTTTTACCCCGGGTGTGCTTAGTGGAAATAAAATAAATACACAGTGGGATCAGAGCATTTACACTTCCATCCCCAAAAACAATAGGTAATTATCTCTCCCTGCTTTGTAGAGCAGGACCACAATTACACCGAAATAAACTGGGAAATCCTATTTTCAAAGGCGTTACGAGTGGTGTGTGTGTCTGTGTGTGTGTGTGTGTGTGTGTGTCTGTGTGTGTGTGTGTGTGTGTGCGTGTGTGTGTGTGTGTGTGTGTGTGTGTGTGTGTCTGTGTGTGTGTGTGTGTGTGTGTGTGTGTGTGTGTGTGCGTGTGTGTGTCTGTGTGTGTGTGTGTGTGTGCGTGTGTGTGTGTGTGTGTGTGTGTGTGTGTATATTTTCCTGTTGGAAGCCGAATCAGAATCACTTTATTCAGCCAAGAACATTTTCATGTATGAGGAATTTGTCCTGTTGAGGATTGGTGCAATGATGTACAGACAATTGGCACAAAGCAAAAAAAAGCTAAATAGTCAAAGTGTGATTACATGCACAGGATACAAGATAGGTCACAGGTCTATCAGGTATCAATTATTAATAAGTTATTAATGTAATTACTACGTATCATAATGTTTTTACAACATTATTACTGTGTCATTAATGCATCTGCAGTGTTATTACTGTGTTATTAATGCAGCTACAGTATTTTTACAATGTTATTAATGCATCTGCAGTGTTATTAATGGGTGCTGATGTACAGTATCCTTGAGCAAGACACTTAACCCCGCTAACTGCTCCCCGGGCGCCTCTATATGGCAGCCCACTGCTCCTAGGACAGGTAAATGCAGATTTCCCCGTTGTGGGACTAATAAAGGTATATTAAAAAAAACAAAAATGACAGTGTTATTAATGCATCTACAGTGTTTTTAATGCACCTGCAGTGTTATTAATGCACCTACAGTGTAATTACAGTATTATTAATGCAGCTACAGTGTCATTAATGCAGCTACAGTGTTATTACTGTGTTATTTATGCATCTGCAGTGTAATTAATCATCTACAGTGTTATTACAGTCTTATTAATGCAGCTACAGTGTTATTAATCATCTACAGTGTAATTAAAGCGTTATTAATGCAGCTACAGTGTTATTAATGCAGCTACAGTGTTATTACAGTGTTATTAATGCAGCTACAGTGTTATTAATGGATCTGCAGTGTTATTAATCATCTACAGTGTTATTACAGTGTTATTAATGCACCTACAGTGTTATTACAGTGTTATTAATGCATCTGCAGTGTTATTACAGTATCATTACAATATAACGCACAGTGTAATGACGTTGGTATAATAAGCTGGACTAACTGTGGACGATGCAACTGTGAAATCACCGAGATCCATGTCTTTGGGGCTGGAGACGGAGTAAATTGCTGCCAATATTGAATTATACATTCTGGCAACAGTATTTTTATTTTTTTTAACGCCTCACTCGCGAAACATTCTTTTCTAATTACGAGGCGGGTGAGAGATGGCGTCGATATTGAGCTGCCCAGCCGAGATAGCCGACAAAGCTTTAAAAAAAAGATTTAAAAAAAAGTTGACGAGTTTTACACATTTCCAAATCTGACATCCATACTTACACTTACTTTACTGGATATTGGGACTGCAGCACTGTGTGTGTATGGGGCACACGCGTGATCACATGCACTTGTTTGCTGAAGTACAAACAGACACACACACACACACACACACACACACACACACACATACACACACATACACACACACACAGAAATGCAGTAAAGAACAGACATCCAGTGGAATTCCCATTCATTTTCAAACACACACAATGAAACACATGCACACACACACGCACAAAATCTCATAAATACACACACACATGAATGTAGTAATGAACAGACGTCCAGTGGAATTCCCATTTCTTTTCCCAAACACATACACACACACACACACACACGATTGCAGTAATGAACCGACATCCAGTGGAATTTCCATTAATTTCCTCACACACACACACACACACACACACACACACACACACACACACACACACACACACACACGCGCGCGCGCACGCACACGCGCACGCACACACACATATGAACACAGTAATCACAGTAATGAACACAGACATCCATTTGAATTCCCGTACATTTTCAAACACACACACACAAACCAACAAACAGACAAAGTGGGGTCTGGTCCTCACTTCTCAGCACATTTTAACAAGACGTATTAGTTGCCCGGGAGGTGTCCAGCGTCTGACGGCGGGAGATAGTGATTTACAACAAAGCCCCGTGGACCGTGGCACCGATTCAGAGGACAGGAAGTGACTCTGCTAAAACGTGCACGGGCATGAAAGTCTAGGCAGCCGCTTGACTCGGCTCGTTTGGTTTCGCACGCGCCTTTTTGCTCCGGGACGGCTGTGTTTGGTGTCAGCCTCAATGCTAAATGGAAAATCCTCTGCTTGTTTGTTTGTGTGTGTGTGTGTGCGTGCGTGCGTGTGGTGGTGGCGGTTGCGTATCTTTAATTGTTTTTTCTTGTCTTTTCTTCTCCTTTCTCCTGTTTGTATTTTGGTCCCCTTTTTGTTTCCCTTCAAAAAGCGGCCCGACCAGCCGCTTTGGGTTCTGTTTGGGTGTTGTCACAGAGAGGGTTAGAGGAAGGGAGTGACCTACGTATGCTGCTGAATTTTGAATGTGGCTGTTTATTACCCGGTTTTTCAATTTCATCCCATTTTTATGTGATTTATTTTGGGTGCCTATTATAACATATTTTAAAGTAACGCAGCGGAAATTTCAAATATGGACTTTTTTCAGGACAACAAAACTTAAACCACTTAAACAATGTCAATCACATACACACACATACACATATTTATTAAGGCTAGGCGATATATAGATGATGTGAGACTAGATATCGTCTGCGATTTTGGTTGTATTGCGATATAATCAAATGTTGTCTTAGATGCTGACTTACAGTAAAGAAATGCAATTTTATTCCTAATGTTTTCAATGATTTCTTTTGTGTAAATATCTTATAAAAGCACCATTAGTCACCCCAATAATATCAATGATCAATATTGAGGTTGGCCTATACGGTCCAAAAATATCTTGGAAAAAAAAAAAGTATTTCGATATCGCCCAGGCTTCATATAATAATATACTGTCATACAGAGCTTTCTAGATGGATGTGGGGAGGCAGGAAGCAGAAGCCATGTTTAAAGTGTCATGTTCTGGCTCTTCCACTTGTTTTACTATGCGCCACTTGACTTTGAGAGCTGTCAGGACGACTCCGAGCTCCTTCCCAAATGTGCCAGCGTCATCATAAAATGTCATATAAAATTATATGTCTGCCCATTCACATTTAAGACATTTAACCGCCATTCACAGAGACGGCGTGGCGTTTGACTGATTCGGGGAGATAGTATCTCAGCTACCTGGCCACAAGCACTTAAGTGGAACACGGAGCTGTTAATGGGCAAACATTGCTTTTCGCAGAGATCAAACACGATTTGTTTGGTGACGAGAAAATTGTCCCTTGCTCAGTTTGCTGGCCAGTCAGTCAAGCACTTTCCAAGAACTAAATCTCTGAACTTGCACTTCTCGTTGGGAATGGCCTGAGAGTTAATTGTATATTTCAATATTTGAAACGATGCGAATTGGCAAATATTGAATCATATTCCAAATGGGTCATGGGAATTTTAATTGAATGAGAAAGTTCTGTCTCTATGAACTCTGGACATATCACCGGAATATGTTTCATTATATGCTGTTTGTGTTGATGTTTTTATTAATTGATTATTTATTTGGGAACCATGTACCATGTATTGCTGTGTATAATCTGCAACCGCTCCATCTTAATCGAACATTATGCAAATTTCCTGCTGTGCTTCACTTGGTACACGGAGAAGAAGGCGGTTGCTGGTCTTCGGGTCCATGAACCCCTCTTCCCTCCATCTTCTAGTTGGAGTGCTGCCCGTGCTGAAGGCCCACAGGCTTCTCTGCGGTTGCAGTAAGTGGACGGAGGAGACTAAACGCCGTCTGGGGGGTGTGGGTGGGGGGTTAGCAGAACATGACAGGTAGTTAATAAGTGTTGAGACAAGGAACAAGTGCGCAGAGATTTGAGGCCGGGGCGGCCACGTTGTCTTCCCGGCTCATCGTCAAACAAGGGGGGGACAGTGTGACCGCTTGGCCATGAAGGGCGTACATTTGCCTTGTGCGTAGAGCTGTCAACGACTTGTCAGATATCACACTCATTGGATCAGAGTCCATCAACATTCGAGGGTCATTTGAAACCAGTGTCATAAATGCTGCAATAAATACGATGGAAATCAGTTAGAAGAAGAAGAATCTTTAATTGTCACACACACTTTGGATGGTGGCCGGTAAAATGGGTCCTCTGCATTTGACCCATCTTGGCTTGTCCTTCCTCTGGAGCGGCAGCATTCAATGACGTGCCTGGGGACCTGGTCACATATGTCCATCACTGGTCAGACAATGATGTGTGTTTTTGGTGGGGGTCCTTTCTGATGTTCAATGGAGGAAACCCGATGTGAGCACGGGGAGAACATGCAAACTCTACACAGAAAGGCCCCTAATTGGGAGATAACCCGCCCGGAGCACGGTGCCAACAGCGCCCCATGTGGGAACCGAACCCAGGACCTTTTTGCTGTGAGGCAGCGGTGCAATGCACCGCGCCACAGGCAAATGATCCAGGCAAATTAACCGTCCACTCACATTTTCATGTTTCAAGGTTTGTGACATGTCTTATGATAAGTTGTGTTCCATGCCATTATTATAGTGGCATAAAATGAACAAAGAAAGACATTTAAATTGTTAATCTCAATAATTTGTACGACAATTAAACCTCAATTACCTCGGCTGGGCAGCTCAATATCGACGCCATCTCTCACCCGCCTCGTAATTAGTAACAGCACTACTCGTGGGCCTCTTGTGTCCGCAAGGTAAACTGCGGCTGGAGTTTGCTTAGAAATGATAAGATATGTGTATGCGGCCGGGACATCTATTTGCCTTCTGGTTTTGGGTTGCAGTCCGGTCTCATTCTCCTTGCATGTCATCAGTAATTGAGAGTCCATTTACTTGCTCATTTGCATAAAGCTGACTGGATCAACTTCAGTTCAGGTTTGCCCGCATGGTCCCAGGCAAGGTAATGGGCAATCCCAGCGTCCACCATCCATGTCCAATATCCCCAAGGGACGGGAAAACCTTCAAAAGCGCACACCAGTTCCCGGGACAGGGAGTAATATTGGACCGATGGATGACGAGGGGGTGGTAATGGAAGATTAGTGAGCCTGGCGACAAGATGCTGGGAAACCAAGGGGCTTGCGACTGGAGAGCAATAAAGACGGCGACGGAGGTTGAGAAAGGGGTGAGCGGAGCTGAGAGGTGTGCTGTCTGTCTTGTCAGCAGAGAGAGGGGCATGGCGGAGGGAGCCAGTAATGATGCTCAGTTCTCAGTTTCTCGGTTCTTGGTTCTCTCCTCATGAGGAGGCCTCAGCAAGAGGGCCGTCATCCCAGCGAGGGCTGTCAACCCCTGGGGAAATGGGCTGGGGGGTGGGAGGTGCTGGTTAGATGCATGGTGAATTTTTTTCAATTAATTTCCCCTTCCCCCTTTGAGATCATAGATGGTTCTGATGACAGTTTTGGCGGTGTGATTTAGGCGTGGGCGATTTGATGATATTTATAGGATGGTAGTTGGTGCGCGCACAAGATGAAGCAGATAGAGGCATTGATTTGGAAAACTAGAACGTTCTATGACGTTAAGATCATTTCCTTATTTAATTTTAATGCAGCCTTCAAGACGAGATTTGACTATAAAGCCGGATTACGAAACCCAGGTGATACTTCGCCCAGGCGCCTTTGAGCCATGTGTGTATTTGTGTAGTAATAAAACAAAGGCATAAGGGGAAAATCCCCTAAAGAAAAAGTATGCATTTGTGAAAACAGCTTCCTGAGAAAGCACGTCAGTTATAGAATTCACATATCTGTAAGCTTGTCGCCACCTTCGGAATGCGTGCGTGTGCTCCGAGCTTTGAGCTCGCGCCTGCAAATCCAAGTGTGTCTAGGTGTGACTTTTAGCCTGTCAATTTTTCTTGGCAGCGGCGGGGACAGACTGATGTGATTTTCCCCTCTAACAGCCCCACGGAGTAATGATCCAGGTTATTGCAGATGACGTACAACACCTCGACCCAGCGGGCATTGTCGCTGCGAAAACCTGTCCTTGTAGGTTAGGCCCCCGGTGGACTGTTGTCTTGGTGGCAGCTCTCTCTCTCTCTCTCTCTCTCTCTCTCTCTCTCTCTCTCTCTCTCTCTCTTTCTCTCTCTCTCTCTCTCTCTCCAACCTGTCACCTTCAGACGGAGGCCCCCCTCCATCCCCCCTGTGGGTAACGGCCTCCTGTCGACGGTGTGAATGATATCAGGAGTCCATTGTGCGCTGGTTCATCCGTTGCGCCATTGTCCCGCAGAATGCCCTTTGAGGGATTTTTTTTTTTATTCGGGTACAATGGGCCCGACGGTGCTGCAAATGAACAGCCGCTTCTCCGCGCCGATTCTGCCATTTTACTTTTTACCCCCTCGGAGGAACAAACAAGCAGTTTTCTGTCGTCATTCTCCCTCCAGCGACAACATTTTGGCCGGCTCGTGGTGAAAGAGAAGAAGGTATAGAAAGCGGCCCCACACACACACACACACACACACACACACACACACACACACACACACACACACACACACACACACACACACACACACACACACACACACACACACACACACACACACACACACACACACACACGCACGCTAACTACCTGCCAAGTCAAAACCCTGGGTATTATTCTGGGTCTATATATTCCTTAGGGAAGGGCACAATACAGACTCTCTGTGGCAACAAGGGACACACTAATAACAGCACACTACTGTGTCACACCGAAGACTACCCAGGGCATTTTTTATAATATGGCGAGGGAGGAACCTTTCCCCTCTGAGGAAAGGTCATACTGCGAGAACCCCCCAACAGCTGAACATTGTATGTTGACATGGAAAACTGACAAGCCGGATGTGCGCGGGTCTCCGAGGCCTCCAATTATGATTCAAAGCCGCTGTCCGTCAAAGACTGATGGAGTCAGGGCTAGGCGGAGGGCCCCTGGAGCCCCGAGCAGCACGGGCGGGATCTGCAGGGTGCTCTGTATTAATTGAGTTTGATGTAATGAAGGCGAAGCCAAACTCGGGTTGTTATTTGCCTGAGGACAAGGCCCGGAGTTGGATTCATGCAAGATGCTGAGGGAGTTTCTTTGAAATGGAAAAATTGCATTAAACATTCCATTTGTATTAATTATATTGTGTTCCCTTATTAACATCGGCGCTCGTTGCGAGCCGAGCGGCGCACTACGCTGTCAGCGGTGTTGAGCAAGCAGAAGCACTTCAAGCAATAATATTAGAGGTAACTATCCATGCCTCCGGCACATTGAAACTAGCTGTGATATTATTGAATGGATGAGTATAGCTTTATGCCGAAGCATATTGTGAAATATTGTCTAGACCTTTGGTCCTGAGAGACATCAGTCACTCAACTTCCATAGTGGTAGATTCAATTAATCACAGCTATAATTTAATCATACGGTTGGACCCGCCAGCGGCCGCCGAGTGGGGCTTTGAGAGATTGGGTTTGTGCTGCTGAGCAGTCCTTGTGCCAAGCGGAGACGTGGTGGAGACCAGGGGTCAGATTTCCAGAGTGAGGGAGAGTTAGTTGTTTAGGGTCTAGCAAACATGGGTACACAACATACTGTGTTTGGAAACCAACTGCAGCAAACACAAACACAAACACAAACACACACACACACACACACACACACACACACACACACACACACACACACACACACACACACACACACACACACACACACACAGGTATAGGTGGCTTATAGGTTCATCTACATGAACCTTTCAAAACAGGACTAGCTGGTATTTCAAAAAATAATATGGATTATATATTGACTGTATGTATGATCTAGAAAACTTAAAAACAGTATTAATTACAGATTTGGATTATGGACACAAAATCTGAATCTGCATAGGTGGGTTTTATATATATATATATATATATATATATATATATATATATATATATATATATATATATATATATATATATATATATATATATATATATATATATGTATGTATGTATGTATGTATGTGTGTGTGTGTGTGTGCGTGTGTAGATTGTATATATGACATAGAAATGCTTAAAAGCTGATAAGTGTTGGTTGTGTACTCAGGTGTACGCACACACTGCTCTGACACCAAGCCAAAAATGACAGTGTTTGATTACTCGCAATACAGAGAAAATGATTAAAAGGTTGTGTTGGGGGACTATCCCGAGCGGGTGTGAGGCAACTTGTGATCATTTTGCAAGCTGTCATTTATGCTTGGGAAGCTTCAGACAGGTGTCTTGGCAACACCTTTCCACAAATCCATGTACAAGGTTCAAATCTCCAAGCCCTCCGACACCTCACCACAGCCAGAGAATTTACCTCCTTGAACGACCAATTCAATATATCTTGTCACAAATTATTCTTGCGACAATTATTCTTCTTTTTTTTTCCCACTCTGCATCTATCCAGGAGAGTCCCATTGAGATCAAGGGATACCTGACCAAGACAGGCAGCGAAACAAAGTAGACACACTAACCCTAACCCTAACACCCAAAAACCACAGGGCAATAAAAACAGAACATAGCATCAGGTTTCCGGTCATCTAACGGTAATTTCTCCAATTCTTTCCTCATGGATTTAATCATCTTCTCGGTACATCTTTAAGCACTAAAACTATTACAAACAGAAGGTGCAGATTGACTCATAAAGGACATTTTCACAAACTCTTTACGTTCATTAGGGACCGAGAGCAAGAAGACATCATGTGCAGCGCAAAGGGTATTGTACACACGTCTGTCTTTCATTCTACAGGCGCACGCACATGCACACGCACACACACACACATACACACACATACACACACACACACACACACACACACACACACACACACACACTACAAAACACAAAGTCAGAACTCGACCTATACAGTAACAGATGCAGACACTTGTGAAATGCGGTGCGGATCCCCCCATCTCATAAATAATGGAGGTCGGTGGAGCATCTGTCAACTCTTCTGTCAACCGTGTTCCAGATGGAAGTCAGACAGGCCAGAGCCAAGCAACGTGTTACACACACATAACAAACCTCCGTGCATGGTCCCGTGTGCATTGTTGCGGTGCGCTCCGTCGACTCCCCAGCA
The DNA here is from genome assembly GCF_960531495.2 of Zeus faber. Taxonomy (NCBI): domain Eukaryota; kingdom Metazoa; phylum Chordata; class Actinopteri; order Zeiformes; family Zeidae; genus Zeus; species Zeus faber. Next base: position 22,834,446 of record NC_137206.1, on the reverse strand, counting down.
CTCCCACCACTGGTTCCCCTACAGTCCTACACTCCTACAGTCCCACAGTCCTACACTCCTACAGTCCCACAGTCCTACAATTCTACAGTCCCACGGTCCTACAGTCCCACACTCCTATAGTCCCACAGTCCTACAGTCCCACAGTCCCACAGTCCTACACTCCTACAGTCCCACAGTCCTACAGTCCTACAGTCCCACAGTCCTACAATTCTACAGTCCCACGGTCCTACAGTCCCACACTCCTATAGTCCCACAGTCCTACAGTCCCACAGTCCTACAGTCCCACACTCCTACAGTCCCACACTCCTTCAGTCCTACACTCCTACAATCCTACACTCCTACAGTCCCACACTCCTACAGCCCCACGGTCCTGCAGTCCTACAGTCCCATGGTCCAACAGCTCTACAGTCCCACAGTCCCACGGTCCTACAGTCCTATGGTCCAACAGTCCCACAGTCCTACTGTCCTACTGTCCCACACTCCAACAGTCCCACAGGCCTGATGCCCTACCCTTGATTGGCCCCACCTTCATTCCTTCCTTCCTTCCTTGCCCCGTGATTTGCGGAGTCACATAGTTGCAAGAAGAGACAAATAATTAAAATCTGGATAAGCAGGTATCTTCTTCTTCTTCTTCTTTCGGCTGCTCCCGTTAGGGGTCCCCACAGCGGATCATATGCCTCCAATACCTTCTGTTCTGCGCATCTTCCTCCCTTACACCAACTGCCTGCATGTCCTCCCTCACCACATCCATAAACCTTCTCTTTGGCCTTCCTCTTTTCCTCTTGCCTCTTATATATGTATAGTATTACTTAAACATTTATGAAAACAGCATTATTATGATTTTGAGATTATGGATTTGGATTATAAGGAGAGTAATTCTGTCACAATAAAAATCTGAAAAGGTGGTTCATAGGTTCATGTGGAAAAACCTTTAAAACAGGATTAGCTGGTATTATAAAGTTATATAGATTATATACTGTTATATGACATACAGTATACTGTACATGCCTAAAAGCAGCATTAATAGATTGTGAGTACCCTCATTATCTAAATATCCTATTAGTGTTGGTGGGGTACTCAGGTGTACACACACACACACACACACACACACACACACATACACACACACACACACACACACACACACACACACACACACACACACACACACACACACACACACACAGGTATAGGTGGTTTATAGGTTAATCTACATAAAGCTTTAAAAACAGGACTAGCTGGTATTTCAAAACATAATATGGATTATATATTGAATGTATATAAGACCTAGTAAGGCTTAAAAACAGCATTAATTAGTGATTTGGATTATGAGGACACAAAATCCAAATCTGTATAGGTATAAATCTGTATAAGTGTATAAAAAGGATTAACTGATGTTCTAAATAATCTAATATATATATATATATATATATATTTATATATGTGTGTGTGTGTGTGTGTGTGTGTGTGTGTGTGTGTGTGTGTGTGTGTGTGTGTGTGTGTGTCTGTGTGTGTGTGTGTGTAGATTGTATATATGACATAGAAATGCTTAAAAGCCGATAAGTGTTGGTTGTGTACTCAGGTGTGTACACACACACACACACACACGCACGCACGCACTCACGCACGCACGCACGTATAGGTGGTTTGTAGGTTAATCCTGAAAAACCTTTTTAAAACAGGACTACTGGTATTAATAATAAGGATTGTATGTATGACCTAGAAATGCATTAATACAACATTAGGATTATGAAGACTGAAATTGTGTCCTCACAATCCGAACGTCCTATTCATTTTAGTTGTGTATTCAGGTTCACACACACACACACACACACACACACACACCCACACACACACACACACACACACACACAAATGAAGGCAGCTCCGTTAAAAGCATAAAGACAGACACAAATACTGCAAACACAACAACAATATAAATGCAAACACACGCACACACTCGCACACAAAAAAAAACACATTTTAGCGGGGGCCTTGGTGACAAAGAGCAATTGCCCTCATCAAACCCACTTACCGCTTTGAAAATGTCATTCCTCTCCGCCCGTAAACACCTCTTACATGGAAAATGCATCAGTCCCTCGTTTGGTAAAGGTTGATGAACTGACAGAGGCATGTAAATGTTCCCGCTCAGTTTGTTGACTTCGAATGAAAATTCAGCTTGGGCACACAGAACACTCCTCAAAACCAAAAAAACTCACCGGGGGAGTTCCCGCCGTTTGGTTTTGCCCCGAAACCGGACGTTACATCCGAAGTCGCTTAGACCGTCAACGTTTGCCGCAGACGCTGGGCCCAACTGCCACAATCCCAACATCATCAGCAGCGGAACTTTGCAGCTCTCAATATTCACATTTCAGTATTTCACCCGAGCAACGTTAGAAGGAACTCTGTGTTTATCAGCGGAACACATTCTTTCATCACCCGCAACTTGAGTTGCCCTCCACTGACGTTTTTGCTTTTCCCTTGGACCAAGAATTATTTTGTAGATTTTGTTAACGTTAAGTACACAGTGAATCCCGTCTGTCCAATTCTGTTCTACTGGGACTCCCGGACACTTTTCGGAGGACTACGGGAGTATCCAAGCGGAACCAATTTAAGAATCAAATTCCTTACGTGGATAAAGGCCTCAGCCCGGATAAAACACAGGAACGGATCCCGAAATGGTTCCTGCTGTTGGAAAACCTGGTCTGCGCAGACCAACGGACCTTCCCAGCGGACAGTGGTTTTTTTAGGTCTGTAACTAAAACTGAAACTTGGTGAAGCGGACGTTTGACACTGATAGTTGTGACGTGACTTCCCACACTTCCCAAACTTTTTCAGAGTGTTTGTGTTTTTCGGTGAACATTTGATTCACCACCGGTTCGGGTGACAATTTGGATTCGGAAACGCCATCAAGGCAGCGCAGCGTTCTTGACGATTCCCAACCCCGACAGGGTACTGGGATTTTGGGTGGACTCCTTGGATGTGTGGAAGTGACAGGGCGAGCGAGCCGTGCGCTGGAGGGTGGCAGTTACTGTACGGCAGCTTTATGGACTAAAACGCCATCTTTCCGGCCCCCCCATAATAGAGGATCCAGCTCGTAAAGCAGCATCATGATTTGCAATAAGCAGAGTTAGGGGAGAGTAATGAAGGTGTAAATCAGCTGAGCTATCCCACCCCCAACTCTCTCTCTCTCTATCCCTCTCTCTCGCCTTCGTCTTTTAATCTGATGTTGTCGCTTTCAACCCCGTCTCTCTCTTCATCTATCTCTCGATCTTCACCCGTCTCTCTCACTTCCTTTCTTGTCTTTCTGCACCCCCTCCTGTCTTTCTTTTTCTTTCTCTCCATCAGTTATGGAACGTCTGGCACTCCTTAATAAAGCCAAGTGAGACACAGTATTAGTACAAACACTGCTATAATTCAGCCAAGTCCAGCTTGTGTGGGAATATGTGTGTGTGTGTGTGTGTGTGTGTGTGTGTGTGTGTGTGTGTGTGTGTCTGTGTGTGTGTGTGTGCAGAGGTATTTCATACCATGGTGTGTGTGTGTGTTTTAGGGTTGGTGGTGGTGTGTGTGTGTGTGTGTGTGTGTGTGTGTGTGTGTGTGTGTGTGTGTGTGTGTGTGCGCATGTGTGTGCGTGTGTGTGGCCGCTAATGAATAAGGATGGAATGAGGAGTATTTAATTCGAGTCCGGGAAAGGGGCTCAGGGAATGGATTTATGGGGGCGGGCGGGGGCCTCCTCTTAAGTACGTCTTTGTTTCTCATGTTTTCACTGAGGTTTTCAGAACAAAAGCGAATTCTCGGCGGCGGTAGCGTGAATGTACATGCAAATTGGGCGAACATAAGGGGCTCGGGAAAAAAGAAGCGGTCCTGGAGAGAGGGCGAGGTCACGCGGACCACTCCCCCTTTGTTTATATTCCTTTTCTTTCTTAGAAATGATGTTGTGATCAAAAAAAATTAAGTGTTTTAAAGGCAGCGGCGACTTGCGTAGATTGGAAGCAATCATCAGAGAGAGAGAGAGAGAGAGAGAGAGAGAGAGAGAGAGAGAGAGAGAGAGAGAGCGAGGGAGAGAGAGAGCAAGCAAGAGCGAGCAAGAGAGAGAGAGAGCGAGAGAGAGAGAGAGAGAACGAGAGAGAGAGAGAGAGAGCAAGAGAGAGAACGAGAGAGAGAGAGAGAGTCCAGCCGCCTGGCCCAGGAATCATGTTCACATTTCCATTCCTCATTCGGAATCGATCGCACGGGTCCCTGCTCCGCGGCACCCATGGTCACCTTCGCTATAAAGAAGGATATTACTCTGCGGGTGTTACTTAAACTTGGGGTGCGTTTCTTTTTCTCCCCCACTCATTGGGGAGGAAGAAGGAACGAAGAGAAAGGCGGTCGGGAAAATAAAGGCATCTCGGTGATCTTCGCTCTTCATTCAAACAGAATATTTCTCTGGCGACAGAGATGAGTTGCCCCACATCTGCACCTGTGACATTGCTCTGAATTATCCTGCCCGCTTAACCGCCAGGTAGCCACCGCGGATGTGTTAATTCAGTATCGATTGTTTGTATCTGTTATAACACCACCCAGAGGCGGCCATGGGGGAGGGTGGGGTGGTGGGGGCGTTTTATTCTGATTCTGCGGGTAGCAAGGTGGTGACAGATAACACACTATGGCCGCTCTGTGACGGGCGGCGGTGGTGATTGTGAATCTCCGGGTAAAATATATATATATATATATATATATATATATATATATATATATATATATATATATATATATATATATATAAAATGAGGAGGCTGAACACATCCTATCTGGCAACAGACCAGGTGTGAAATGGGAAATATAAACCGGGGTGAAATGTCGGCGCAATGTGGCCGCCGCTTGATAAAGTCCGTCTCCTATGCATCCCCGTAATAATTCAATCTTGGACTCCGGGCCCGGCCCGTTCTGTCCACCCACCAACACATCCACCCACCCTCCTCCCACCACCACACTCTCTCTCTCCATGCCGGCTGGCCCCGGGGTCCGCCGCCCATATGGCCAACTCCGCCACTCCACTGTCTCTCGGTGACCTATGACGGGGGCCTGTTGTTCACTGAGCACCCCACCCCCAGCCCCCCGAGGAGCCCGGTAATTACAAATACGCTGGAAGTCAAAGCGGCCGCGGGGAAAGGTGAGAGTGATAAAAGATTTTTGTGTGTGAGGGGGGAGTTCAAGTGGCAGTCGGGGGTCCTTCAAGCGTCTCCCCCATGCACACACCAGTCCACCCCGAAAATCAAAGTGCTATCTCTGATTAATCAGGTTGGAGTTTGTTGATCAAAAGGAGTTTCAACTGGCCGATGGAGGTCTCGACTGGCCGATGGAGGGCTCATTCCGTTGGAGAGGTTCCCCACCCCTCAGGGATAACGGACGGCGGGTAAATAAACTGAGGTTCAGCGGAGGTCAAAGCCGTTTGTCGCTGTTGAAACCACACGTGTCCCGTCAGACTTGATTGAAACGATCTTTAATTTTAATTTTACCGACCGCTCACAGTAAATGAATTCCAAAGCGGAAAGCAAAGCTGTGAAGAACGAAATGCCACCGCATCATGTTTGTACAGAGGGTGGCACAGGGGAAGCCATCACAAATTTTGCATCACTTTCATTTTTAATTATTTGTAAATGATCTAAACTGTGTTATTTCCAATTTTCTTTTTTCAGCGGCAGGCATTATTCAGACTCAATCTCTGGCGTGTGACAAATGGTTTCTGTAGTACACGAACGCCCCAGCTGTTTTAGTCACAGACATAAGAGAACTTAGTCCAATTTAGGAGGAACAGTGTTTTTCTTTATGTGTGTGTGTTTATGTGTGTGTGTGTGTGTGTGTAGCCATTAATAATGTAAAAACAGGTGGTCCTAACTGTCGCTGTGTTATTTTACGGGGAGACTCAGAGAAAGCCCATTACTCTTCGGTAGAAGGCAAAACACGTTTTCCCGCTGCCGCCTTTTTATTGGGACCATATTTTAGACACCGTCTTTTGTTTTAGCTCCATGTATTATTTAGCGTTGTATTTACCGTAGACACACACACACACACACACACACACACACACCCTCCCTCCCTCCCTCCCTCCCTCCTGTCCTAGTGGCGGGAGGGAGAGAGACGGCAAAACGTGGGAACACGACTCCTCGGCTGATTTTCAATTCTCCGCGCTGGGTTTGACCTTTGTGTAGCAAATCAATGCGTCCCCTTTTTCCGGGGCTCCGGGAACGATTTTAGGTGAGATCTAATATCCAGATAGGGCAACAAACATTATTAAGGGGGCGGAGGGAGGCGGGGCAGCACAGCCTATTGATAACTAAAGAAAAAAACAACAGGTTTTCAGAAAACCCATTCCTGTGTGTCAGAGCTGGACGAGGACATTTTTGTCATTTTTTTGCCCAGACGGCCCATGATCGAGTGCGTGTGGGACGGGCTCATGAGGACTGAGTTGAGTTGCCGGTGAGGGTGCGTGCGTGCGTGCGTGCGTACGTGCATGTGTTTGGGGGGTGGGGCGCACGAGAGTCCTTTATATAATTTTCAGCTTATTTTTTCATGTCGCTTTTCTCTTGGCATGGGGCTGAAGTGCATACCTGATAACATATTGTTTCATTTTGTCAATATGCCACTGACAAAACGTGAGACTTTTTTTTTTATGATTTGTGCACTCCTTTATAAAGACGAGGAATATATCACCCTGATCGCACTGCGGAGCTGCGAGCTGCCAGCGACGGCATCTGACACCATAAACAGAAGGGAAGAGGGCCTAGTCAGAGATCGGGCCAGCCCAGTGTCAGTATAGAAAATTAACCAATGGGCCGCTGTCCCTGCTTTTACGGGCCGCTGGCACTGTTTTTTATGAATTGTATTTTTTTATTAAAAATTAAATCGGCCCCAAGGTGCGTCGGCCTGCCGTGAAAATGCCTGGTACGCCATATTACCAGTATACCCTGCAGGGGTGTGTTATTCCAGTGCTTCCCTGTCAAACGTCACCGGCATGTGGAGCAGAAGAGCTGCTATTCCGTCCAGACCTGATGGATTAGTGCAGCCTTGCGACTTTGATCTTGCAACACAAAGCTACGCATGCTTTTATGTGTGGTTCGGGGTGTCTTTTGTGTGTTTGTGTGCATGTGTAAAGAAACAAGCCTCCATCACGGTGGGACCGGTTGCTTTGCTCTGGGCAAAGTGTTGCTGGGATCACAGCTGCGAATGGAGATGTAGAAGGATGAACTGATCGACCGATTCAGATGTCAGATTTCGTGGCTAATTTAGCTGCATGGCATATGGGTGGTGAGTGAAAACCTCTCCGCGTCGGTGTATGCCTTTAAATACCCGGAGACAAAGGCAAGATGAGACAAAGTCCCATTTAGATCTTGCAACACAAGGGCTCATTTCCATTATTAACGTAATTTTAGGTGGAATCTGAAACATTTTCTCTGCAAAGGGGTTGAGAAACACTTACTATTAAATGTGTTATTCTACACATTTCTGACCTTTTCGCCTCAGAATGTATGCTGTGGAGAAAACACACACACACACACACACACACACACACACACACACACACACACACACACACACACACACACACACACACACAGAAACAAAAGCTTCTCGCACTTGACTGCACACTGCGACGGGCGCCGGGTGCTCAAATAGCGATTTGCATAAGGCCGAGGCTCTGCTTTCCACCAGCGCCCCCGCCACAAAAGCCACACTGGGACAAGAGGGAAGTAAATAAGCCAGTACGCCCAGTACACCCAACTATTGAAAACCCCCCGCTCACCCACCCACACCCTCCCTTCCCATTCCATCCCTTCTCTGTTGTGGTGAGTCCCTCAGACCGTGTTGGACCACACTGCATCCGCTGACAAAGCGGGCAATCTCAGTTGGACACACACACACACACACACACACACACACACACACACACACACACACACACACACACACACATACACACGCAGACACATACACACATACACACACCAACACACACACACACACACACACACACACACACACACACAGAAAGCCACAAAACCCTGCGGGTGTCTCGTCCGCTGAAGAGTGACAGAACCGACGGCGCTAAGCTCCCCATTTTTTTCAGCGTTTTTTTTTTTTTTTTTTTTTGTAAAAGATGAGTCACGTCGAATGTCACCGCCACGCGCTCTATGCCATTAATCGCCACAGATGGGAGGATGGAAGGACGATGTTTGGCGTAATACGGAAATAAGCCTCCTCCGCCCTGCACCCCGTCTGCATCCAACCGTCCAAGGAACCGGCCGCATCCAGCTTTTATGGCCCGTGGCACAAAACACAGATGTATGAAATGAGCCATGTTTGAGTTGCCACTTGAAACCATGTGGACGGCTAACAATCCAGTGTTTGGCTTTCAATGGCGATTCTAACTTGGCGGATTGGGTGAAAGACAGGGCGAACTTTGGGGTGTTGGGGAGGAATCAGCAGTTTCCCGGTGTTTACTGGCACCAGAGGCCGTCGGGCCCCGGACGTCGTTCTTTGTTCGTTGTTAAAGCCACAACGGGGACAGGGGGCGGGACGGAGAGAGGGAGAGTGGTGAATTTTAAAAGGGAGAGAGAGAGAGAGCAAGAGAGAGAGAGAGAGAGAGAGAGAGAGAGAGAGAGAGAGGGAGAGCAGTGCGCTTGGGAGCTGCTGGCAGCCCACAATTTAGTCCAGACTGCGGAGCGGTGAAAGGGTTACTACTTCAGAGGACCCTCTGCGGGGTTCCAAACTGGGCCACGGCGTCGAGGTTTCTGGGAGTGACTGTGCCTGCGCTGAGTGATGGGAGCGTCGCTGAATGATGGCGGCGTTGGAAATAACCAGAAACGGGGAATAAAGGAGAGAAGGGAAAGGAGGGAAAGAAAGGGAAAGAAGGGGAGTGCGGGGGAGGTGGTTCATTGACTTGGCCCAGATTGTATGATTTATATGGGTTATTTGGTATGCATTTGGGCAGCCGGGCAAAGGTAATGGTGTTTGCAATAAGCTGCGGAGCGCTGCATAGAGATGGATTCTGTAGACGCAGCCCCACCATCCCGCACCACCCCCCACCCCCCACACCACCCCCACCGCCCACCTCCACCACGTCTCCCGACAAGGATGGTGCGAGCTAATTTGTTTGGATTATCCTCCGTCGGTTAGGGCAGGGACTTCCACCCCGTGTGGCTGCGATCGTGAAATTAACTGTCACGCGGCCCCGTGCGAAGGTTTCAATCAAGGGCCTGATTAGTCTCAATGTGTCTCACACGTGGAGCCAGGCTTTCTATGCCAGGGAATTTGGGATGTCTACCTTTTCTGGATAAAACGTAGGCCGATGACTCAAGCGATGATAATGTGATAATGATCCTTACTTTCATAAAATGTATTTAGTGGGTTGGGGGGGCGGGGGATGTTGGTTTTATAAAGTTTTTGTGAAGCAAACATGGATGATTTTGGAGGCGAAAGGTTCAGTTGTCAAAGATTCCTGACCTAAAGAGGGGCCAAAAATCCGAGCGGTTCCAAAAAACCTTATTCATATACGTTTTCTGTCGAATTTGAATCAAAAAAAATAAGAAATTCAACCGACAATTCTGTTGCGTTTATTTTTTGATATGACACAGTTTCATCCTTATTCTGCGAAACAAAAAGTGATGTTGGGATCATCAGAGGGGGAGCATCCTCATGTTTACTCTCCAAAACGAGTTCAGTTTGAGCTCAAATATAAAGGCTAAAAAAACGCTCAGAAAAAGCTTAGTGTTCAGAGCTTTATTCACTGTTCTGGTATTCCAACATTAAGCCGAATAAATTCCGTAAATCTACTGTCCTCTGTCATTTGTGTTCAGATGTTCAAATCAGACGCAAAGCTGCTGTAGACCCACGAGATGTGATGTCGCTGAGCATCTCGAAACATGTGCTCGCGCAGTTTAATACACGCGTTTCCCGGCATTTCGAACGCGGCGCGGGTTGGGTGTGTCCGCTGAAGGTTCGGCGTCGCCTTTTTGTCCGTAGCCTCGATCGAGTCACGTTGTTATGGCGCCGCAGCGGTCTGACGAGGGAGACGGACTGATACGTTTCCTAAAAAATGAGATAGCGATCCCACGCCACAGTGGAAGGCGTCGCCTCCTAAGGCCCGGCCCCTGTTCCGGTTCTTCCCTCCCCGAACGCACATTTCAGCCCTTTTCTCGCCCTCCTCCGTGTTGTCGGCAGAACATCCATTTCATTCCAACTTTACACTCCTGTGCGGGCATTAAGTTTGGAATTTTTTAAGCTTTGCATTTCAAATCCGCCCAGAGATTTTGCGGGCTGCGATTTATAATGCGATTCCTGGTCTTTGCAAATTGTTAAGGGTTTTTTTTTATGTTGTATTTTTCTAGTTTTTTAGTGGTGTGTGCGCGGGGTTGGAGGAGGGTTGTTTGTTTACTGTAATATCCTCCATCTGTCTGAAATCTCTGCTCAGTGATCAATTTCCTCGCCTTAATCTGCGAGACGTGCGCCGGGAAGTCAGATTGGAGTATAGCGGAGTTTATTTCCAAGACAATGCCTCGGCGTGTCTAGACGCTGTTTTCCAGCTAAACAAGAGATCAATAGGCATTGACAGGCTTCCGGGGGGATTTATTTATCGGGTTTGTGTGTCTATATCAATTTCACTCGAAGGGTACAAGGCAAAACAAGACTTTATTTCTTATTTTTGAGCTGGTGCACCCACATTCCGGGATCTGCCCTCGTGTGTTTACCGTACATGTGGGCCGGGGATGTTAAAAATACAGCCGAGCAAGATGCTTTGCTTTGCTTTGGGCAAGGTGTCGCCGGGGCCATGGCCGCGAACCGACGAATGGAAACGTGGACGGAGGAGCTATTCTGCTCCGCCGGTTCATACGCAGCATTTGGCGGCTAATTTGGCCACGCGCCAAACGGTATGGGCGGGAACGGGTCCTTCCCTTCTGCGCCAGGCGCGGCCTTCCTGGGATGAGTGGAGAAGCCGGGAGGGAGCGAGGAAGCTGCCAAGACGACGGAGACGACCTGGGAACCCGCCGCTGACACCGTCATGAAGGAGCTGCCCTGAAGGGGCTCCGGTGCGGATTGAACATACCTGTATCCCGACTTAAAAACCGCCCTTTCCCCCCTTCTCCTCCGGTCTCCCTCTATTCCTCCTCTCTTTTCCTTCCACTACCCTCCTCTCCTCTTCTCTTCTCTTCTCTTCTCTGTCTCACCCGCCCCCCGTCTGACATTCTGCTCTCTCACTTTTAATTGCACCCCCGGGGCGCTTGCCGTGTTGCTGTGGAAAGTCTTTGGCTCAACGGGCGCGGTAGGGCGCTTTGCCGTGACGCTCATATCCCTCGTTAGGGAAAATGATACGAAAAAGATAAACGAAAATGAAAAGCGAGGGAGAGGGGGAGGGAGGGAGGGATGGAGGGATGGGAGCGGTGGAGGTAGTAGAGGAGAAGTCCTCCTTGCTTGGAGGTCACTTCTGATTCGGAACCGGGGCTAAAATGCCACCGGGGGCCCATGGTGCAGCCATTAGCCCTGAGTGATCCGATACGTATTGACCAACGCATCTGTGCAACTCCGTCCCGATCAATAACACCGATAGATACATTTAAAAGCTAATTGTGCAGATTCTAAATGTTATCACAGGCAATTCATTCGGCGTGGAATGGCGGGGCTGATCGGGGGAAGAAATAAAATTGGCAGACGACGCATTAATCTTGCTTCACACACACACACACACACACACACACACACACACACACACACACACACACACACACACACACACACAAACGACTATTGTTGGCCCTTGGTCATTCACAGACAATCTGTGACAGGCAATTTAAAGCAATTTACTTCTTCATTTTTTCATCAAGAGTGTGTGTGTGTGTGTTTTTTTTTGTATACAATTAAAAAGCACATGATATGAGCCGAGGACAGACCGAGGAAACATGAGGGGGATAGAGGGAGAGAAGGAGGGAGGGAGGGAGAAAGAGAGAGAGAGTGAATAAAAGCTGTCTTGTGCTTGTTGTAAACACTGGCTCTTAACTGGGAGAATATAATTACGGTGTCATGTTCTATTACACACCTTCATTATGACGGGGGAGGCAGCTCACCTGCACGGGGGAGGGAAAGGGGGAGGCATGAGCCCGCAGTCTCTCTACCTCTACCCCTCTCTCTCTACCTCTATCTCATTCTCTCTCACCGCATGGAGGCTAGTGCTGGAAGTCCACACGCGGACAGAGAGTGAGTGAGTGAGTGAGTGAGTGAGTGAGTGAGTGAGTGTGTGTCTCCCCCTCCCTCCCTCCCTCTCTCTCCCTGTCTCTCTCTCTCCCTCCCTCTCTCTCTCTGTCTCTCTCTCTCTCTCCCTCCTTCTCCTTCCTTCCCTCTCCCCTCCTTCTCTCTTCCTCCATCTGCTTCTCCCTCCCTCTCCCCCACACATCTCTCTTCCTCTCACCATCTCCCCCTTTCTCTCTCTCCACTCTCTCCCTACCCTTCTCCCTCTATCCCCTTCTCCCTCACTTTCTTCCCCTATCTTTCTGTCCCTCTCTATCCCCTTCTCTCTCCCATCCCTTTCCCCACATCTCTCTCTCTCTTCCTCTTGCTCTCCCCCGCTCTCTCTCTCTCCATGCATGGACTACCTTTCTCATCTGGCACTCATCCACACACACACACACACACAAACACACACACACACACACACACACACACACACACACACACACACACACACACACCCTCCCCCATCTCACCCACAGTGTAATGTAAACAGGCAGGTGTTTTGGCCTGGGCCACGGGGCGTCTTGTGGCGCTCCAGCGTCCTTAACCCGCTGTGACATTTGATGCAGCAAAATAAAGCTTTGGATGCGGCTGACTTACTCTCCCCTGTCAGGAGAATTACCTGGGGGGGGGGGGGGGGGGGGGGGGCGCACAACAAATGTGGTCAAGGGGTGAGAGCTCCTCTGGGGGCGGAGGGGTGGAGGCGCGGGGGTCTGTCCGGGGGTCTACAGTCAGTCAGAGCATTAGCATTAGCTCTCCGCGGCAACATTATGAAAGAAATCCATTGAAAGGGGCCGACTTCCCGGAGCTGGTGGGGGAGGGGGGATGTGTGGCGAGGGAGTCTCCCCGAGAGAGCTGCTGGTATTTCCAACCAACGCCGAGGCCTACAGCTAATCAATACCTCTGAGTCCCAGGAGCACCACCACCCCCACCATGGTCCTCCCCATCGACGTCAATTAAGTAAATTCATAAAGTGGAGTTGCAGTGGGAGCCCGGGATAAAAAGGGGGAGGGAGGGGGGGAGAGAGAGAGAGAGAGAGAGAGGGGGGGGGTGGGGGGGATGGATGGAGGATGAGGGAGGGAGGGAAAGCTGATATAACCCCGAAACACTTTTATTCCGGCGAAAATGCAGCAGCCGGGATCGGCGGCAGCGGCTTAAGGGAGAGAAAGTGCCGAGCGCGGTGGTCCGGCCGGACCACTTCACCGCGGGCGTCGTTAAGAAGGTTGACGGAGCAGCTCACTGTCACCTGCTCCATCAGCAAACACACTCCTGACCTGCGAGTCCTCTGCTCCATCTCCTCCATCCCCTCCCTCTCTCTCCTGAATGCTGCTGAGCTCAGGCAGAGGACACATGCAAAGTGAGTGGCTTTGGGGGCGAGCGAGTCAGGGAGGGAGGGAGGGAGGGTGGTGAAGCCCCAGCAGTAATGCATATCAGCTCGGGTTCGTGCAAGCAAAGCGCCAGGACAGCTTTTGGTGTGTGTGTGAGTGTGTGTGTGTGTGTGTGTGTGTGTGTGTGTGTGTGTGTGTGTGTGTGTATGTGTGTGTGTGTAATAAACTGCAAAGCATAGGAGAAAAGAGGGAAAGAGAGAGGGGGACGGGGGAGAGAGAGAGAGAGAGAGAGAGAGAGAGAGAGAGAGAGAGAGAGAGAGAGAGAGAGAGAGAGAGAGAGAGAGAGAGAGGAGAGAGAGAGAGAGAGAGGGCTTACCCCCACTGTTCCTTCGCCCATTTGCAATTTGCCTCCTAAGGAGAACGTCCGGGCGCAGGTAAACATAATGGATGGAGCGGAGTCCAGCTCGGACGGTGCTGACGTGGCTTTGACAGGACATTCCTGTCCTCTCCTCCAGCCTCCGCCCTTCCAGGCCCTCCCTTCCTCCCTTCGCCTCTCTCTTTTTTTTTAAGCCCTTTTGGCCGTTCCTCTCTTCCTCTTCCCCTCATCTCTGTCCTCTTCTATTCTCTAAGCCATAGCTGCCCTAGCCTTCTTCCTCTCTCTCTCTCTCTCTCTCTCTCTCCCTCCCTCCGCCTCTCATCCTGCTTTTTCCATCTCTTTCGCCATTCCTCTCCTCCTCCTCTTTCTCTCAGTCTCTGGCCATGTCTGTCCTTCTTTATGTCCTAGTGGCAATAGCTGCCCCGACCTGCCTTGCCTCTGAATTCCTCCTTCTCCTTCCCTCCTTCTCTCATCCGTCTCAATCCCTTTCTGTCTCCCTCCCTCCAACTCTCCTCCTCCTTTTTTTTGTCCTCCCTTTGGCTCTTCCTCTCCTCCCCTTCTTTCATTGGAAGGTCCTTCTGTATTCCCTCAGTATGGCCATAGCTGCCCCCTACACTCTCTGAAATTCTCCTCCTCTCCCCCTCTTTCTCTCCCTATCCCCATCCCTCTCTCATCATCTCTCCATCTCTCTCTCTTCCCCCCTCCACTTCTCCTCCTCTTTTTCTTCATCCCTTTGGCCCTTCCTCTCTTCCTCTTCATCTCTGGCCATTTCTTCTTTTATATCTGTTTGTTGCCATAGCCCCCCCCTCTCTCTTTCTCTCTCCCTAACCCTATTTCTCTCTTTCCCTCTTCTCTCTCTCCCCTGCCCCCTCTCTCTTTCCCTTATCTCTCTCTCGATCTCCCCCAATTTATCTCACCATTTTCCTCTCCTGCTTCCAATTGGAATCTGTGTTGATCCTTCTCTTTCTCTCACCTAATCTTTCCCTCCCTCGTTTCCACACTCTCCCCCCTGCCCTACCTCCCTTCCCCTCTCTCCATCTCTACCAATCTATCTCTCTCCATTTTTCTCTCCTCTTCCACTCCCAGTAGCTAGCTGTCCCCCCCTCAATCTGTTTCTCTCGTCTCACCTTATCCTCTCTCTCTCCTCTCTCTCTCTCTCTTTCTCTCTCGTCTATCTCCCTCTCTCCCTCTCCCTTTTCTCGATCGCCTCCCCCCACCCCATGAGGGTCAGGGTGTTTAATTCATGCAGAGATGTCTGTTCTACATTCCCACTCTCAACGCACGCACGCACGCACGCACGCACGCACACACACACACACACACACACACACACACACACACACACACACACACACACACACACACACACACACACACACACACACACACACACACACACACACACACACACACAGAGAGAGAGAGAGAGAGATAGAGCGAGAGAGAGAGAGAGAGAGAGAGAGAGAGATTTGGTCGATCGTCCTCCTCAGACAGGGGAGGCTGACCAAATTTCCACCATCCCTTTCACCTCCCACCCCCATCTGAGACGGAGTGATAGAGGAGGAAACGGGTGCAGTCCATCCTTCCTTCCTTCCTTCCTTCCTTCCTCCCTTCCTCCCCAGCGGACCCCCTAGATAACCCCCCACCCCCCCGCCAGACAGACCCCGGAGCCACTGAGCCCCGGCGGCCTGGATATTGCTCAGCCGGCGAAGAATAATGAGAACAAAAGCAGAATACATGGCCTTCTTTTCTCTTTCCAGCAAGCCCCCCCCGCCCCCGCCATACCCCCGGCCCCCCGCCCTCCCCCAGCCTCCGTCTTCTCCTGCTCTTGTTCCATTTTCCTCTCCGCCTCATATTTGCCAGCCCTGTCTGGTGATGAACGACTCGCAAAATATTTGTTCATATCGAGCGATTTGTTCCCCGCGAACGATTCATTTGCAGGGAGCGATTTGTCCGTAGCAACGATTTGTTTGTAGAAAAACAAATCTTCTCAATGGCTCAGGAGTTGGGCGCCGCTCCGGCGAAAGAGACGTTTGTTTCCTTCGCGGCTCGGTAACTGCAGCCAGACTCAAAAGGCCTCCGGTTCATTCATCTCGATTCGCGAAGGGAAAGCAGTCCAGCATCGCACCCGACAAAATCCCTCCAAATGCCCCACAAAGTTTGGATTCAGGGAGTGGGCGACAGAGAGAGAGAGAGAAAGCGGAAGGGAGTGAATCTTCAAGTCGCGAACTGAGAGTTCCCGAGGTTTGAATTAACGTGAAAACAAGGTCAAGTCATTTGGCATGAGTCATAGTGAATGTTTATTGTGTTCCACCAAAAGGAAGCGTTTTGACAGATTTAATTGGTTCCTGGGAGAATTCCATTCGCAACTCGGAGGGGAACCAAATATATTTTTGATTTATTTGACATATCAAAAATACAAATAGCACAAAATTAATTGAAAAAGTCGAGAATAACACAAAAAGTTGAAGGACAACTTATTTCCATTGTGGTCCCCTTTCCAGGAAGACAAAGATAGCATGACAAGTCACAGACGACTAAGGTACCTTGACATAGGCTACAAAAAAACCAATACAGTACATACATATTAAACAACAAAGCAAGGCAAAAGAAAATATCTATCTATCTATCTATCTATACATATATACATCAACAGACTGTACATACATGCATTACATACATACCTACACACATTCCTACCTATTCAATCCATATATATACATACATACATATATACTGTATATTGTGTATATATACTGTACACATAGTGACCACCTCACCAGGCACCCTCGCAAACCAAACAGAGCACCCACTCCAAATCTTTGCGTGTGGCCACTTCATTAGGTGCATCCAACTTGTCCGTGGAGCGTTCATAACTACATACATTCTGTACATACACACACACACCTACATACACGCACATACATTTCTAATTTATGCTCTCATTTAGGTCAAATAACCATTTTCCACGTGCGTGTTTAAACCTATGACAGGGCTGACTTGATTTTATCTCGACTGGAAATCTATTCCACTCTCCCGCTGCCATGCTCAGAGAGGCATTTTGCCCTTCTGGCGCATCTTCTGACTCTCGTTCATGATTGAACCAATCCTTTCGCCGAGATGTTTACGAAAAGTTGGGCTCATCGAGAACCGAGTAAACTCAGTGAACAAAAAAAAAAAAAGGGAAAAAATAAATAAAAGAGCCAAACTTTTCATCACAAGCTCAGTCTGTCCACTCCACACTCCACAGGGAGAAGCAAGGGGGAGGGAGAGAGAGATGGAGATGGAGGAGAAGAGGCTGGGACAAATGATGGAGAGAGCAGCTTTCGCCCACATCGGAGGGACGGCCTGTGTGGTTTGCAAACAGCCATTTGGGCTGTGTATCTTTACATTGATCTCAAAGGTAATAAACTGGGGTTGACATGGCCCGGGGTCTCCATTGGCAGGCGGCTGCTTTTCGATAACAAAGTGTGTCTAGGCCGATCGTTTTGGGAGATAGAGAGAGGGAGATCAGGAGAGGGAGCCCCCTGCACTCCATTAGGTGTTGATTTTGTGCTTAAATGCAGATAAAGCAGCAACGCGGGAGGCATGCGAGGCGTGCTTCCCAGACCGTAGATTCAGTGTTTAAAAAAAATAATAATAAAAAATTCCCTAATCTGATATTTATCGGTTCAACAAACACTGGAGCTGTCGATCAAAGCTCAAAGTCAGGAAAAATCACTGAATCCATTCATGTTTGCACTCCATCACCTTCCATCAGTGTGTAGATGTGTGTGTATTGTGAACAGTCACAGAATAGTATTTTAACCACACGTTGTATAGTACCGTGTTTACGTTCCGTTGTCGTGGTTACGTTGTGACTTTTTGTCACTACAGTCTGGTCACAGATGTCTCTTAATTAGATAGTGATTATTTTCAGTAATTACTGGGTACAATGGTAATGTATTTCACTCGTAACTTGAAAGGTGTTTTTGAATTTTTGTTTTTAACTGTGGTGTCGTGTATTTTATGTACTTTTAGGCTAAATGTTAGCATATGGTGGTGAGTGAGTTTTTATTACACCAACTGAACCAAAAGAACGAAGAGTCGGAAAACTGAACGACACTTTTCACAGTCGTTCATCCAGAACCAGATCTCAGAAAAGAGCAGACCTTTTCATCACTAGTCTCCAGTAGCCTGACGGTGTGTATTTTATGGCATTAATGTGTATTTCTGTATCTGTGTTGTCCTCCAGGTGCCAATCGGAGACTGAGGAGCACTAACCTTGTTGGCAGTTCACACCATGAGGACCGTACTTGCTCTCTGATCCCTCATCACTGGACCCGAAAAACCCAGGCCTGAGTAGAAGACTTTTAGAGGAGGCTGCTGAGGCAGGCGGGCAAGGAGGCAGGCCGCCGGTGCCGCGGGGTGGTGCCATGGCCGGAGGGAAGGTGTGGCTGTTTTTGGTGCTGTGGGCTGCAGCCCACCTCGTCATCTCGGGGGACAGGCTCAGGGCCCCGAGAAGGACTACGGGAGGGGGCAGACGGGGGCCCGGGGCCATATCGTCGGGCCTGAGCGGACAGGACGCCAACGGGCTGCCGCTGCGGCGCTCCAAGCGGGGCTGGATGTGGAACCAGTTCTTCTTGCTGGAGGAGTACACGGGCACTGACATGCAGTATGTGGGAAAGGTAATGTATCCTCCTATTATTACTATTACCGCTATGCCGCGAAATGTTTTCAAATTTCACTTACGGTAGTTCTTGTGTTGCAAGGTCAAAATTGCAAGGCTTTAATAATTTATCAATTCAGCAGCAGCTTCATCCGTTTGATTCAGTTGGCCGAACGCAGAGTAAGCGAGGGAGGACTTCCTGAACAATGAACGAGCCCAATCAGAAGAGTCGCTTTGGCTCTGAATTGTGGATGGAATTCTCACAAGAATCATTTAACACTGTCAAAATATTTGGTGGAATGCAAAATGTAAATTAATCACATTCAACATGAACAATGCCAAATTCCTTGACCTTTGTTGCTTTCGTTAAGTACTTAGAAATTAATTCAACTCGCTCGTCCACTCTTTTGCGGCAGTGACTCCCAACTCGTGAGTCATACAAAATATTTGTAAGGTATGAGCAAATCCTTTTCCCATCTTTCATCACTAACTATGAGTTGGCCATAATAATATTAATAATAACAAGCACAGTTGTGCGGGTTTGTGAGGTTTTTAGTGCTTAACAGGACAGTGGTGCAGCCGTGAGATTATTTAATAGTAAAAGGTGTTGCTTTGAAACGGATGTTGGGAAACACTGGTAGAGACTGCACTTCTGTATCCCATACTATACTATTCTGTACTATACCATGCCATACTATACTATTAAGTAGTATACTATACTACACTGCACTGTTCTAAACCATACCATACTGTACGATACAGTATTATACTATAAGGTACTACACTATACCATACAATACTGCGCTGTACTATACCATACTACACTGTATGATACTATACAGTACTATACTATAAGGTACTATACCATACCATACTATACTGTACTATACCATGCCATACTATAAGGTACTATACTATACCATACAATACTGCACTGTACTATACCATACCATACTATACTATACTATACCATACAATACTGCACTGTACTATACCATGGCATACTATAAGGTACTATACTATACCATACAATACTGCACTGTACTATACCATACCATACTGGACTGTACTGTACTATACTGTACTGTACTGTACTATACTGTACTGTACTATAATATACTGTACTGTACCATACTATACAGTACTGTACTATACTATACTATAATATACTGTACTCGACTATACCATACTATGCTATACTATATTATACCATACTAAACTATACTATACTTATGCTGTCGTTAGCCTTTAGGGTTTAGCAAGTGATGTTGTGGGTGATTCTGGGTCAGATCACAGCCCACCCTCCCTCTACCGTATCCCCCATTTTCTCTACATCTGTCTGTCACTCACACGCTCTCTCTTTCGCCCCATCTCCATGTCACTCACCAAGTCTCACTGTGAAACTCTTTACGTCTTTTTGGAGAATTCAGACTACCCTGTCGCCATCCCCTCCGTTTCTCTCTCTCTCTCTCTCTCTCTCTCTCTACCCTCCTCATGCAGTCTCTCTCTCTCTCTCTCTCTCTCTCTCTGGAATTCTATTGTTTGTTTATTCTGCAGGGAGGGCTTTTTGCGTTGTTTTGCTATTCTTTGGAGATAACAGCTCCTTTCAGAAGACAATACCGCGCACTTCAAGATTTCTTTTTCCTTCCTCTCTTTCATGCAAACATTTCAAAAGTGTCTATTTTCGTTTATTTAAATATGCTTCATTATTTACTACGTTGCTGCTACATATTCATAAGCTCAGATCTCTGCTGTGATTTCAACCCCCTCCCCATCCTCACCCCCCATCAGAACCAGAGTCACAATCTGTTTACTTCACAAGGAATTTGTTGTGGTGAGGATTGGTGAGTTTCTGTGCAAACCAACCCAAAAAGCTGAAAAAGTCAGAAAAAAAAATTTAATCAAAATAAAATATAAAAAAAATCTGAATACAGAACATATAATAAATATATTAAAAAAAAATAATAATAATATATATATATATATATATATATATATATATATATATATATATATATATATACACAGTATATATATATATATATACAGAATATACAAAGTGGGATTCTATGCAAAACAAAAATGACTGGTAAAGGCAGACATGTGACCAAGTCCCTCTAATCCAAATCACAAGTAAGTCTCAATTTATTTTGTCAAAGTCTCAAGCAAGTCCAAAGTCTTATTTTCCGTGGGCAAGCCAAGTCAAGTCGAGTCATAGGTTATGTCGAGTCAAGTTGAGTCACAGATTATGTCAAGTCAAGTCGAGTCACAGGTTATGTCAAGTTAAGTCACAGGTCATGTCAAGTCGAGTCACAGTTTATGTCAAGTCAAGTCAGGTCAAGTCAATTTGAGTCACAGATCATTTCAAATCAAGTTGAGTTACAGATTATGTCAAGTCAAGTCGAGTCACAGGTTATGTCAAGTCAAGTCGAGTGAGTCACAGGTTATGTCAAGTCGAGTCGAGTCACAGGTCATGGCAAGTCAAGTCGAGTGCACAGGTCATTCCAAGTCAAGTTGAGTCACAGCTTATGTCAAGTCAAGTTGAGTCACAGTTTATATCAAGTCGAGTCGAGTCACAGGTTATGTTAAGTCAAGTTGAGTCACAGATCACGTCGAGTCATAAGTTATGTCAAGTCAAGTCGAGTCACAGCTTATATCAAGTCAATTCGAGTCAGGTCATGTCAAGTCAAGTCGAGTCACAGATTATGTCAAGTCAAGTCGAGTCACAGGTCTTGTCAAGTTGAGTCACAGGCTATGTCAAGTCAAGTCGAGTCACAGGCTATGTCAAGTCAAGTCGAGTCACAGGCTATGTCAAGTCAAGTCGAGTCACAGGTCTTGTCAAGTTGAGTCACAGGTTATGTCAAGTCAAGTCGAGTCACAGGTCCTGTCAAGTCGAGTCACAGGTTATGTCAAGTCGAGTCCCATGTTATTTCAAGTCAATTCGAGTCACAGGTCATTTCAAGTCAAGTCGAGTTAGAAATTATGTCAAGTCAATTCACAGGTTATGTCAAGTCACAGGTTATGTCAAGTTGAGTCACAGGTTATGTCAAGTCAAGTCGAGTCACAGGTCATTCCAAGTCGAGTCACAGGTTATGTTAATTCAGGTCGAGTCACAGATTATACCAAGTCAAGTCGAGTCACAGGTCATGTCAAGTCAAGTCGAGTCACAGATTATGTCAAGTCAAGTCGAGTCACAGGTTATGTCAAGTCAAGTCAAGTCGAGTCACAGGTTATGTCAAGTCAAGTCAAGTCGAGTCACAGGTCCTGTCAAGTCGAGTCACAGATTATACCAAGTCAAGTCGAGTCACAGGTCATGTCAAGTCAAGTCGAGTCACAGGTTATGTCAAGTCAAGTCGAGTCACAGGTTATGTCAAGTCAAGTCGAGTCACAGGTTATGTCAAGTCAAGTCGAGTCACAGGTCTTGTCTAGTCGAGTCACAGGTTATGTCAAGTCGAGGCCCATGTTATTTCAAGTCAATTCGAGTCAGGGCATTTCAAGTCAAGTCGAGTTAGAGATTATGTCAAGTCAATTCACAGGTTATGTCAAGTCACAGATTATGTCAACTTGAGTCACAGGTTATGTCAAGGCACAGGTTATGTCAAGTTGAGTCACAGGTCATGCCAAGTCAAGTCGAGTCACAGGTCAAGTCAAGTCGAGTCACAGGTCAAGTCAAGTCGAGTCACAGGTTATGTCAAGTCATGTCGAGTCACAGGTTATGTCAAGTTGAGTTGAGTCACAGGTCAAGTCAAGTCGAGTCACAGGTTATGTCAAGTCGAGTTGAGTCACACGTTATGTCAAGTCGAGTCGAGTCGCAGTTTATGTCAAGCCAAGTCAAGTCACAGATTATGTCAAGTCAAGTCGAGTCACAGGTTATGTCAAGTCGAGTTGAGTCACAGGTTATGTCAAGTATTGGGGATGGTAGCTCAGGAGGTAGAGCTGGTGGTCTAGTGATCCAAAGGTTGCTGGTTGGATCCCAGGCTCCTCCTGCTAGCATGCTGTAGTGTCCTTGAGCAAGACACTTAACCCCTAATTGCTCCTGATGGCTGCGTCCGTCAGTCTTTGAACAATTGTAAGTCGCTTTGGATAAAAGCGTCTGCGTAATGTAAATGTAAAAAGTCGAGTTACAGTTTATGTCAAGTCCAGTCACAGGTTATTTCAAGTCAATTCGAGTCACAGGCCATTTCAAGTCAAGTCGAGTCACAGGTTAAGTCAAGTCGAGTTACAGTTTATGTCAAGTCCAGTCACAGGTTATGTCAAGTCAAGTCCAGTCACAGATTTTTCAAGTCAATTCGAGTCACAAGTCATTTCAAGTCGAGTCAAGTCACAGGTTATGTCAAGTCGAGTTACAGTTTGTCAAGTCCAGTCACAGGTTATTTCAAGTCAATTCGAGTCACAGGTCATTTCAAGTCAAGTCGAGTTACAGATTGTCAAGTCATGTCACAGGTTATGTCAAGTCGAGTCCTGTTATGTTAGTAGGTTAGGTGAATTGTTTTAACTGTTGTTTTGTATCTTTCATTTGAACTTTTTATGAAGAATTGTTTTAATTTATCTTCAATTTGAACTTTTCTTTGGAGAATTGTCCCTTGTGAAACCAGCTCTGCAGCGGACCAGCTCAAATAAAAAGCGCCAGAACCAGTCAGGCCCCCCCTGACTGGTTCTGGGCCCCCCCTGTGCCACCTCATTTTAAAAATCCTGCAGCCACCCTTGCCAATCCTGACTCCATTCCCAGTGTACGCTAGCATACCGGGTCACGTCACACTGACACTGAACAGGTAAGAGTTTGAGATGCACCGATTTCAATTTTCTTGGCCGATTCTGATTTTCATTCAATGTTATGTTCATAATAAAACATTGACTAATAAATATATTTTACATTGCCGTCCGATCATTTTGGGTTGATATCCCCGATCGGGGAAATTAAACGTTCTTATCATTTGGTCTCATTGGGTACATCTGCTGTGCGTCAATGACAAACACATCACATGATGTGATCATGCTCAAGTGATTGGACAGCTGCACATACAGACATGGTGTGTTTATTATTGTTCATTACTATGGAACACTATGGAACAATAATAGAACATGAGAATGTCCCTGAGTTCCAATAAAATGAAATACAACATGGAACGGTCACTGAGTTGTGGTAAAATAGAATATGGAACTGTCACCAAGTAAAATGCAACCTGTAACTCTCCCTGAGTTTTTAGGAGGACACAACATATAACTAACATGGAAATGTCCACTTCAATCAAAGTCTATTTCACTTTAAGTGCAAATATACCTTTATATTTATAACGTACTATGGTACCATTCCAAAAGCAATCACTGCAAAAAAAAGAATGAATGGCTGACTCTCACTCTCTTCACTGGAAGTCCTCCTCCCTTCACACTGTATTAAACCAACTGAACCAAATTGAACGACTTGTTTTACTGAGTGACTCCTCAAGAACCGAGTCTCAAAAAGAGTCAAACCTTTCATCACGAGTGGAGCACGACGTGCACTATGGGTACGAACAATCGGAGCAGACGCTCTGCTGCAGTGACAGTGGTAGATACAGAGTCTGCACAATTTTGGAATATTGTCAAGGTGGAATAAATTATTATATCAGATCGATAAATAATTAATCTAATCTTCTTCATTTAGCTTGAAGTACTTCCAAACACTTTCTTTCTTTTCGCTCTCTTTCGCGTCAACTTCAACTACGTTACATTACGTTGGTATCGGGTTTGAGTATCGGAGCATTTTAACGAGTACATGAGCACAGTATCGTACTGTAATTTGGCCGGCACAAAATCTGATATATCTGACACTGATCAGCTGGTCACCGGTCATGACCGATCAAGCTGAAACCGGATTCCGGTCTCCGGCAGATCGATCTGTGCATCCCCATCAAGAATTAAACTGGAAACATCAGAAGAACACGAACAAGTCATTGGAGTCATCATGTCTCAAGTCAAGTCAAGTCACAACGTCTTTAACTTCCAAGTCGAGTCTCAAGTCCTTTATTTTCTGTCCAATTGCAAGTCATCAAAACAGTTACTCCAGTGCACATCCCTGGGTAGAGGTATAAATTATTACTATGTACTCACTAAATTATTAGAGTCATCCCCGCCACCCATGCTTCCATCCCTCCCTCCCTGCCTTCCTCCTTCCTGGGGCAGGATTAAGCGTCTACTGCGGCATGCATTTAACACTAGCTGTCAGATACGACGGCCCCTTGGACCGCGTCCACTCCGCTCTCGTCAAGGCTTCCCGTCCTGAACAGGGTTTGCTGCGATGCCCACCGGGAAAACACGACTTTCCTGACATGGGGGCAGGGGTATTATCGGTTGGACATAATAAAAAAAGCGCCGCGTCGAGCCGGATGACATCGGGCGGCCTGTGACGGAGTCGGCCGGTTCGTTGGAAGTGGCGACATCCGGTCTCTCCGGCCCCGCAGCGTCCGAACCCCCTGACTGTGATTGAGCTGACTGAGACGAAGCGGCGACCCGGCAAGGTCAGGGAGTCCGAGCCGGGGGGGAAAGAACGGAAAGAAAGGAGGGTTTTGGGCGGGGCGGTTTTGAACGGACGGGGATGAAACCCGCACGAGCAAATGAGATTCCACAACATACGTCCTCCTCGAGCGAGGCTTGACTTTCAGCCCCCCAGCCACGGCGCCACCGCCGCCTCCGTCTGACAGGATTACAATGCTGGCTGCGAGGCCAGCAGGAGAGTGAATACAAGAGAAGAGAAAGACAAAAAAAGAGAGCGAGAGAGAGAGAGAGGGGGGAAGGAGATCAAAGGTCAGCGCGGTACGATCAGAGCGCTCCTTTTTTGTCGGGATCGGGAGAGGAAGAGGAATGGAATGGGGTATCGGGCCGTGCGGCGCAAACTCAGCATTGGCGTTAGCGCTTTGGGGTGCCAGGCCACACCCCGCCCACCTCCCGAGAGAGCCTCTCCTCCTCCAGACGCTATGTAATCATGGATCCTCAGGAGAGTGTGCAGCTGCGTCCGCCACCCAGCTCCCCGACTAGCTAGCGAGCTGACTGGCCACTAGTCGTCACAACGGATGGGGGCAGAGCGCGGATCTCGTCTGATTGCAATTACTGTTCGTTAATCGCTCGACAAAGTGCAACTGATGAAGGGAGCCCTGAAGGGGGAGAGGATGAATGGCATTTGAGGAAAACACATGGCGCCAAAAAAGAAACCGCCATCTGCAATCGCAGTCCTCAGGTGGCGGCCATTTTGCTCACAATGCACCGGGTCTGAACAGTAACACACACACACACACACACACACACACACACACACACACACACACAGCTAAAACAAAAGAGTGAGACGTGCTAGGAAGGGCTTTTGTTGCCGGCGAGCGACACCGAGCCGAAGTGAGAGCACGGCGTCGAACAATAACGGTTTCTTGTTCCGGGGAAGGAGAAAAAAAACGAAAACGAATGAATCAGAAAATGAGAACACAGAGACACAAAAAAACACAGACACACACACACACACACACACACACACACACACACACACAGACACACACACACACACACACACACACACAGGTTATTATAAGCAAGGGAGCCACTCCTGACTCGCAGGAAGGATGGAGTGGTGAAACTTCAGTTGAATTACAGCACACATCCCGTCTCTCCCTCCACCGTCGCTCTCTCGCCCCTTGTTTCCTTTTCTGTTCTTTCTTTTCCTGTTTCTTTCTCTTCTTTTTTTTCCCCAACCATGAGTTGAGAGTGACGGACGCCACAAAAGCCTAACTGCCATTGTTACGCACGGAAGCGGCGGCGTTGACAAAGAGCAGGAAGACGTCAGCGCGGTGATGGAGAAGAAGTAGAACTGGAAATAGAGATGGAGATTTTCATCCTCCTTTTATTCCTTCCTGGAGGACAGGAAGTGGTTCCCTCATTAGCAGCCTGTCGCCAGGGAGCGAGGATGTTTGTTTATATCAGTTTTTTTTTTCCTCTCTCTCTCTGGTGTTTCGAACCCAAAAAAACGCTTGGCGGTTAGAGGCCTGCGGTGGAGCAGTGTGTGGGTGTGTGTGTGTGTGCGATCACATCTCATAAAGTATTAACGGCCCCTGATCGGCCCCAGCGGTTTTATTTCGGGGCCCCAAGCAGCAAGCAAGAAAGGATGGAAGGCGATGTTTTCTCCCTCAAGACACACACACACACACACAATATAATACACAGACATACAGTATACACATGGAAACACATATTCACACAAAGCTATAGACACATGCATATACAAACATACACATAAACACACACATATATACACACATACATATACACAAACACACACATATAGTATAAACAGATGCACACAAATATACATACACACATACGCACACACATGTATACCCACAGGCACATACAGTACACACACATACACTCATACATATACAGTACAGTACACACATACAGTACTGTACAGATAAAGTGCATACACCTAAGTAAGGTAAGTCGAGGACCCATGTTTCTGATGCACTTCTACACCAAAACAAATTGTCAATTTGGAGAATTAACCTAAAATACACGCACGTGCACACACACACACACACACACACACAAACACACACACACACACACACACACACACACACACACACACACACACACACACACACACACACACACACACACACACACACACACACAGTGGTAACACAGACCATGCCCTGCAGTAATGGGCTGGAAATCAGAGGAAAAAGAGCAAAAAGTGAATCACCAGAGATACACAACTTGCTTCTTCTGAATCAGCGCTGAGACCTGCAGAGGGCAGGGCGGGGCGGGTGTGTGTGTTTGTGAATTTGTGTCTGTGTACATGTTTGTGTATGTTAACTGTGTGGCGTGGGCCGGGGATTTGTTTACATGTTTGTGCTGTGTGTGTGTGTGTGCACGTCCATGTTTGTGTTCTGTGCATTTATGCGTGTGGAAGTGTGTGTGTGTGTGTGTTTGTGTGTATGTACACATCTATGTTTGTGTTCTGTGCATTTATGCGTGTGTTTGTGTGCCCGTGTGTGTGTGTGTGTGTGTGTGTGTGTGTGTGTGTGTGTGTGTGTGTGTGTACACGGGTATGTTTGTGTTCTGTGTGTGTATGCATGTGCGTGTGTGTGTGGGGAGGGGTGTGTGTGTGCGTACACGTCTATGTTTGTGTTCTGTGTGTGTTTGTGTATGGGTGTGCGTTCACGTCTATGTTAGTGTTCTGTGTGTGCATGCATGTGTGTATGCGTATGTGTGTGTGTGTGTGTGTGTGTGTGTTTGTTTCTGTCCCGCTCCCTGTGTCACCAGCTGCTCACATTGGCAACATGGCTGCAGGGCTGGCAGTGTCGTGGCGTCATGGCAACATCCCGGTCTCCAGCGGTAACCTAGAGGCAGCGCGTTGATGAGGCGATAAGTCCCCACCTGTGGGATGGTGGAGGCGGGGCAGTTGGGGCGGGTGGGCTGGGGTGGGGCAGGAGAAGGGTTAAATCATGTCCTCCTCCTTGTGTGTGATCAGTGGAGTAGGTGTGAGGACCTCGCGCTGGGAAACATCTGTCGCACAGCGTTGGGGAGCGGGGATGGTTTGAGATGAGGCCCCGAATCGCCGCGATGTCTCCATCTCCTTCACCATCAACTCCTCCATCACCTCCTCCATCTCCTTCCCTGTTTGCTTTTCCGTCTCCATCTCCTTCTCCTTCTCCATCACCTCCTCCATCTCCTTCTCTTTCTCCATCTGCTTCTCTGTCTCCACCCACTCATCCTCCCTCCACCTCCATCCCTCCACCACCGTTTGGAAGACCCGTAGGTGTCCGCCGTGCCGGTCCATTTAATTGCATTTGCTACTGTCAAACTGTATTGTAATGTATTGTGTCTCCCTTTCTTTCTGTCTCTCACTTTCTTTCTTCTATCCATCCCTCCTTCCTTCCTTCTGTCTGTCTGTCTGTCTGTCTGTCCATCTGTCCTTTCTTTCTTTCTTTGTCCGTCTGTCTGTCTGTCATCCTTCTGTCCATCCGTCCTTTCTTTCTGTCTTTCTGTCTCACTTTCTTTCTTCCATCCATCCATCCCTCCTTTCTTCCTTCTGTCTGTCCATCTGTCCTTTCTTCCTTTCATTGTCCGTCTGTCTGTCTTCCTTCCGTCCTTTCTTTCTCCCTGTCTTTTTGTCTCACTTTTTCTTCTGTCCATCCACCCGTCCTTCCTTCTGTCCGTCCATCTGTCCTTTCCTTCTTTCTTTCTTTGTCTGTCTGTCTATCTTCATTCCATCCCTCCTTTCTTTCTCTCTGTCTTTCTGTTTTTCTATCGTTTTTTCTTTCTGTCTCACTTTTTTCTTCCATCTATCCATCTGTCCTTCATTACTCCTTTACCCACTTCTGTCCGTTCATCTGTCCTCTCTTTCTTTCTCTGTCCGTCTGTCCTCCTGCCCTCCGTCCATCCTTTCCTTCTCTCTTTCTTTCTCTCTGTTTTTCTTTCCATTTTCTGTCTTTCTATCTTTCTGTTTTTCTTTCGGTCTTTCTTTCTGTCTTTCTGTCTTCCTTTCCGTCTTTCTATCTTTCCGTCTTTCTGTCCTTCTATCTGTCTGTCTTTATGTCTTTCTTTCTATCTTTCTCTCCTTCTTTCCCTGCTATCACAAATTATTTGAGGTGGGGACTATATTTAAATAAGGGCTAAGTAGAGACGACAGCAATCTGAACAGAAACTACCAGGAAGTGCCTATAATTAAAAAATAAGATGCGGGCGAATTATGCATGGACTTGAAAAGAAAACAACAACAAAACAAAAAAAACAAACAAAGACAACGGGCGACATTGAGAGGAGAGCGAACACGCATCGAAGGCGACGTTTAACCTTCCCGAGCTTTGACTGCACATCTCGGCGTTTACACATCAACGGACGTTCGATCGGCTATTTGTGTCAGCGCTGCGAGGCGACCATCTGGCTCCGGAGAAGAAAGCCAGACCCCGCGGGGCCGGGACACAAGGCCTTAAAGGCTAACTGGCTTCATGCCCCGAGCGCCCCTTTCCAATAGCCGCCCGCTTTGGGGTCTGAACTCTGAGTGGAGCACAAAAAAAAAAAAAGGAAAAAAAAGAAATAAATAAAAACATTTGAAACAGGCGGACAAATCCACCAGTCGCCGCACTCCAAGCTGATTAAATTCACAAACAGAGACGGCGCTCTTCTAAGTTATCACACGCAGCTGTCTGGCGAGCACCACCACACTCAGCAGCCCACTTAAGGATGGAAGGAGTAAGAAGGAGGAATAACTCGAAATATCCTCCCCCCGTGACAAAACAGAGGAGGGATGGAAAAAAAAAAAAGAGGAAAAAACGTGCTTTCGGAGACGCTAATTGAGCCGATGGCACCGCGTCGTATGGAAAGTCATTGATTATGCAATTAAGGAGGAAACGCCGCTCCATGCAAATTAGCGGCAAAGACATAACAGATTACAGTTTTAATTTGGTTTTCCGAGGCCCGACCATCGGCGCTCTGGTTATGACGTCATCTAAACACCCTTTGTTGATTTTTTTTTTTTTTTTTTTTTTGGAGTGGGGGGATTCCAGTGGAGGAATTGATGCTCTGCGGCCTCTTGGCGACCGCCGTGAATACACATGTGGCTTTGCTCTCTCCCCCTCAACCGCCCTGTGACAGTTTAATTGTATTTTCAATAAAAATTGATCAGGAGGAGGAACCGTTGTGAATGCACATCGGTGCTGCCAGATTGATTTCCGGGTGAGAAGGTTTTTTTTCTTTTCACTTAATTCGAGTAGCAAGGGTTGCAGTAAATCCCACCCCTCCCCACCCACTCCTCCGCCCCCCACCTACCCCACCGATCCGATCATGGGCTGCTGTGGGGCAGACTCAGGGGCTGGCATGGATGGATACCCGGGCGACGCCTCAAAAATATCCTGGAGGGATACGGCTCCTTCGAAGGAAGACATCTTGAAAAGCGTTTCCGCAGAGTCGTGCACGTGCCACAGTGTCTGCAAGATGAGACGGTGGGTATAAAGTGGATGGGATCACTGTCAGAGAGAGAGAGAGGGGAGAGAGAGAGAGGGACATAGAGAGAGAGAGAGACAGAGTGAGAGAGAGAGGGGGGGGGGGAGAGAGAGAGAATCATAGCGGAAAAGGGCATCATCATCATCATCATCATTGGTGGCAGAGGCAACAGCCGGAGAAAGATAATAACATTGGAGTGAATTGTTTTCAGCTTAGCTCAGTGGGTCTCAGTTTGGAGGCACAGACACTGGAGGCGGATTTATAAACAAATCAAAGTTCAATGTGTGTTTTTTACGATTTCTTTTTTTTTTTTTGTAAAGATCAGAGGATCATTTTTATCAGCATTCAAGTGGATCAATACAATAGCCAATCCAAAGATAATCAAATTCAACAGTATATTCATGAATATTCAAAAATAAATAAATGAATAACAATCCCAACTGTGGTTGGGATTGGGAGCGTCGGAGCGTTGGAATGAAAGAGTGTTTTCTGGATGCTAATGCTAATGCTAATCCACAAAGCTGCTCGTTCCGCATGTTGCTGGCTCTGCACCGTTACAACGGCATGAATTAGTAAAGCTCCCCAGCACCTGTGATGAAAAGCTTTTTAATATGTGATGAGGACGGCGCCATGCCATGCCATGCACCCCCCTGCTCCACCACACACACACACACACACACACACACACACACACACACACAAAACACACACACACAGACCAATCTGTCGACCAGCAGAGCCAGGCCGTGCAGCACACGCTGCACATGCGACTCAGCTTCATCCGGAGAGATTTGGTTCTGGTGGTTTGGTTTTGATTCGTGTCATGGGTTCAGCCAAGTCCAAATGCACCAAAATGTAGAAGTTTCCAGGAAACAACTCAGAGGAGCCGAAAAATAACTGAATAAGACTCGACTGAATATGACCGAACGACTCAAAAATAACCATCATCTGATGGTTTTATCTGATAATGAGTGACTGATTGTATTTTGTGGTTCATGGGTTTTTTTCAAGGACACGGATGGATGGATGAAAGACAGACGGAGAGAAAAAACAATCCAAATGGTCGTAAAGTACACTCTCTCACACACACACACACACACACACAGCAACATGAGTTAAGTGCCCGACCACGTTATAGTTGTTGTGTTAAAGTTCGCATGTGAACGACGTTCATCCTCGTTTGCAGAAAAAAAAGAACGAAGGAAGAATAACAAAGTGTTCCTTTCGCCCTTTACTTTCCTCAGCAATTATTACCATGTCCTTGGTTATTTAAGGGGTGTAGGGGGGCGGGCGGGGGGGGACAAGTCTGCAAGCTTTTGATGAGTTTTGGGAGATAAATATGTTGGGGGGGATTTGACGGCGGAATTAAAATGTCCGAGTACGCTAAGCTGCTCTTCATACAGGGAAAGAAAAAAAATATCCCAAAAAAACATGCAGCACAGAGAGAGAGAGAGAGAGAGAGAGAGAGAGAGAGAGAGAGAGAAGGAGAGAGAGATTGCGAATAATAATCATGATGATAATAATAAATAATAATAAATAAAATAATAATAATAATAATAATAATAATAATAATAATAATAATAATAATGATCATTATCAGGACCTCCACAGACTCTTTTCAGGGTTCTGGCAGATGGAGGACCTCCACCCTCTCACAGGCTGCTATGTGACAGATTCCAACCCGCCGGCATTCTGCTTCACTGCCCCGGAAAAATGTCACAGTGGCTCCGCGGTTAAACCAAAAGAAAAAGAATGAAAGAGAAAGAAAGAGAGCGAGAGAAAGGGAGGCTACAGCCTGCGTGGAACGGTACTCAAGAAATGGAATGTATTAAACGCTCAAAGTGTGTTGTCCTTGTTGAAGCAGATCGATATTAAGTAAAACGACAAACCGTTTCACGTTTGATAGAATGACGGACATTCAGAATCAGACTTCTTTTACTTGCACTTGCAAGGGAAGTGACTTGGTGAGGTCGGTGTATACAACCTCACCAAGACAAAAAGCAACACAGTACAATATAAGCAAAATAATTAACAAAATATTGAACAAAGAATTAAACAAAATATGATCTAACAAATATTTACTAGGTTATAAAGAACTGTAAATTATGTAGGCTGTGAAAAGCTGAGTCAATGAGAGGGTTAGAGGCTATGAAATAGGTATGAGGGATGGACGCTATAAATGGAATTAATATAAATACAGATTTACATGTGTGTATGTGTATAGATTTGCATTGCACATGGGGAGGTAGAAGTTGTTGGTGGTGCGGGAGCATCAGTGTATTGTGTGTGTGATGTGTGTGTGTGTGTGTGTGTGTGTGTGTGTGTGTGTGTGTGTGTGTGTGTGTGTGTGTGTGTGTGTGTGTGACAGAGCGGGGTTTAAGTCAGTGAGAGGCAAGACGCTTGCTTGTGAGCCCCACTGCCACGGGGGAAGAAACTGTTCAGGTGGCACATGGCAGATTCGGTCTTGATAGACCGCAACCTTTTGCCGGACGGAAGCCTTTGGAAGAGGTGGCGACCGGAATGGGAAGGATCAGCGATGATCTTTCTTGCTCTCTCCCGGGTCCCGGAGCAGCGCAGGTCCAGGAGAGACGGCAGGCGTTGCAGCCGATGACCTTGTCGGCTGACCGAATGATCTGCCGCAGTCAGCCTCTGTCCCCGGCAGTGGAGGCAGCGGACCAGACGGTGATAGATGAGCTGAGGACGTACTCGATGATGGCCGTGTAGAACGGGGCCCTCATTCTCCGCGGCACGCACCACGAATTTCTCCATCTGCCGCGGGGATAACCTCCTCTGCCGGGCCTCGATGGCGGAGGTGATGTTCTCCACCCGCCTGAGGCCCTTGAGATTATTGCTGCACGATATCAATTTGATGTCGACACAATGAACATGAGACGTCTAGGATTTTGACTTAATGTTGGTCAAATATCTTTTCCCGCTTTTAAAGTAAACGGATGCACCGAGACCATGTTTGTTGGGGCCACATACAAGTACTGAGCGCTCCCTCATGGGCACCTTTACAATAATTATGATGTCGCTGGTTTTGAAGAGCCCGTGGCGTTATTTGCGGTAACAGATATCTGCGACAGGAGCAAAGTCCCGGAAATTGCAATCTGCTGCAAACTTCACCGCTTTTAAGAGAGTTGCCAAACCCGCGTTAATTCAGAAACAAAATTGTGCTCATGTCTCGTTTTCTGCAGCTTCTGCACTTTTGCTCTATATGGTATCTTGTTATACTTGGTTTTCTATTTTTTTTATTACCTTGTGCTCTATTGTGTCTTGCTGTACTCAGTTTATCTTCTTCTTACCTCTCTGTTTTAATCTCTTGTCTCTTGTCATCCACTATAAACACTGTGATACTTGCATCAGATAGCAGTTTTCAGTTTGGCTTTGTATATCGTATCCGTCCCTTTCAAATAAATCATGAATAAATAAATGAATATTATATTATATTCAATGGGTGGTTTGAAAAAATCGGACCTCACATCTAATTGTCACCAAGTATCAAAAATAGAGCACAATCTTATTTTGAGTCACGTTGGCTTGGCAATGGTTCTAGCTTTTGGAGCTTTTTTCTTTGCGACCCTCACCCGAGCCTCGTCAAACGCTTCACTTTGCATTTAATTCAACCCATCACAGCTTTGACTCCCCCCCTTGTGCTCTCGGCAGCTTCACTCGGACGGCGACCGGGGCGACGGCAGCATCCGCTACGTGCTGATGGGCGAAGGCGCCGGCACCCTGTTCAAGATCGACGAGAAGTCTGGGGACATCCACGCCACCAAGCGCTTGGATCGCGAGGAGAAGTCCTACTACATCCTCCGCGCCAAGGCCATCAACCGCTTCACCAACGAGGCGCTGGAGGGCGATTCCGAGTTCATCATCAAGATTCACGACATCAACGACAACGAGCCGCGCTTCACCAAGGACCCCTACATGGCCCACGTTCCAGAGATGGCCGACATCGGTAAGCACAAGAGGAAGGCGTACTTTCCACTCAGGATTGACTTAGGGTTAGGGTTAGGGTTAGGGTGAAAAGAGGGACACTAGTGTGGGGGTGCAGTATAGCTAACAACTCTTTGTGGATTGTTAAACAGGACAAGCTTAGCTCGTCTTTGTTGTCACACAAACGCACTACGACACATGCATAACGTGCAGCTACAGCCGACACACACACACACACACACACATGCAGATGGAGGCCGTGAAATGTCTTTCCTGCATTTATCCCATCAAAGCTTGTCCTTCCTCTGGGGGGCAGGCCAGGAGCGATGGGCAGCTCACAATACAGCGCCCGGGGACCGACTTCCATCGGCGGTCAAACAATGTTTGTTGTGCATGATTTTAGTGGGGGTTCTTACGATGTTATATGGAGGAAACCCCATCTGGTGCAGGATTCAGAGGTTAGGGTTGGGTGTGCCAGAAGGGCTCAGTTAGAGCTGGAGTTAGGTAGGTTAGGACTAGGGTGCAAGGAGGTGTGCTAGCATTAGGACTGAGTAGGGCAAACACCTCTTTTGGAGACTTGATGGAGAATTCAGAGGCTATGGCTCTGGTTTAGTACGTAGGGGATAGGGTTAGGGTGAAAAGTGGGTGCTTAGTAGGGCAAACACCTCTTTTTGGATATATGGTGGAGGATTCAGAAAGGGTTTATTTGGTTATGGTGACCTTCTCATTCCCTGTCATCCTTCCTCCCAGTATTTGTTGTTTTATTGCCCCTAGTTGAAGGAGCCCCTTCTGCTGGCACCACCTGTCGGGGACAGAGGAAAAGGTTTGGTTGGTTGGGGTACCTCCATAACTCTAACCAACCCTAACCTACCCTAACCCAACTGATACCAGGTTAGAATAAAGTATCAGAGAATATCCCACATACAAACATTGGATATCAATGATTTGATTTCCGTTTTTTACACATAGAGGTGTCTTTAAAGGAGATTAGTGGATTGTCTTCCCTAAATATGTTCTAAAGACCCCAAACTGTCTAAATTTATACTTTTCCCTGAAGTCATGAATGGACGGAAACTCTGTATCGGCAGATTCTTATAATTTAGTATTCAGAATCGGTAGTGAGAAGGTGGTATCAGCTGATCCCTACTTCCCTTTCCAGGGCAGACTCAATCTGAATTCAATCCGTGGTTGTGCTATAGATTGGATCTTGCCAATGTTTTTCAACCCAAGGTCACATTCGCCGTCTACCTTTGGAAAAATCGTTGCGGCCGTTCTTGATTGAGCAAGGCAAACAAAAAGTCAAATCAAAAACCGTGGCATTCAATGAGCAAAAATCCTCTTAATGGTCCTGGAAACACAAATTGATGAAAACATTTACAGGGGGAAGGCTTTATGTTCCTGTCGGGCGTGCCGGCCTGTCTGTGTGTCACAGTGGGTGGGATTAAAGGGTTTATGGTTCAAATGGGATAGAGAAGTTACAAAATACCATTCTAACAGGATCAATGGGACTTTATCAATCATAATAATGAAGCCGGCTCACTACGTGGACAGCTTCACTAATTAAGCAGGAGTGATTAGGCGGCATCTCAAGACCAAAAAATAAACAAGGTAAATCGTCTCAGTGACGGCTGCGGCACTTGTGCAGATAATCTCTTAAATACAGTACGCCGCTGAAACAGTATTTAATTTAATTACAGTCATTGTCAGCCCCATCATCACAGTAAATAATTGAAGACTCTATTTCTGCTGTGCCAATATCTGAGAAAGCGCTATTTGTTGTCCCCTGCATTAATGCTTCTTCTTGTCACTCTGCTCCAAATTAAACTTTAATTACCGTGCTCTTTGTCTGATATTTTTAGTCGGAGGCAACATAGCACACCCTTAAAATATAGATTAACAGTATATGGGGAAAAAGGCCCCTAATCAATACTTGCATGAATTCTTGGGGACTGGTGTTGAGCTCGGGGACGAAGGGACATCAGTCCTCCGGTGCGGACATGTGACAGAGTTGTCACTCGGTTCAGTAACCTCCAGAGAGAGAGAGAGAAAGGGTCGGCACTTATCTAAGGACAGCGCAGGTTGGTGCCCATGGCAACAAGCGAGGTGTGATGTCACCGCTCGGCAGAGCATGTGCTGTCGCCCGACTGCGCTTAAACGCCCGTCCCTTTAAATGCGACACGGACTCGGACTCCTATCTCAGCCCCATCGCGCCGACATCCTTCTCATTGATTTCTGTTCAAGGATGACTTTAGCATGCCCCTCTTTTGAGAGATGAATGATTGCAGTCAAAGCAATTTACTCCCACTTCATATATAAAAAAAAAAAAAAAAAACAGAAAGTGGTTATTCCCCATCTTGTTTGTCAGAAAACTCTTTCTTGTCAAGCTTAAAGTCTGCAATAAGATGTACGATGCGGAACGCCGATATATATATATTTTTTTCGGATTGCTGCCATGTCAGAAAAGCCCCTTTGAGTCTAATTCCCTAGTTAAAGGTATTAGTTATTAAGGTTGGCTGAACTCGCCCAGGAATCCCCGAACTGTCACTTGGTGCCATGCAACACAAAAAGCAGCCAGCTACTGTCACGCCACGGCACAGCATGCCCCTTCTGTTTTTACAGCCCCCATGTTTTTCCTCTTTTATTCTCCTGCTCTTCCTCTACAACACATAATCCCTCATCCTTACAAACTACATGATTTTTATGAGGGGTGGGGGGTGGGGGGGGGACTCGGTGAGACTCACCCTGACTGACATCGAATTAGAGAAGTTTCTCGGGGTCATTATTCCATTGTATTGCACAATTCTATATTTATACCACTTTGCCATTAAATATTTCTACTCAATTAATTTTCTCACGCATGTAATGAGGCAACACTTGGCCCCGTAAGGCACCATTTGGGAGGTATCACTTGGCTAACCCATCTCCCTTTGTTCTCTCAGCCTCCTCTGGAAGAAAAAAGGGATCAGGGTCGATCGCCTGCGATCAGATATTTGCTTTGTTAGGCCTCCCAGATCTGTGGATAGCCTAATAGGTTTCTTTGGGTCTTTGCAAGCGGGGAACCGGTATCAGCGCCACTTGCATCCTTAGCAGCAAGAAATGCATTACGATTCATTGATCACCTGCGGAAATCAATCAGGCTTCAAGGCGACGAGAACTAGAGGTGTTTGGACGGGTTTGGGTAATGCAAGGATCAGGAAAATTTTGCATGATCATGGTTGTGAAACCATACGAGCAGCCATACTGCCACTAAGCCCCAGATATTGCCTCTTAACCTTACTCATCCTGTGCATAGAATCACATTTCTTTATTCAGTGTTTTTTTTGTATATTTGGTAATTTTTTTTTTTTTTGGCAATTTTCTTTGTATATTTGGCTATTTTGTAGATTTGGCCGTACTTGTTTATTTTTCGTTTGTTCTTACTTGTTGAGCTTTTAATACCAAAAGTCTGTTCAGCAATGCTCTGATCTTTACCACAACAAATTCCTCATATGTGAAAATGTACCAGATTGTGATTCTGATTAGGACTCTATCTTCAACTGAACCAAATGTCCACCAGACCTGTTTTTTTTTCGGCAGTATTGCAGAGTTGATCGAAATCATTTTTCCCGTGTGGCCCCCAAAACCTTCCCAAACCCCTTCAGGTACCTCGGTGATCCAGGTGACGGCCGTGGACGCGGATGACTCCACCTACGGCAACAGCGCCAAGGTAGTCTACAGCATCCTGGAGGGCCAGCCCTACTTTTCCGTGGACCCTGAAACCGGTCAGTTCCCGAAACCGCCCCCGCCCCCAAGCGAGCGTTGCTGAGAAGTCTACATGACTACATACTGATGTCATTTTAACAACATTTTGTGGGGAGGGGGGTTCTCAGTCAGACGGGGAAAACAGGGAGCTGTAGTCGACAGAAGGGCAGAGCACCAGCAGCGGCAGCAGCCCCAATAAACGGAGCCACTTGCTAGTTTTAATCATTTTTGTGTGTTTTGGAAAGCGTCCCGGTTGTTTGTTTTTTTTCTTCTCCTTTTTTTTAACATGAACAAAAGGGAAATGACAGGGAAAAAAGCCATTTGCAGATTAGCGCAGGGATTAACAGTAATATGGTTTATCCCACATGCGCTATGTAAGCTGACATTCCCTCTTACACAAAGACAGGCTCGGACAACACGTTATAAGCAGGATTTCTGCCTGTCTGTCTCCCCTTTTACTTTCATTTATATATACACTGTATACAGTATATATATTTAAATATATATATATATAGAGAGAGAGAGAGAGAGAGACAGAGAGAGAGAGAGAGAGAGACAGAGAGAGAGAGAGAAAGAAACGCACGCACACACACACACACACACACACGTCACTATTAACATAATCAACATAGGCAGCTGTACAATTCTGAACATGTTTTCCTATATTTATTGTCGGATCACTATTTTGCGAAGCTCTGTCAAATTCTGCAGCTGTAACGCCTGGATGTTTTTTTTATTTTAAGTGTTATTTATTCTACATATCTCATCTTATCATACATATGTGCATATAGATTTATGTTTGTATGTCTGTATGATTGTTTCTTTGCTTGAATGTGTGTGTGTTTCAATATGTGTGTTTTGAGTAACGGTTGACTTTGTTTTGGGTATGTATATCGTTCTGCACTCTGTGTGTGTGTGTGTGTGTGTCTATGCTTTGATCCTTGTGCTGCGTGTGTATGGGGTTTTCGGCATGTACACGTTCCTTTCAGATTCTGTGTATATCTGTGTGTGTGTGTGTGTGTGTGTGTGTGAGAGTATGTTTTGATATATGTAAGTCGCTGTGTGTGTGTGTTTGTTCACGTTGCTCTCCATAAACAGTCAAAAAGCGACAGAGGGAACACGGAGCGGTGGTGTATTCTGAGCGGCTCCTCGGGGGTTTCTGTTCCTGACATGGCTCGTTGTGGAGAGACTAAATGTTGTGCTGGCCCTTTTTCACGTTTATATATATATATATATATATATATATACACACACATACATATATTATATGTGTGTGGTTTTTTTTTTCTTATATGTGCGGGGTTCTGGAGGCTGCTTAAAGTTTTTTTAAATATATTTACGTTTTCTCTTTTTCTATTTGTTCTTACGTATTCATTCATTTATTTGTTTTTTTGTTTTGACAATGTACTTTTTCAGCAGCAGCCATTTCGATCTGAGCTGGAGGGGGGTGGCGCGTCACCCCGCCCCTCCCTCCACTTTGTTTGATATTCAATGAGTCACTCCCATTCAGATTGGGTGTGCTGAACTTTGTCAAAGCAATTTATTTGGGGTGAAATTCTTTCTTTATATATATATATATATATATATATATATATATTTACAGTATATATATATATTTTTTTTTCCATCTTCTTTTCTTTCCCTGCACTACTAAGTCATTCTCTCTCTTTCTCTCAACCTCTCTCTCTCTCTCTCTCTCTTTCTCTATTTTCTCCCTCGTTCCTCTTTGTTATGATGCCTGGTATCCAGCACTCTGAGTGTAGACAGCAGCTTAAGATCTGCTTTGACAGGAGACGGAGGCGCACCTTTTGAATATGCAGCCAATTACCACTTCACTCGCTCGCCGCTTTGACTCTAAACTAGAAATACAACGCCGCCGCCGCTGCTAGCACAAAGATGAGACTCCATCCGACCGAGTCTCAGAAGATGGGGTGAGAGAAGATGGGTGTCGAGCGGCGCCAGCGGCTCCTGGTGCTACACTTAGGGGGGAAAAGGAAATAAAAATTTTAAACGTAGAAAAAAATGGCCGTTTAAAGGGGACAAGTTATGCAAAACTCACATTTTCAGTGCTTGTGCACATACATTTGGGTCTCTGATGGGCCTACTAACACACAAACTGGAATAAGACCAGCACGAATATTTGAAAAGAAAGAAAAATTAATACCAACTGTCTGCAACAAAACAGCGGACGAGGGAAATGTCAGTATTTCAAAAATAATTGCGCTGTCTGTATCTTTTGCTGTTTTTGAGGCGTACCTGTTAACCCTCAAGTTTTTCACGGGATTCTCCTGTACTCCACGCTTCTCTCCCGCTGTCCTCCTGTTTAAATATTTTCCCATAAATCTCCTGTATTTTTGACCCTTCTAAAAAATAATAAAAAGAAAAAGGTTTGGCGGTGCACCGCGTGCGATCACAGCGATCTCGGCTTCGCTGCGCGTCCCCGTTCCCCCTTTCTCCAAACAAAAACAATAAAAACAGCTTTTTGTTTTTATTATAGATGTATTTATTTCCTCCGTTTCCTAATTGAATAAAACAATCATTAACACTTTTACATAAAGATAATAGTGAACGTTTCTGTTGTGGTAAAATAGTGAGGTTATGTGAAAATATTTTAACGTATGTGGAATATCCGCACTTTGACCAGGAACACACTGTCAGTTTAGAACATTCGAAAAAATGAAATAAAAACATCTTACTTTATGTCAATTTGTTGCTTATTTGGACGAAATATGATTTGTGAGGCATAAAACCAAAACAATACAAATTCCTAATAATATAAGGGAAACTCTTGAATTGCAGTTGTTTTTTGAGAATATGTAAATAAATATAAAGTAAAAAAATATATATAAAGAAAAACATTGTATGATGTCATCATAAATTTAAAGGAAAACTTTAGTGTGCAGTTAATAACCCAGCGTTAAAGGAAAACTGGGATTTTTCAACCTAAAACCTTGTTTTTCGATAGTCTGAAGTCACTCAGAGTCATTGGAATCTGAATCTTTTATGTTAAATCAATGGATCCATTGATCCAGTGTTGAGAGAGTAACTTGGGGCAATAGGGCAATCATGGTTGCCAAAGAATGTGGCCGCAGTTGCTCCATTGTGCTCCTTACAGCAGCTTGGTTTTAAGACTGATGCCAATCACTCGGGTTGACTCCCAATGGTCGAAAAAACAAGGTTTATACTATATTGCTCTGTGTTTTTCCACTCAGGTTTGATCAAGACGGCCCTGCCCGGCATTAGAAAACATACCAGAGTTTCCCTTTAATGGGTGAACCGGGGTTCTCTTTTATTTGTCTAAAATAAGAGAGGATTGAAGCACATTATTGTGACGAATGCCAGATCAACACACATATGTCCAAAATCCAAATTGCTGTTCCCATTTGTTGCTGATTAATTTCTGTTAACATAAAAGCCACTAATCTTAAAATGATCTTAAGGTCTCAAGTACTACCCAAGAGAACTTTTGAGTACTTAATACATGCACGGACTAAGTATTTGGTTGAATTCTCACTGGGGGTCAATCTATGGAACCTAAATGTCCTAATCTTGTATATATATATATATATATATATATACACACACACACACACACACACACACACACACACACACACACACACACACACTGTTTATACTATATTGCTCTGTGTTTTTCCACTCAGGTTTGATCAAGACGGCCCTGCCCGGCATGGACCGCGAGGTGAAGGAGAACTACCAGGTGGTGATCCAGGCCAAGGACATGGCGGGCCAAATGGGGGGTCTTTCGGGCACCACCACGGTCAGCATCACCCTGAGCGACGTCAATGACAACCCGCCGCGCTTCAGCAAGAGTGAGCAAAAAAAAAACACATTTATAATTAAAAATATACCAGAGGTTCTCAACCCCTGGGTCGTGCCCCAATGCTGGAGTCACTCTGATACGCAAATGGGGTCAAGGGGATGTTTCTCAGACTAATATGCTGATATTTGAGTTATACATTGATATTTTTGATAGAAAATGTTGTTTAATATGTTTTCAGAATTTGGATATTATCCATTTTGAGCTACGCCCATGCTCGAGTAAATAATCAAAGTAGCTGATGTGACACTCAAATTCACACAGTTTCCATAGATGCAATATCCCCACTTTGACGAGCGTCAAGTTGGTGCTTAGATGTCTCCCAGTATCCGAAACCACTCGTATCACAATATCGATAATATAATGATATATCGCTCCAGCCCTTGATGGTGTAGAACATCACTGAAACACACGCAGACGCAGACACACACACACACACACACACACACACATACACACACACAAAGTAGGAAGTTACAACAGAAACAAATTTGAGGAGCGGCCAAAATGTCGTCGCTCTAAGGGTTAAAAACTCTGGTCCTAATAAGTATATCAACACACACACACACACACACACACACACACACACACACACACACACACACACACACACACACACACACATCTGGTGAATCTCTAAATGCAGTGGATCAGTGTGCTGCTCTTAATAATAATTAAATATACAGACGACAGAGCGTCAGCAAAGTGCATCAGATCAGCAGCGTAATCCCTAAAAAATGAATAGAGCACTTCCACTCTCGCTCTTTTTTTTTTCCTCTCCCTCCGCTCTTTATCTCTCCTCCGTCTCTCTGTGAAGGAAGTCTCCCTTTTTACCTTCTCTCTCTCGTTCTCTCAAACCAATGTTCGCAATTTCGTTTCTGTTCCATCCTTCTCTGCATTCTCTCCATCTCACCCTTTGCTACACTTCCTCTCGTCCTAATCTTCCTTGTTCCTTACTTCCCCCTGCTCCCTTGTTCCTTCCTTTCTTCCATCTTTCTCCATTCTTCCTTCTATTCTTCCATCCTTCCCTCATCCTCCCTCCCTCCCTCCTTCCTTCCTTCCTTCCGTCATTTCTGCTCCCTGGTTCTTTCCTTCCCTCTCTTCATCCTTGACTTCGTCATGCTCTTTCCTTCCTCCCTTCCCTCCCGGTCACTCCCTCCCCTCCCTGCTGCTCCCTTCTTCTGTTCCTTCTTTATTTCTTCACTTCCCTCCAGAGCCCTTGTTGTTTCCTCCCTCCCGCCCATCCTTCTCCCTTGTTCCTTCCCTTTATCCTTCCCTACCACTCCCTCATTCCTTCCTTCCCTCCTACAACCTCCTTCCTTCCATCATTTCTTCTCCCTGGTTCCTTCCTTACCTCCCCTATGCTTCTCCTTTCCCTCCCACTCCCTTGTCCCTTCCTTTTCTTGCTGCTGCTCCCTTCTTTCGTTCCTCCCTTCCGTCCCGCTCCCTGGTTCCTTCTAAATTTCCTGACTTCCCACCTGTGCCCTTTTTTCCTTCCTCCCGCTCATCCTTCTCTCCCTCCCTCCTTCTCTCCCTCCCTCCCTTCCTTGACATTTCACTACATATATCTATAAAAGTATGTATACGTATGTGACGAATAAACCTCTTGAATCTTGAATCCTTCCTTCCTTCCTTCCCTCCTTCTCCCGTGGTGCCTTCCTTTTATCCTTATCTACCACTCCCTCATTCCTCCCTTCCCTCCTGCTACCTATCTCCCTCCTTCTCCTTTCTTCCCTCGTTCCTACTCCGTGTAAAAAAAACGGTGAATTGCAAAGTTGCAGCCAGACCAGACTGACAGATTACTGGTGTCATTGTCTCCCTTTCCCCTCAATAACAACGTTGTGTTTGTGCGCGCGCACACATACACACACACACACACACACACACACACACACACACACACACACACACACACACACACACACACACGCG
Organism: Zeus faber; assembly: GCF_960531495.2. Lineage (NCBI taxonomy): Eukaryota > Metazoa > Chordata > Actinopteri > Zeiformes > Zeidae > Zeus > Zeus faber. Next base: position 22,790,404 of record NC_137206.1, on the reverse strand, counting down.
CAGTGTGTTTGTGCACTTGTGTGTGTGTGTGCGCACCCCCCCCCCCCCCCCCCTTCACATGACAAAACGCGACGTGACCGCGCTACCCCGTCGCTCATTTATCACTCCGGCCAGCGAGGAGGCAAACACTGTCATCTGCACACACCTCCAACCAAAGAACAGAGAGACAGTGAAAGGCGGGGTGGATGAAGGGAGGGAGGGGAGGAGGGGGAGGGAGGGAGGGAGAAGGATACAACAGCGATGGAGGCGGTGACAGCAGTGAGAGATAGATAGGGACAGAGGGAGAAGAGGAATTGCAGGGGAGACGGACAGTGAAGGGGAGGGAGGGATGGTGGAGGTGATGGTGTGGGAGAGAGAGAGAGAGAGAGAGAGAGAGAGAGAGAGAGAGAGAGAGGGAGAGAGAGAGAGAGAGAGGGAGAGAGAGAGAGCGAGAGAGAGAGTGTGTGAGGTGTATGGGTTGTTGGCTTTGAGAAGGAGTAGACACGGAGAGGAGATTGAAGGAGAAAAGGGGAAGATTGATGGAGAGGGAGAGTGCACGAGAGAGGGAGAAGGGGAGAGAGAGAGAGAGAGAGAGAGAGAGAGCGAGAGAGAGCGAGAGAGAGCAAGAGAGACGGGGGGAGGGAGGGGGGGATATTGTAGCGGGACACCCAGAGGAGTTGGAGTGTCAGGAAGCGATATCATTGTTGTCTGGCGGAGTGATGCCTCCTCTCTTCCTCTCTCCTGATGCTAAATATCTGTACGCCCGGGGGGGGCGGTGTGCACGTTCATTTGTCATCTCCGTGCATGTGTGTTCACGTGCACAAAAGCGAGCGTATGTTTGCACAGGTGTCACCGTGCCACAACACTGTCAGCTTGTTTTACTGGTGTGTGTTTGTGTTACATATACATGTGAGAACCGGCCTCCGAATGTACTGTTTTTGGTTGAGAAGTGCACCAGAAACATGGCTGCTGCTTACCAGGTGTATTTACCTGGACCTCATTTTAATACCAGTACAAGAGTGTGTGTCTGTGTGTGTGTGTGTGTTTGTGTGTGTGTGCGTGCGTGTGTGTGTATTCCTATACTTGTGAGAACCAGTGTGAGTTTTTAATCCTATGAGTGAGGACATTTTGGGAAGTGAGGAAATTTTGACCCGTCCACATGTTTCCATTGTAACTGTATGTATCAGAGGTGTGTGTTTGTGTGTTTGTGTGTTTGTGTGTGTGTGTCCTTCACAGAACATCCATTTAAAGCATGAGAGACGCAGCGGGGACAGAGCGCCGACAGGCAGCCATCAGTTCTGTCGGCCTCAAACTTGGAAATCACATTAGAAATAAAAAGTTATTCTGGGGCGCCTCAGTGGCTCACCTGGTGGAGCGTGCACCATTAAGGCTACGTTCTCCCCGTGGACACCCCCGGTTTGAATCCGGCCAGAGGCCCTTCGCTGCATGTTCCTCCCTCTGTCTCCACACTGTCCTTTCTAATCAAGCAAAACAATTATCTGAATTGATTCACAGAGAATAACATGACACACACTACAGTTTTTGCTATTGGATCATGAAAATAATGAAAAAAAAGTGTAGGCAACTTCTATAGGAGGCCAAATGTTTCGTTTCGGGTGTGAAAATTAATTAAAGCGTCCATGTCTAACCCTCTATAACAGAGGTTCTCAACATGGGGTTTGGGGACCCCCCCAGTCGGTCCTTTGAGAGGGTCCCCAGTAAAATGGCACAGGAGATAAAGCTTTTTTGAATTACAGGATTTATAGTTTTTATTTCCCATTTCAAGCCCTCCTATAGAATAGAACAGTCTCCAAAACATTTTTTTTTTACTATGAAATAATCACAGGGTGAGACCACTATCCTGTTAACCAGTGAAAACACCAGAACTGTGTTTATTATTTTTATTACAGCCTCCTAATAGTCGAACGATTCATTCATAGCGAACAACTCTTTGATGGAGAGTTGGAAGTCACTCTACAAACCTGAATGAATCTTCAATCCGCAAACTCCAAACAATTAACTTGCGTCCGTCGCTCACCGTGTATTAAGCCAACTGAATGTGATCAATCAAGACTTGGAAAATCAGACGCGAGGGACTCGTCAAGAGCCAAATCTCAAATAAACAGAAAAAATAAAACAGCCTTTCATCGCTTCCAATCGCCGTTACAGAGATGCCGTTCTGCTGGAACGTATCAATTACATGAATTAGTGCAGCCTTGCAAATTTGGATCTTGCAACACAAAACAATTTTTTTTTTACATTATTTATGCATTTTGAGTGGAATTTGAAAATAATTCACGGCACACCTGGGCAGAACCGCGGGTCCTCGAATTGAAAAAGTTTTGGGAATCACTGACCTACACTGTATGTCCTTGTCCCTCAGACCTGTATGAGTTCCGGGCTCAGGAGTCCCTGGACCTGGGCTCGCTGGTGGGCACGCTGCGGGCCGTGGACGCCGACATCGGGGAGAACGCCGAGATGGAATACAGGATCATCAGCAGCGACGGTCCGGGCGTGTTTGACATCTCCACCAATAAGAGCTCGCAGGAGGGCATGATCACCCTGAGGAAGGTCAGAAGGAGCCCTCTCTCACGTCTGCTTCATTGAGGCTCCTTTAAGCTGTAGGGCTTTTATTGTGAAACTCGAATCTAACATAATATACATATAAATATATATATGATATATAAAAATATACAGAATAAATGAATGTGATTCTTTGCACAGCATCATTTATTTGTCTTGGTATATAAGGTATTCATTTTAATATAAAATGATTGCAATTATTGCCAAGTTGAATTAAAATGCACCTTTGTTGAGAAATCAAAACATACATATATATATATATACATAGACATACAACACCTATACGTGGTTCTGGTTTGGTTGTTGCTGTCAGGGTTTTTTAAGTCAGAAATAAATTTAAATGATTTATGTTAAAAAAAAAAAAAGTTCATATTCATCTGCTCCGTATGGTCTCACAATCTGCATGAACATAAATAATAAATTAGCATTTATTTATTATTATTATATATTTTTTTATGCATTTTCCAGATGGAATGCATCTCCAAAAAATATGAAATTGAAATATGAAGTAGTCAGTTGTACAATAACTTTGATTGATATTATTTACATTCAAAGTGACAACATTTTCAATTTCACTTTGACTTTAACGCATTATGTTAACAGAGCAGGGTGGGCGATACAGCCAAAATCTCATATTTTTCTAATTTTTGTCAGAATGACTGTTTTCAGTCAAGGACACAATGTGATTTATTGCAATACAAAAATCGAACGGTCCACCTGTCGGTCTTGAAGGATGCGAATGGAAATTAGAGAATTATTGAGCCCCAAGTCAGCCTCCAGTCAAATCTGATAGAAACCAGGGCATCTGTCGAGTCGGTAAAAAGTCCTTAAATAGCCTTAAATTACAATAGAGTAGAGTACGATAGAGTTCATTTCAACGTAAATATTTAGCTGATTTGATTGCTTTCTATGATTTTGTTCATGTCAAAATGACTATATGTTATATATGTATATATATATATATATACACTTTTTGTCAAAATGACACATATATATGTCAAAATGACTATATATATATATATATATATATACACACACAGTATGTCAAAATGACTATTTGTTATATATATATATATATATATATATATATATATATATATAACATATGTGTCAAAATGACTCCAGATGTTCAAGCAAACTGTTCTAATAACAGTTCATATAATGATCTAGTTCATAACATATCTAATAACTACTGCTCTGTTCTAAATATATAGCACTAACCCAGTACAACTATTATAAGCAAGTCTTGAACATGTCCTAGAAAGTGCTAAATTCACGCCCTGATACCTGCAGTCCTCATACATCCAGTCAGAGTTGGATATAAAAATATAAAAACACCTTAAATCAGAGCGGTGGATCGGTTTTTAACGCTCCAGTTACTCCTGCTCCCACGACATGTGTTTTTCAACGAGCTGGAATTGAAATTCCTTTCATTTCTATACATTTTTGTTATATATATTCTTCCCCTTTCCTCACAACCCGCGGGCTGCGGCAGAAACACCGCCCCGACGCCCAGCTTCCGACGCGTTCGACGGAAAACCCCGACAGCCGCTCTCTCCGGCGTTATCCGTGCGCTCCATCACGGGATGGAAGGAGGGACGATGGCCCTTTGTAGCCGAGCCGGCGTTCGCTGGTGGGGTGTACAGGAGGGTGCTGCGTTGCGCGGTGGAAAGCTAACCCAACGCCAATTCTCCACCTATTTAAATGGGAGCTCCGGTCCTCCTCCTCCTCTTTCACCAGCGATGGATTCCTTGTGTTGACACTGTCTGAACAGTGGAGGCAGAAAGATCTTTATTTCCTTCCTTCAAATCAATGACTCATATCAGGTTATTATGGATGGCGTCAGAAAAGCTCCCTCCGCCCGCCGCCGCCGCCTGCTGGAGGCATTGACCTGGAATGTCCCTCCCCTCCCACTCGCCTGAGTGTTTGAGAAGAAGGTTTTTCCTCCCCTCCGCTCCATTACTTTAATCGCAGCTCAGATGCTCGTAGCGGCCGATTCTCCAGAGAGGACGGGGGGGAAAAAAAATAAAAAATGAAATAGAAAAAACATCTGCCCCGAAATCAATTAGGGTATTGGGTGGCAGCGAAAAACACAGCGTTGGGAAGCGAGTTCTGGGGGTTGCGGCGTCGGCAGGTTGGCACCCGGCGCCGTCGTTAGACCTAATGAACTGCGTGATGTGACCTTGTTGAGCGGCGGTTCCTTTGTTTGGAGGCGGCCAGTTCCAAATGAGGGGAAATGGGAGCGTGTTACATTAAAGAAGAAAAAAGGCCTCCATTGAAAACACCACCACCACCACCACCATGCCCGGGGTGCTCCCGTTTCACCCCCACTCGTGCCGTTGCCGTTGAGCAAGGCACTGAGCTGGAAGAGCTTGGAGTTAGTCGGTGAGCGTGTCCAGTGATCCTAAAAGGGTAGGCGTGGTCAAATGCAGTACAACGGAGAACCAGTTTCCCCGTGGGGACGGATAAAGTGCAGCTTAACTCAATTTGAAAAAGAGACGACCAAATAAATGGTCATAACTGCCGGCTTAATATGGCCACTGATTTAAGATAAGGGTGTTGGTTTGTTGTTGTTGGATTTTTGTGTTTTTTTCTAGTGTTTTAAAGGGTTGGCAATGTTACCACGCCCAGTTCAGAACTCAATTGATGAATTGATTCAACTCGGATTCAAAATTGGACAGCGCACCTACTCAACGCACATATACTTGAATCTTGTCGAGAACACCACTGCCCAATGTCCACAAAAAAAACAACAGACATCATTTCCCCAAAAAGGTTGGAGTTTGGAGAAGTCCAAAGGGCATGCGGTCCTGCTCTCCTGGTTAATCAAACGCTTAAACGTTATGGTTACTGACTGTATTTTAAGGTTGGTCGGAGCTCACATCTTCTGCCTGGATTTTTCTTATGCAGCGCTGAAGTACATTTAGGAAATTTGAAATGAAACTTGAACGCCTCCCGTACCTCTGCCCTTAATCCCGTACGTTTCCCTTCACCTCGACAAGTCTGCAGCCAAATCGTATCTTCCTCCAAACGGTCTTCAATAGAGATCCGACAGCAGCCGAGGCCCCTTTCGACGGCCGGCTCCGACCCTCTAACGTCGGCGCAGCGTCCGTGTGCCGGACTTGCCGGGTTTTGATCGGCGTTACGCTGTACGCATCGATGGTCTTGGATGTCAGGTAACGGCGCTTCACAGCGCCGTACGGGGGGGGGGGGAGAGTAAACAGGAGCCACGATGCCCTGCAGGGGAGACGCGGTGGTTCGAGGGAGCGGCCGAGCGGCACTCGGATCGGCGCTCACACCTCGGGGGCGGTTTCTGTGTTTCCTTGTTAGCGTGTTCTGGGAGGTGAGACGGGCCTTGGGGGGAGTGGGAAGGGGTTTGAGGACCGTTCCGCCGGGGGTGAACTCGGCTGGGCCGCCCCGACTCCTTATCGGGGCCGTCACGGTCATTGAAACTTTAGTTGACGATTGATTGTCGTACAAATAATGGAAGTTGTGGATTTAATTTCCTCTTCTGTCAGTTTTATTCTGCTATCATAGTTTATAACGATGTAATAACACGTCTAAGGCAGAGGAGCTTGCTAGTGACATTGAACATTGGAGCAGAAGCATTTGGGGTTAATTTGCCTTAACCCAAGCGATGGAAACACACTTGATTCACATTTTACTCGTTGCAACTTCTTACTTTCTAACATTGCCTCACAATTCTCCTTAACCTTGAGTGGAATTATATGATTGCGGAATATCTTTTAACAAAGTGCAATTACCTCAAATAATGGCGATCACTGTGACAGTGAATTCAGTTTTTTTTATCCTTGATGCACAGAAATCAGAATTGAGAGGCTGTGAATATCACGATCGTATCCATCTATCAAATATTTGTTGATAGAGGTAAATGTATTCATGACATATTTTTCTGTATTTAATGGTGTTTTTAATGGGACTGAACAAAATGTACTCCTGTTCAAGGCCATGTGTATCATGGGGAAAATGGTCAAAATAATAATGGATTTCTGTTCATAGCAGGGTTTTTTCCCATCTTTGCACTGCAATGAGAGGCTGCAAACGTGTTGTTCCTCGTTGCCCTCAGTGCCTCTTTACGTCCATCTTAACTACTTTTCCATTTTAATTCCTCTTGAATATCGCTTGCAGCATGACAGATGTATGGGGATTTATTTATGCAAATGAACACACACACACACACACAGTTGTAATTACATTTTCATTATGGATTTATTAACACTTACAGGTATTTATGAACAAATCACACATTACCTGCGTGTTAAAACCAATCTGAGCTGATTTTTTTGTGTGATGGAATTATTCGCACAAATATGAGAACGCACAGATGGATTAATGAATGAAACCATGTTTAGTGTGGGGGGCCAAATGTAAAAATTCGGTTGCAATTTTCTGGCTGATCTATTTTCTCACATTTGAGACAGAAATCCTGAAAAAAAATTAATGTTAAATGTAAAATGTTGGATCTCAATGTCTCGCCGCATGTAAAGCCAAATGATAATGAAAATATGCAAAAAGCCCACGCCTCGCCATAACCACGCTGCCTTCCTCAAACAGCATGCACAGCCCCGCCCGCACCACTGACGGTGTCTATATATATGTATGAACACACAAACACACACTCGATTTTGTCCTACAGATCTTATTATCAAGTTTGAAACAACGAAAAACATGGGAGGAGGGCAAAATCGAACTTGCTCCACTATACTGCTCCACTATACTCTATATACTACTCAAACACATACAGTGTATATACGCGTTCAGTGGTGTGGGCGGGGCTGTCCCTGCTGTTTGACGAAGGCAGCGTGGCTATGGTGAGGCGTGGACTTTTTGCATATTTTCATTATCATTTGGCTATACATTCGGCGAGACATTTAGATTCAACATTTACTTTCAACATTCATTTTAACATATTTCTCTCTCAAATGTGAGGAACATGAGAAAAATGTGAGGAAAATCAGCTGGAAAATTTAGACAACTCGTTTAGATAGTTTAGATAACTCCATTTATACACACATTTAGTAATGCAGCAACAAAATACTAAACATTTTACAATTAAATATATAATATATATAATATAGACCATAGAAAATATGTAATTATATATATATATATATATATATATACACACATACATACACACACACACTGTATATAATATAAATGTATATATTTAATATAAATATATATGATATAATATTCAAATAATAATAAATATTATTATTATGAAAAATAGAACATTTTAAAAATTGTTATTTTTTATTGGTCATTTGGTAAAATAGTTATTAAAATATATGAATACATAATGTAACGCTTCCATTGTTATACAAAACCGTATCAATACACAGATAAAGACACAGCAAGCACCCAGCTCCGCTAAATGGAAATGACATGGTCAGACCAGATGTTTGATTGCTTCACTTAAAAATACTGTGAATTCAACCCAACATTTAATTATTACACGCCAGCACCAATCCTCTACTGTCAAAGCGACTTTCGTCCTTTTCAGATTTTCTTTGTTACTTCAGGCAGGTTGTGGTAAGGAGAGATATTATGGGGACGTGCCAGGGCGGATCTAATAAATTGGGGAAAAGCCGCTTAGTTCTTACTCTGAGAGAAGAGAGTTTCTGCAAAGTAGACCCACTGCTCTGCGGTAATAACGTACAGTCTGCTAATGTGTCCTACGCTCCGGGCCAAGATGAGATAAGATAAGATAAGATCAGATAAAACCGACTCCATCACGGTTGGCTAACAAAGGATTTAGTCCTATCTTCAGCTTGTGAGCAGAGATTAAAGAGGATGATACAAACAACGCGGAGCAACAGCAAGAGCACGGCCATTGTTAGTTTTGTGAACAGACCATAAACCGAGTCCCTAATCTCTCTCCCACGCTCTCCGCTAGCACTTGCCTTGAGGGTTGCATATTGAATCAAATTGAAAGTACGATGCCAATTTATCTGTTTGGGATTATCATTTATTCCTACCTTTGGATCCTTGTTGTTGTTTTGTGTTGATGTTTGTGCTTCAGTTCTTTCATTCACTTCTTCTATTCGGAATTAGGAATTAAAAGAATTGATTTGCCTCCGCCTCCCCGCAGCCTCTGGACTTTGAGAGGAAGCGTCAGTACAGCCTCCGCGTGCAGGTGGACAACGTCCACGTCAGCCCACGCTTCATGTCCATGGGGCCGTTCAGGGACGAAGCCTCCGTCAAGATCGTGGTGGAGGACGTGGACGAGCCGCCGGTGTTTGAGCGCTCCAGCTACGTGATGGAGGTGAAGGAGGACGCGGCGCGGAACATCATCGTCGGGTCGGTCAGCGCCTCCGACCCCGACGTCAACCGCAGCCCCGTCAGGTGAGGGAACCTTTGTCTGGAAGCCTTTGCTCAATATAGGCCGATATTAAAGGCGTTTGCGGGGTCTTGCGCGTTGAGCGGTTATGGTTATGAAACGCCAGGCGGGGAGGCTTCGCACTTCTGGTCAAGTGAGGAGGAGATAAGAGGGGACGAGAATCTACATCTAACCTCTGAGCTCTCAGGCTCTTGTGGACAAGCATTCAGACAGCTTATTAATCGACCTGGAAGGCGTATGTATTCTGTTTGTATTGAGTGGATGCTCTGAAGCAGGAAGAGTAGAATAGGTTGTATTAGCTTTGGTTCTTTGAGAAGCCAAACTTAACCGGATGCCACAATCACTGCGGGGGAATGGGGGTTTACATGGCTCTTTTCATTGGATAGACAACTCTGCCCAGTGTTGAAAAAGCCAAGACTGGATTTAAGATCAGGAAGGCGCATGACTAGGGTTCAGGGAATGGATTTTTCCGCCCAAGTGTCTTGTATTGGAGCACAGGCTGATGGAAGGGATGGTATGGTCTTTGGCCTGGTGTAGGGGTGTAGGGGTAGCAGTCGGGAAAGATGGCCTTGTACACCAGCTCCAGGGCTTTAGGTTTGATCTGGAAAGCCACGGGCAGCCTGCGAATGAGGCGGTCATCGAAGGGCAGAGACGCAGGAAGGAGAATTTAAAGGAGGCTGAAGACATTCTGGGCGAGTGGTAGGGAGTAAAGGGAGTATTTGAGGAGATTCCCTCTGTGGAAGCTGCCGTAATCCTTGCGGGAGGTTAGCTAAAGCTTCGACAAGGAGCCAGGGCTGAGGCCCCTGGTGAGGAAGGGCCCCATTGGACAGATATTGTAAAGAGAAATCCCCCATTACATTTTACAAGGTCTTGGTTTGTACGGAGGATGAATCTCTTCGATTGACAAAGAGCACCATGGGTAAGAAAAGGTAAGATAGTGGAGGTTGAGGAGTTAAGATGCAGTAGCCACATGGGTCAAACTATTGTAGGCGTTCACACAGCGCAGCGCGAATACCAAAAAATAAAGCGTTGGTTCAGTTACGCAACATCGTCCATTGAAAGCACCGACCAGGGTTCAGATGCTCATGAATGAACACAGCGGCACTACTAGTAAGGTGGTGGAAGGTTGCGTTCTTCTAAAATACGTTTTTATTTTTACGAGGCACTGTGGGAGTTGATTCTCAAGGTTGAAGTTCCGGCACTTTATTGCAGGTGTCAAATATGATATCATTCTCTTTTATCACCCATCATCAGCGAGGTACCTACCCCCTGGCATTTAAAGCCAAGGAGACGAGGAGACAGCGCTGCAAAGCCCGGGGGCCGCCGGGCTCCTGAAAGACACCGAGATGCTTATCCGTATTAGCTTCGACTGCATGGGGCATGCACGCGCACGGATGCAAACTCCATCCACACCCTGGTTTCCCAGCTCCGTCCTCCGTGAGGTTGCAAGCTAAAATGTGTGAGACAGTCACAGTTTATTTGGAAAAAATCTGGTGGTACAAAAACACAGTATGGGCAGTCTTTGCGGGTATTCAATAATTTAAAATATGATTAATGCAGCAATGCATCACAGCAATTTACCGTCTCAACAATGCAATATAAAATATGGGATGTGGTGTTTGAACGCAAGACTTACATTTTTTAAATGCATAAGCATCCATGAACCAAATATGTGATTGAGTTGGTTTGAGTATCTGTACAGGAATGGAGGGGAGGGGAATCACAATCCTCAAGCATATCAACATGTTCCATATAGCGCCGAAAACTAAGCTACCAACCTGATGACTCTTGAAATATACAAGACAATGTACTCACCCTCTTCAGCACAGAGAAAGTTCACACCTAGAATGTTTTGGGTAGAACCGACCTCGGCCAGGTCTCCATGGAAAAAGAGATTTTGAATATCAGGTGATGAATAAACAGAGGACAGCTCAACGGATACTGCTTCATTTCCAAGGCGTCCTACTGGTTAAATCTAATTCCAACTACGTACACTTCATTGGTCTTAAAAAAAAAAAAAAAAAAAAAAAAAGTCGTCATGAGGGCTTCTCTGAGAAAATTCAGCCACTCTCTGATTTCGGAAGTACTTGCACTTGTGGCCGACATGGTGGACAAAAATTAACAAAAAAACAACAACTCCATGTGTGAACAGATGCTGATCCATCCACAGTGGTTAATAGTTCACACCCACCTCATCAACCCTTACTGCATGGACCACCAACACCGTCACCCTGCACCAACCCACTCCAACCCACTTGAGAACCACTTGTTTGCCCCCCCCCAAGAAAACAAAGGGAAATGAGAAACTACAGTACACCCACCACCACCTGCCCAAAACAGGACTACTTCACAACAGTTTGCGTCCACAGACCGGGACGAGACACACACACCAACGCACAGGTTGCCATTTCCCTGTCGTTAATCAGTAGAGGGCTGAGTGGATCCCTGTATGAGGAAAGCAATTAGAGAGGCAGCTGCCGACGCTGATTTAACAAGTTTAGACGCACCGTCAGCCACAGTGGAGAGGAAGGGGGTGGGTGGGGTGGTGGTGAGGGTGTAGAGGAGGAGGGGTGAGGGTGGAGTTTAGCTAGAAGACGCTAAAACGGAGGATGGCGGCGGTGAAGCAGAGGGAGTTGGGGTTTGGGGTGAGGCAAGAGAGAGGAGGGGGGAGATGGGAGGTGGGGAGGAGGGGAGTGATGGTACGTGCAGTGCTGCCGGTTCATGCCCCTCCCCCACGGGGGTGTCTCTCCCCCCGGTGTCCACGCCTCCATTAATCACACTGATGTATCGTGCGAGTCGCGGACACGGAAAAACAACACGACGGGATGACCTGTTGGTTGGGGTGGGTGTGTGTGTGTGTGTGTTAGTGCTTGCATGCACGGTGGAAGAGATACTTAGACCTTACACTTCAGCAAACATACAAATACACAACATGACACAAAATGGCTTAAGGCAAAGTACCACATTACATCGTGCCATTGATCAGACGCCATTGTCCAAATGTATTCAGAGCAGGGGATCGAACTGCCAATCTTCCAATTACTACTGTACTGTAGACGACCCTCTCTACCGCCTGAGGCCCTAACCGCCATATTGATATTGTAAAAAATTAGTAAAAGTATATAAGTACTTTATCTTTAATGTACTTTAAGTGTAAAGTGAGACAAGCGCTATTAGACCAAAACCCAGTAAAAAAGAATGTTATGGACAAACTCATATTTTTTAATCCAAATTTTTGGATCATTGGGGAGTCACCAGAGCGGTTGACGTCGGATTCTGAATCGTGGTTGCCGAAGAACGTGCTCACGATCGCCCCACGGCTCTTCTAAATCGATCCAGGTTTGATTGCCCCATCGGAAGGTGTATCAGAGCTCGGCTATCGGCCGTAGCTGTTCCTTTGCTCCTTCCGTCGGAGCGTGACTGAACCTCCTCCCTCCCCGCCTGTGGTTCTGCAGATACTCCATCGATCGGCGTACGGACATGGACAGAGTGTTCAACGTCCACGCCGGCAACGGCTCCGTGTTCCTGCTGCGGGAGCTGGACCGGGAGGATGCTGCCTGGCACAACGTCTCCATCGTCGCCACTGAGTTCAGTGAGTAACGTGTCGTCTGTATTGTCAACAAGCGGCGGCAGCACATGGCGGAGCTCCGAATGGATGGGAAAATGTGGAATTTACACATTGATAAGATCATGTAGTATTTTATTAATGTGGGTGTTCCAACAGCTTAGTGAGGAACGTAATACAGGGATATGGTACAGAGTGTAAGTTAACTGTTACAAAATATAATAATATATAATAATAATAATAATAATAATAATACAGAAAACATATGTATACAACTTTAAGAATATACATGGTAGAAAAAAAAAATCGAATTCACAATTTTGAAAAAAATAGATGAAACTGAAAATAAAATGTACCCAGAATTCACAAAAAAAATGATGTTTTAAATTGGGAAATAAAAATCGAGATTCAGAGGTATTTTGTTCTCAGGAATGTGAATTCACTGCAGAATCCCGATTGTATTGTGAGAATCTATTTGACTTGAACTCAAAAAATGTATTTCACATGGCAATATTTTTTGTTCTCCATGTGTATAATTAAACAGGCAAAGATGATTATGGCAGTTTTTCATACCACGCGTGACGTGTTCAAGGACCTCGGGCACCGTGACACAGACAATGGGGTTGTAGATACACCAGCTTATTGTGGAGAGGGGGCTTGATAGAACAAGCCCCGGAGCAGATGGACACGTGTCATGACAAGGGCTCCTCAACTGAGTGTGTGTGTGGGGATGGGGGTTTTACCTGTTGCTCGTTAGACCAACCAATCAGCAACAGCTATGCAGCCACTCTGATCCTGGGTCCCCAATTATCTAGATCCAGGTCAGGTGTGGCTGCTCAAACTACACCATCCCCACACCACAATGATCCAACAAAAAGGAGAAGCGGGCGAGAGACCAACCCCCCCCCCAAAAAAAACAAGACAAACAACTTAAAGATGATGAAAAATCCCTTTGACACAAAACTTTGGATTTCTGAATAACTTTGTTTAAACATCTGTCCAATCTTTTACTGATTCATCATGTCCTTCTCTATCGTCTCGCAGACAACCCTCGGCAGATGAGCCGTGTCCCAGTGTACATCAGGGTCCTGGACGTCAACGACAACGCTCCGTCCTTCGCCACCAACTATGAGACGTTCGTCTGTGAGAACGCCAAAGCCAACCAGGTATGAACTGCAACGAAAACCATAAGTCGGTGATCAGCTTCACCTCCATTGGCTTCCACCTGCTCCACCGTTCCATTTTAGAGTTTAATAATAGTGTAATAATAGTGAAATAACCAGACCTCCGAAACACAGGGTGAGGTTGGTGGACTTGTGTCGGGTCAATTCAGATAATATCAGGTAAGAGAGGCTCAGCTAAATGGATATTACGCTAAATTAGAACAAAAACTAAAACAGCCAAAGAAACAGGATGTGTTTGTGCTGTTTGTCTCAGAGCATCTCTTTACTGCCCCATGGAGGGCCTTTTTGGCGCTCCAATTACAAAGCGGCAGCAGCAATCGGTATACCGAACATAAATTTAGCAGATAAATTTCACACCCAAAATGAGAACGCAGATGCCAAATTGTAAAGGTTGTTCTGTGCAGCGGTGTGTGAATCTGCTCTGGGTTCTTCTTCTTCTGCAGAGAATCCAGACGGTGAGCGCGACCGACCCGGACGAACCCGTCGGTGGCCACCGCTTCTTCTTCAGCTTAGCGCCGGAGGCTTCTGGCAAGGCCAACTTCTCTGTCCGCGACAACAAAGGTGAACGGTGTTCCGCCTACAGCTCCAGTCCGTACATGTCCTCCACATACTAATGATATTTGCGGCAACGGTTGCTCTGTTATCAGTGAGATTCGTCCGTCACCCGAGGCCCGTTTATGGAGATGTAGGTTCTGTCTGGATGGTCATGTAATGATTTGGTTGACGTTCTGCGCGGCGGATAATGAGCAAAGCACATGCGTGGATGCAACGGCAGCAAATAGTTCATTGAAATGTTTATCTTGTTTGATATTTCACCCAACTAATTACAAGAACCATGAAGGCCTACAGCCACCGTCTCTGAAAACCCAGTAACAAAAAGGCATGTATTAAAGGTATTTTTTAGCCTAGATGGTCATTAGAATCGTGGTTGCCAGAGAACGTGGTCATGATCGCCCCATTTTCTCAATAACGGATGAACTAAGAGTCCATAGGAATTTGATGCCAATGATTTCGGTTTTATTGGGACTCCCAATGATGAACAAATTAACCCTATCCTGACCCCTAAAGTTTAGAGAATACCTGAGTTTTCCCTCAACGTTGCATTGCTAATGGTACCCTTACCCTGCTTTCCGGCAGACAACACGGCCTGGATCCTGACGCGCAGGAACAGCTACAACAGTCTGCAGAAGAGCGTCTACCTGGTTCCCGTGGTGATCTCGGATGGCGAGTTCCCCATGCAGAGCAGCACTAACACGCTGACTGTCAGGGTGTGCACGTGTGACCGCGAGGGCAACATGAAGCTGTGCAATGCCGAGGCGCTGACAGGACGGGCAGGGCTCAGCACCGGAGCCCTGGTGGCCATCTTGCTTTGCGTCATCATCTTGCTAAGTGAGTGGGAGTGGTTGCCTCGTTTAGGTGAAATAATCACTTAGGTCCCGCGGCTCACTATTATGAGCCTTTTTCACAGAGGCTATGATTCGATATTTTAGACATTGCCATGCCTATAATATCCTGTTTATAGAATTTTCCCCTCACTGGAAAATTAAATGACAGCGCAGCACTAAAAACAAGCTTTTGCAAATGAAAAAAAGAATGTAATTACATTCATTTGACAAGTGCAGTCTAACCCAATAAATCTGAAGTTGGGTTTGTAGAAACCCAATCCAATAAAGACAGATGTGCTGCAGTATTAAAAGGCACAATTGAATTTTAGAAGCTGCCTCTCCGGCACAAAGCCGTCTTGTTCACAGCTTTGTGGTTTTTAAAAAAAAATCATGTTCCCCTTGTAATCCGGAGGGGCTCTGCGTCCCGGTCCTAAAAGACAGAGAACTCAAAACAACGTATCCCAGCGTTTGCCCTGCCCGTCTCCCAGTTGAACAAAAAGTGCCTGAACATCAGTCGGCACGCCCACGCCGTCAGACCTTCCTCACGGAGCCCAAACAAGCAAAAAAAAACAAAAAAAACAAATTCAACCTCAACCTCTTTGGTATTCTGTTTTCTTTTTTTTCTGGCTGCTCTTGTTTATTGCCCCTCTCTTAAACTCACCCCCCGTGTACCCCGCCTCCCTCTGTTCTTCCCTCTGTGTTTTCCCGCAGTGATCGTGGTCCTGTTCGCCGCCCTGCGAAGGCAGCGGAAGAAGGAGCCTCTGATCATCTCCAAGGAGGACGTCCGGGACAACGTGGTGAGCTACAACGACGAGGGCGGCGGCGAGGAGGACACGCAGGCCTTCGACATCGGGACGCTGCGCAACCCGGAGGCCATCGAGGAGAGCAAGCAGCGCAGGGACATTGTTCCCGAGACCTTCTACCCGCCGGTGCGGAGGCCCGTGCTGCCGCCAGTGCGGGAGAACAATGGCGACGTGCGGGACTTCATCAACGGGCGGCTGCAGGACAACGACTCGGACCCGGCGGCCCCCCCCTACGACTCGCTGGCCACCTACGCCTACGAGGGCAACGGCTCGGTGGCCGAGTCGCTCAGCTCGCTGGAGTCGGCCACCACCGAGGGCGAACAGGACTACAACTACCTGAGCGAGTGGGGGCCGAGGTTCAAGAAACTGGCGGACATGTACGGGGCCGAGGACAGCGATCGGGATTCATAACGAGAGCCCGCGACACGTGAGAGCAGTGGGGGAGGGATGGACAGACCAACACCCAAACACACCTGTAGATGTCGAGAATGTTGAACTGAGATTATCGGCTGCAAAAAACTGTTTGGACAAGCAGCCTGTGGACGTACAGTACAAACACTGTGGTGAACCAGCTCAACGGACGGTGAGCGGACAGACAAGCGCTCATTTACCGCCATTGGTCACAGCGCCGGCCGACCGACAGCCTGACCTCCTCCTCCTCCACCCTCCGATCCCAACCTTTCCAGTGAGTGGATGTAGGCTACGTGTGTCCTGTCAGTGTTAGTTACGTCTCTGCAAGGACAGTGAATAGCGAATAAAAATAAAAAAATAACTTGTGTCCAAGACCTTTTTATGTATATGGGTATACGCGAGGCCCAAATATATCTATATCGACTGACATTATTTTGATGTTATTTTTGTTTGTTTTTATCGATGACTGTGCCGATCACAGCGACGAAGCATTTTTCTTTTTGTAAACCAACAGATATGCCTATGTATTTTACAGTGTTTCTGGGACATAAAAATGCTGCATATTGTGAGTTATATCTTAGCTTGTGTACGTACGGTAATATGATACAATACGCTGTACAGTTGTTCTGTTTTTCTGGTTTTTGTCCCCCGGGGATTTCTACAGTGTGAGCAAGCCCCTCTTTTAGCACCGCCTACCTCACATTAGCCTCTTATCCACAGCTGAGTTCCAAACTCCTGATAAAATCTGACACTATACTTAAAAGGCAGTGTCAAAGGGTTAGGGTAATGTTAACAAATACTTTTGCCACGGGTACTTCATTTTGCTGTCTTTTGCATTTGTTAATGCAATGGCGCTTCTGACCTTTCAATTGGAATGAGCACATCACACAAATATGGCAAAATTAAGTACCTTGAACAAAAATATGTGTTCGGAGATAGTTCTGAGCTATTTCCCTCAAAAATAAAGACACTATTATAAATGCTTACAAGCAAAGGGGCTAAAAGCCAACTTGACACCGGTACGGTCTTCGACCCGCTTCAATGTACCTTTTCCCATATTGTGCAGGATGGGTAAGTAATATTATCCAGCTGTGAATCATGCTGTCGCTAAGGGGTTAATGTTCACGTTCTTTCACATGGCGCTGTGCTGAAAGACGATTGTGGGGTCTGTCGCCACAAGACCTGGCGCACGCACACACACACACGCACACGCACACACACACACACACACACACACACACACACACACACCCCCCCCCCTCCTGGTTGTCATTTCAAAACATTATTGTTATAATTTGTATTTTCCCAGCTGAAATACCAAATAGTTCCTCATTAAGCTGAATGTCATCAAACCGATGCCAATTACTTCACAAAACCATCCCTTGAACTGGAAGGCGATACTCCGACGTGTCGACAGGCATCCCCATCCTGAGGAGGACAAGAACAGGGTTTTTGTTTAAGCATTTATACTCCATTTACGACTTGGTTCCTCCAATTAACATATTGTACAGTGTCTTAAGTAAGTAGTGAGACGTGTTATGAAAGCCAGTTAGCTCAGTGCTTCACAGGACCCCATCGAGTCAGAAACTCAATCAAATATCCCATTGAGCGAAACCCTTGTAGTTTTAACTCCCCTGAGTTGCTGTTGAAAAATAGCATCTGAATCAATATAATCTGCCGTGGAAATAGTCACTTTCTTTTATATGGGGCATTAACTGGAACTGACTTTTCAGAAGAATTCCTGGGTTGAAAGGAATCCACAAAGTATGTCAATTATAGAAACCTTTCCTTAAATCAAAGTACAAACAACCCACAGGCTATGGAAAAGGATAACTGGTGTACATTATTAGACATGTGTCACACATTATCGGACGTGTATGTGTATCAAAGTGATTTCCGCTGGTGCACAAAACAGACATTTAACAAACAACTGTACGTAGTGAACTCATACGCATGGGATTCAGAGCTATGTAAACATCATGCACATGGAATTGCCATCGGAAATCTTTCAAAAAGCTGGAGCAGCGTGGACATTATACACATTTGATGGAAATCTGGAGGTAAAGATTATCTTTTACACCCGTCATCAGTTTGAAAGAATGTGTACTTCTTTTTTCCTAGAAGTACAAATAGGCAAGTATTTATATAAGAAGACAGCAGCAATTGTCTGTTCCTCATAACATTTTAAGCCACATTATTGAAAAGTGTCATTCTTAGGGACAATTCCGATATAACTGAGGTATCAACTTTTTAAACAAATACATCTAAGGGACAAAATTAAACAGAATTGGACTTACCCAAACTCCCTGTCCTGGGAAACTCTGGGTCCTGAACTGTGGTGTAGAGAACAAGGTGAAACGACCCGATGGGGAAAACAGGTCAAACCCCAAATGCGGCTAATAATCGGTTTTGATTAAAATCACATATTCTCACGCTGCCGTACTCAAAATGCAGCCCACGTGCAGCCACACCCGGTTCAACCCGTCCAGGATCCACTCGGTGGATTTTCTTGGAAAAACCTTGCAACTGTTTTTTTTCCATGAAGATGTTTGTTCAAGGAGCACATGACCTTTAGGTTGCGCTGAATAAGGTTCTTAATCTCTCACTGGTGAGAAGGTCAACAGAACATTACACTGGGACCCGCAGCACGGGATCGATTGCAGACTTTTTTTTTTTTTTTTTTTTTTTTAAACCACCATTGAGTATTTCTTTAATCAACAAAACCACCAGAAAACAATCTAGCAAACAGCAATACTGTCAATAAAAATGAGCTTCAACCTAATTTTATGTTAATTTTATCAAGCAGCTTTGATATCGCTACGCTTATTACGATTGCAAATTAACGGATGAGACAACTGGAAGGGCAGTGTGCCACATCGCCGGGAATGACCAGTTTATACAAGTTTTATCGTCGCCACAGCGGAAAGGCCAACCTGAAGGCAGGCTGACATTTATCAGACATTTGGAACCGTAATAACATAACACAATGGCATAATTGCTGCAGCACTGGTATTTCTTTATTTTTTTGTTGTTGTCCCCCCGCTACACATGCATCCAGAAACCGGCTCAACATCCGCCAAGATCAGACGCTCCACTTCACAACAGAAAGGTGAAAAAAAGAAAAGTAATTTCTGTTTGCTCAATTACAGGGTGCACGTTCTCTTCACACACACCGTTTCAGTTTTCATTATTTCCCTGGTTTCACCCCTGTGTTTAAGAGGCTAGTTGAGATGAGGTTACTATGATAGACATTTAATGGCGGTATAAAACAAACAACAATCTCCTCTCCTCCCACCC
Source organism: Zeus faber (assembly GCF_960531495.2). NCBI lineage: Eukaryota > Metazoa > Chordata > Actinopteri > Zeiformes > Zeidae > Zeus > Zeus faber. The sequence continues at coordinate 22,770,833 of NC_137206.1, read as the reverse complement.
TAAAGCAAAAGCGAAAAAAAATAAATAAAAAAGAAAACAAATCAGGAGCACACTGTCCCTTAAAGTAGGATGTGAGGCCCCGAATAGAAATCAATGTGACAGAAACACTTGCCACCAGCATTTGTTTTTTCCCCTCCTTTCATGCAGGGTGTCTGTATCAGCACATTGCCATTTTCAAGTACCAGCTTGTGTTTTTCTACCGAGACTATTCTTGCCTTGGAGCGTCGGCACTATGCTTAGCTAAGGATCCTGGGAAAATGTTGCCCGTTTTACATTTAATGCCGTGATATTGCCATGTCAGCGTTGTGATGGGGAAGCGTTGGGTTTAGTTTAGACATCTACTTGCGTGTGGGGGGGTGGGGGGGACCGCCATCGCCGCCCAGTTTTCATCGGATACAATAGGTGTGTGGTTGTTGATATGTAGACACGGTGAGGCCCCGAGGCATCCCACTGCTGCAGTTCATTATGTTGGTGACAATGTGAGTGAGCAGTGACGTTTTTGTTGACGTAAAAAACAGTTGCTGAGAGGTCGTGGTAGTGTTACGGGGCGGGTCCATCGATCTGCTTTGTAAAACGTGATATTTTGTACTAAATATTTATATGACTCAACACGATTAAACATCTTTAAAAAGCTAAGACTCTTTTCAATTCATGGCGTCTCTTTTTAAAAATTGAGATGTGATTGGGAATACATTTTTCTGCATTAGTCAACATTTCTGAAGTTATAAAACCCTAGCACTGAACCTTATCACTTGCCCTCAAACTTATCTGCTACACTTACCTGTTCTACATGAACCCAAATCACTTTACACTTACCTTCATATTCACCTGTAGAAAGAATTTGAAGAAAAATCCTTGTACGTACCAGTCTGTCTGAAGTTCTGTAAAAATAAATATATACTGTATATACAGTATATATACACTGATCAGCCACAACATTAAAACCATTGACAGGTGAAGTGAATAACATTGATCATCCAATGTCACCTGTCAAGGGGTGGGATATATTAGGCAACAAGTGAACAGTCAGTTCTTGAAGTTGATGTGTTGGAAGCTGGAAAATATGGACAAGTGTAAGGATCTGAGCCACTTTGACAACGGCCAAATTGTGATGGCTGGACGACTGGGTCAGATAATCTCCAAAACAGCAGGTCTTGTGGGGTGCTCCCTGTATGCAATGGTTAGTACCTACCAACAGTGGTCCAACTGGTGAACCGCCAACAGGGTCATGGGCACCCAAGGCTCATTGATGAGTGTGGGGAGCAAAGTTCAGCCCGTCTGGTTTGAGCCCACAGAAGAGCTACTGTAGCACAAATAAGTGAAAAAATTCATGCAGTCATGATAGAAAGGTGTCAGAACACACAGTGCATCGCAGCTTGCTGCGTATGGGAGCAGTCAGAGTGTCCATGCTGAGCCCTGTCCACTGCTGAAAGCACGTACAATGCGCACATGAGCATCAGAACTGAACCATGGAGCAATGGAAGAAGGTGGCCTGGTCTGATGAATCGCGTTTTCTTCTACATTATGTGAATGGACAGGGTTAGGGTCCGGTCCGATGGAGCATCTGTGGGATGCGCTGGAACAACAAGCCCGATCTATGGGGGCCCCACCTCACAACTTACACAATTGAAAGGATCTGCTGCTAACATCTTGGTGCCAGATACCACAGGACAACTTCAGAGGTCTTGTGGAGTCCATGCTTGGATGGGTCAGAGCTGTTTTGGGTGTACAAGGGGGAGCTACACAATGTGACCCTTCGCAGACTTTAGGTACATTTGGTGGCATTTCACCTTTTCTCTTGCATAATTTTAAAGTGAAAAATCAGAGCTTCAAAACAAGGTGTCACTTGTGCTAATCAAGCAACTATTTTTAAAGCTATGACTTGTTAATGACAAGGGTGTGGCAAACTGTGATTCTGAGTTATCACCTTCAAAGTTTTCCGCCACACTTGGCTTCATTCAGCCAGCTCCCAGAATGCAAATGGTTGGAGAATCAACAAAGCCGCATGGCTACTTGTCACATGGCCACTTGACACCCTGTTTTTAGAGAATGTTGAACAGCATCATTGACACACAACATCTCTTGTTTTTAAAAAGGCTTTTATTTAACAGTAAGAATATACATGTTTTATAAAGGTGGAATTATTGAGCAGTTTAAAAGTGCGGACAACACAAGAAAATGTAGTCTATCAATAATATGAGTCTCTGTATATCACCCTTGGTGTGTCATTAAATATATTTATGTGTGTATGCCAAATATCTTCAAAGTTGTTGGAGTTATAATGTGGGCTAACCCCAACCCTACCCCAGCTACACTCTGATAGCCTGTTTGGTGCCTCTTTTTAATTTTCTTTTTGCCACTGGCTGAATTTGCGGGTAAACTTGAGAATCTTGTGCATTACTACTTGTTCATAATCTGCATCACCAACCTCAACGGACTTCATCACGTCATCAACTTCTTCGGTTGGAACAACGGGCGTGTCGTCGGTCTCCTCCAGTCGTTCTTGAAAATATTCTGTTTCATCGTCACATTCAGGTTGAAATCCGCTGTCTGAAATTTTTTCTTAGTCCGAACGCCGGTATCAGTTTCAGCATCGCTGTCTTTCTCTGTGTCGCTGTCAGAAAACTGACTATAATTGTGGAAAATGAAGTCCAGTACGCGCTGCTTACACTGACTTGGATCTATCACACTGGTCAGATTAAGGTCCGCGATATGATTTAGATCTTCCGCCACCCGTTTATCTTAATCCTTAACAACGCAGAGACAAACGTTTTAACAGAAAAGTGAAACCGGATCCTCGGCTTGTTTACAAAAGTGACGTCAGCGTGACTTCTTCGTTGGTATACGTTGGTACACGCCCCCAACACAATAATGTCTGCGTGTGTGTGTGTGTAAAAGTAATACCATTTAAAGGTTGAACTCTATCAAAATGGTTTCACATTGCGACTTCAGAAGGAATATGGAGGAATGATCTTCACCTGGAGGGTCGCTTTAAAGGAAACGATTGTTCGGCGTTGTTCAGCGTCTTGGTAACTGAACTGTGTTTCCCCATGTAATGTAACGGAAATATTTAACTCCACGGTTAAACATTTTTCTACAATTTATAAATCAAACTCGGTTTTGAAAATACGTTGATTAAAAAAAAAAAAAAAGCAACACGAATCTGGAAAAATCTCATTTTCTTCCAAGAAAGGTTTTTTCAACTTATTTGGCTGCTCCTGGCGATTTTAGAAATGGGAGAGATGGTGAGTTTGGCTGTGGTGGGACACATATTAGTGGTTATTAGTGGTGGTTTTAATGTTGTGGCTGATTGGTCTGTGTGTGTGTGTACATACATATATACATACATACATACACATACATACATACATACATACATACATACATACATACATACATACATACATACATACATACATACATATATATATATATATATATAGTACTTACCTCCTGGGTTTTTATTATTTCTCAGCCACAACACATTTCCAAGAAGAGATCCCATGGGGTAGCATGCATTTTAATATCTTCTTCCTTTCCCCCTCATACAATTTAAGGCTTGGGAGGGCAAATTTGCCAATTGGATCGGCAGTAAGTAATAGGCACAGGTTAGCAGGTTAGGGAAATTTATCCCCTTGCAGGCGAATATATAAATTGAAATAGCCTGAAAGCAGGATGACAATCCAAAGGAAGACAATTGGTAAAATAGCTGAAACCAGGGGCTACTGAACTGAAGAAATCATTAATTAGACAATCTATAATTAAAATCTGTTTTGCAGGCAATCCGATTTAGTGGGGGATTAAAAATAAAAATAACTATTATTGTCCGCAGATGAGTGGCAGATGTGGCAGATGGAGATATTTAAGAGATTTTGTATAATTAACCATTTTTTTTTAAAATTCCTCTTACTCTGGCTGTGATAGGATATGAAAAAAAAAGTAACAGAGAAGTCAGTCGATTGATGAAAATAAGCTGACACTTTATTTTAATATTTGCGATTTCATAAAAAATCCCCGCAAACAAATCGGGTTTGTTTCCAGTTGTTTGTCAACATTATGGACAGTGATCAGATTTAAAAGAACATACAGAGTACATACAGCAATCAGGCTTCCACTATGATAACAGGCACACCAGCAGGGAAAACATATAAAAAGCCAAACATGAAAAGAGACAAAATATGAAGCTGACATTCCATTGAGACCCAGACAGAAGACGGTATCCTCTCCCAGTTCAGCTGAAACCATTTTACTTCTGTAAGCGCGGACTTCTTAACACTACTATGGTACTATTTTTATTTCTCATCTTTTTTTTTTATATTTCTCCCTTGCTTTATTTCCTGAAACATATGAATTGTCTTTCTGTTTCTATAAAAGGAAAACTATTAAAAGGTATTTATTAACCTTTACCGTATTTTTGCATGATTGGGAGTCAACCGAAGCAGCATCAGAATTTTTTTGAATTGCTCAAGTTTGGAGAGAAGACCTTCAGCCGACCTCCAGGCAATGGGGCTGTGGTGACAAAGTTCTTCAGAGACACAATTGCCCCATCCTGATACTAAATACTCAGGTTGATTCAAAAATGATCATGGTGGTTTGGTTTACATTTTTTTCAAAATAACAGAGTTTCCCTTAAAAACCTTGCCTAGCGACAGAACTAGTCTTCCATCCATCCAAGCGCACCCCTTCAAAACCCACGTCCTGTTCCACACCCGTTTGTGTTTCCATTCCTGTAGATCCTAAACTGAGGCCAAACACACGCAACGCTCAACAACCGGCATCAGGCGGGTGTCATTCCCGACCTGGATTTCCACCGTGTCAGTGACTGGCCGGATCGTGTGAGGTAGCGTCACTTCCTGGACTCCTCGCCGCCGCCGCCACCGTCGTCGGCCTCCTTCTCCTGCCGCTCACGCTCGCGTCTCATCTCCTTCAGCTCCTGTCGGTATTTCCGCTCGATGAAGCGCTTCTGATGAGCCATCTGCGGGAAGTTATCTGGTGCGGGGAGAGAAGTCGACCAAGAAGAACAGATAAAGAGAAAGGGGGGGGGGGGGGGCAAGGGAGGCGGGGGGGTGAAGAGACAAGGTCAGTTTCCAACTGGGCGGCGGCAATTCGGCTCTAAAATTGCACCGGCGATAGTGTTCACGTCGAACGTCAAGCTGTCACTTTAGCCAAATGAGGGAAAATGTGGCGAGGGTTATTACGACTCAATGCCGTGTTGTTATTTTCATTAATAATAACAACAAAGTAACACAAAATTAGACAGGCCTCGTTTAGTCGGCCGGCGAAACGGCAGACAGCCCGATCTGATAACATAATTATGAGAATTCATCTCCAAATGAGATCTGCGTTAAGAAGATGGGAAGAAAAACAAACAAGCGATGGGTGCTGGAGGAGCGTGGCGCACGTCTCCGTTTGAAAAACGCGACACGTTGCCAGACGCCACCGCCTTTTGTGTCAAGCCGCTCGAGTCATACATTTCATCACACAGATTATCCTGCCACGGAGCGGGCGACGGGGGTGAAGGATCCGCCGGCATCACATGGGCCCGGGGACAAATTACAGTCTTATCATACAAAGTATTTTAATGCCATTACTGAGCTCGCTCCAGAGCCCGCGCCGGGGAAATGGCCTCGCAGACAATCTGGGTCCAAATGGCACTTTTCACTGTCTATTGTTTTCCTTCCAGGCCTTCCTGTCAGGTGGATTTTAGGATGAGTTCAGGCTGTTTCACACATGACATGCGATGGTTTTCGGGAAAGATAATCGGACCTGAGCTTTGAGATTTCTTCTTCTTTTTCCCTTTTTTGTTAAGAATTGATTATAAGGATGACTGGGCTTTGAACAACATTTGGACACATAATATCTTGGTTGCCAGAATCCTTATCTATTTTTGTGTCTACCATAAGCCCTAAAAAAATAATAAAACTAATTTCAAATTAGGCGTCAGAATACAATGATGAATGTTCTAAAAATATTTGACTAATATACAATAATAATAATCATAATATTTGTGGAGCAGGGAAAAAGTCTGCTCTCTCCTCCATTAGACAGGACTCAGAGCTGCATATCCAAACAAATGAATCCCTGAAAACTGAATTAAAACACACACCAAAAACGCCCCCACCCCCACACAGATTGCAAAGTATGCATTCTACTTCAATATGCCTTTAATGATTAAGCAACACTTGGCACGCCTCAGAGAAAATTACATATTGCAGATAAAATATGGAAATCGCCAGCATTTCTCCCTGGGAGATGGCTTGAAAATAACCCACTTGAGGAAGAAGGAAAAAAAAGAGCTTTGGCCATTTACATTGTTTAACATGCGGCACCAGAGCCTGTGTCAGAGAATGGCGCTGCTGGAGGAGCAACAAGGCTTTCCATTTACACACGGCTTCCACTCCCGAACAGAGAGGCCAGTGTGTCGGTGCGTTGCGGAGACATATTGTGAATTCTCCGCCGTCCGGCGTCGTGTGGAAAAACACCATTGAGGCGGTGCCGCACTCTGCATACTGATTAGCGCCTGGTTAAGGCGTTAGCACACTTAGCTTGGCTCCGGTCCTTTGTTTTTCCACAATGCAGTAATTCCTTTCAAGGACGGGGGTTGCTGTCTAGAGATTCCGGGTGTAGCTACTTTGGGAGGGGCGCGTCAGGCTCGGCCATGGGAGGGAGGGTGAGGGTGAGAGGAGAGAGAGAGAGAGAGAGAGAGAGAGAGAGAGCGAGAGAGAGAGAGAGAGAGAGAGAGAGAGAGAGAGAGGGCGGGACGCCACAGCCGAGCTGAGATACGAGCTCACACAGTGGCTGTACGTTGAATCTGTGATTAGGGATCAGCTCCCATTTAGGGGTGGAAGAGCACACAGTGTCCTTTCAGCCGGTGTTTTACTGTTCAGCCTAAACCCGGGTTACACAGCGGAGTCCACAATAGACTGCAGCGGTGGAGTCTATCACCTGGAGCTCCCCTATGCCCCATCAGTCAACAAACCCAGTAATGTATCTCCATGGTGCTGCAGATGAAGGGATTTTGTCACCATGCCAAGAAGGGGGAGGGCAAACAAAGGAGCCGGGCCAGTGAATTTTGATCCGCCATAACTGTACTCTGCTTTGCCTCTATCCAAGCTGATGCTTTTATCCAGAGATTAAGGGGGTTTACAGGGAGAGAGCGATTCTGCTTCCCCTTCCCCTTGGGGCGATGGTGGCACAACAGGTAGAGCGGTTCGTTCCGTAATCAGAGGATTCCTGGTTTGATCCCCGGTTCCTCCCGGTAGCGCATCAAAGTGTCCTTGAGCAAGACATTGAACCCCTAACCGCTCTTTGTTGATCAGGTGTGCGCCTTGCACAGCTACTGGCGCCATCGATGTATGAATGGGCGTGCGAATGGGCGAATGTGAGGCATGTACTGTAAAGTGCTTTGAGTGGTCGCAAGTCTAAAAAAGAAAGAGAGAGAGGGGTGTGGGGAGCGGGAGAGATGGGGATAAAGTGGGGGGAGAGAGAGAGAAAGGGAGAGAAAGACGCAAATAAAGACTGAAGGAGATATGGAGAAGGAGACGGAGAGAAAGATGGAAAGGTGAGAGGAAGGAATTGAGAGAGAAACGGAGAGGTATCTGAGACAAGAAAGGAGAACTACGTAAAGAACGACAGACAGAAATGGAGAGAGAGATCGAGGAAATGAGAGACACAAAGGGAGGGAGTGAGAAACAGAGAGGGAGATCGGAGGTGTTGGACAGAGTAAGAAATGCAATCTGTTGGAGAACAGCTGATAAATGCTTCGGCCTCAGTCCATGTATATTTGATGGCGCCCCAGACCCTCTAGTGCTCAGCTTCTTGGGCCGCAGAGATGCTCCACACCTCTTTCCTTCTTAATTTTTCCCAGCTCTCCTACCTGGACGCCCTGGGCCCCATTTGTTTGCGCTCATGTTTCTGCCGGTCCGAGCCCCGGTTAGCATTTAATCCCGGCCTGACAGATACAGGCAGGAGACTGTCAAAAACAAGGACCGTCAAAACACCAGTAAGCGCACCGACCCGGTCACTGCTAGATTGTCAGACAGCACAAGGCGCGTAGCCCTAAATCTCTGTAATGAGGCCTGAGCTGTCTGAGCCAACACGGCTCTACCCCTACCTCCTCCGTCTCGTACCTCTCCAACGTGGCTGTCAGCCATGCACGCAACCAAAGAGGAAGAATAAAATATGAAAGAAGAAAAAAAAGAAAAGGTTCAAACCCACTCAAAGTGCCGCTGATACCGAGAAGCCCGAGAAGGCCTTAAATAAAACATGGAGATGAATCTTGACGTGGTGTGGACAGATGGTTTCGATCCGACGGCAACACTCTGTTGTACAAGAGGAAAAAAAGAAAGCAGCGAGCGGGCGGGGGGAGAAAAAAAAAAGAAAAAAAAGAACGTGTAGCCAAGACAGCAGAGAGGGCCAACAAGACAATCAATGATGAATTACATGACACCAGGGCTAATGTCCTTGATTAGTCTTGCTATGGGAACAAATGAAGCAAGGCCCTTGACAATCACATGAGAGACAACGAGGCTCCAGTAGGAGTTGCCGTGGCAGCCATGTCAGCGGAAGATGAGCCCTGCACAATCGTGCAAAGCTCAAAGTCAAGAGGTGTCGGGAGAAAAACTTGGAAAACCAGTGCTGTGACCGATGAATCGGATATGATAATACAACTAATTCAAGAGTGGCGAATAGGGTTGTTCGACCTGGAGGGGGAAGCAAGGTTTTTTTTTGTTTTTTTTTAATTGATCCGACAGTTGCGAACATTGAAACAGTGCGGCGCGAGACGCCAGCATTCCGAATCTTGCAGGTCCACGGTTGTTGTGATAAGAGATGAAGCCGCCATCATGTTTGATTGACCTTGCGGAGAATGCCGTTGACCGGTGAATAACGCTGTTCAAGGGGAAGTTAAAGTTTTGGGTTTTTATTGATTTGACGGCCGTGGACATTGGCATTGTGCATCACAAGAAGAAAGCCTACATATATAATCTCGCCAGTCCATGGTCCTTGTTTGACCTCGCCGAGAAACACATTATTGTTGTGAGACTGGTGTCCTGATGGTGGAATCACACATAACAATACCAGTGATGATTCAAGGCTGGTGAATACAGTTGTTCAACCAGGAGAGGAAGCTCAAGTTATTTTACTGATATAAGAGTACTGATTGTATGGTACGGCACAAGAGGAAGCTCCGGCAATTCTCATCTAGCCAGTGCAACTTCACATATTTAAAAAGGAGAAAATTACATTATATTATAAAAGAAAAGCAACGGGTTGACTTTCCAGCCCCTGGAAGACACCAGCCCGGCTCTTCGACCCATGCTGAGAGATGATTTAATACTCTGGTCAAGCCATGTCGTGTTCCGGAGGTGATTTTAACTGGCTGTAATTACTGACGGCGGCACTATTCTTTTTTAAACGAGCGGCATCTAACATGCGCTTCACAACGATTCATCAAAATAACACAACGGGCGGACATCGACCTGCAGCTGCCCAGGAGAATTAAGTGAAAGCGGGGTTGTAGACTTTGGGATAAGCGCAATATCTGTACCTACGCTGGGGCCGGGTTTGGTTGGAGTGGAATTAAAATGAGTGGTAAAACAAAATCAAATGCAGACTCGCGAAACGGGGAGGGAATATTGCGCTGGAGGAGAGAGGGCTGGAGGAGATTATTTTAAATTAACTGACCTTTTAAAAGGCATCGCTAATCTAGTCACATGAAACAGCAATTTATGAGGGGGGGGAAATGTTCATTTGCTCGCAATGAGCATCTATCAATCATGGTGACAGGGGTGTACACTGGGGAGAGAGAACGGAGAGAGCTTTAAGTGGTGCAGGAAGACACACCAGAGAGTCTTTGCATGGGAGTACATCCCCCCTGATAAGAAGGGCGGAGAGAGGGAGACAGAAAACTCACTCGAGAGAAGGAACGGCAGACAATAGGTTTAAATAATAAGTTGCTAACACACTAATGTTTCATAAAAACCGAGAGCTTGCCCGCGCAAACAGTATCAATCACAGGCGGCTGGGGGCCTCATTTGCAGGCCGAATGGAATAAAAGTTTGACCTTATCGCCCCCTCTTTTTCCCCCGCAAGTTCTATGGACCTGTTCCTGCAAAATCCATTTGTGTCCACCTATGGCTAATTAGTGGGGCTGAAGAACAAATTGTTTCTTTGATTTATGTGGAGGTTACAGAGGCAGCGAGCTGGTTTTGCAAGAAAATCTCTCTTGATCGCATCCATAATTTTCAAATACCTAATTTATCAGATTACATATTCACATTTATATGCATGCGGCAAACTGGGCAGGAAGCAGATGAGGTTCGTGACAGTGGCAGACATGTTTCTGAGGCCCTCTGGACACGAATAAGGATTTTTCTCAAAATGCCCCCCCCCACTCCCCGATTCAAGTCAAGAATGCTCACATAAGCCTTGCAGGCCGGGCACGATTCCGAGACTTGGAGAGACTTTGAAACACAACGGCCGTTGGCCGTGGCTATCTGACGCATGCGCCATCGCAAAAGCTGGGAACCAGACGTAAGCGTGGTGAAGAAGCTCCATTTTACCAGTACACACAAAGACACGAAGACGGAGCTTTGAAAAATCTCCATCCGTTCCCCAAAATCTTTGTTTTCAGTTCCTAAAACGCTTTTTCTGTGAGGCTGGGAGGCTGCCAATAACAAAGAGGGTATTAAAATCAGTGTCCTCACTAGTTTGGTGAAATTTCAGTATTCACACCAGTACTTGGTACTATACATACTTGGTAGCATTGGCAAGTATCTAAGAAAGAAAAAAAAGGAGAGACCCTGACAAGACCAAATTCGAGGATCGACTTGCATAAAACACCTTGAGTTTGCTTTGGCCTTAAGGTTTGACTGAAGAGTTCCATTGCCTCACACGAACTGCATAAACTGTATCACTTGAGAGACTGAAAAGAAAAATACTTTAAGGGCAAACGAATGTCATTAAACGATATCATCAGGTTGAAACAAGAGTTTTCATTCAGTCAGTGAGGGACACAAATCTAGCCTGATGTCATGTGTTGCTATTTTAACCAAGTGTATCATAGGCTCAGAAATTGTTTTTTTTGCAATTTTGCTGCAGTAAAACATGTAAAAGTTGAACTCCTTGCAGAGAAGAGCATTTCGAAAGTTTATGCAATGATCTAATGTACACCCTTTGGTGGGTGAATTACCAAAACAAAAGTATTTCATGTAAAGTGGTTATCCATCAGGTTATTTAGCAAAAAAAATCTCACATTTGATTATTAACAAATATTTATTTGGCTGGCCCTTTATGCATGTGCCGCTTCAATTGTTAGTGGCGGGATCCGCCAACTTTCCAGTAAAGAACACACTGATAGGGCAGAGTAAGGCATCTGTGGTGAATTTGATAAACCAGCATAGCAGGTTACGGTCAGTAAACTGTCGATATCGATTACATTTCTCAAAAAAGACAAAGACAAACTCTGGAGAAAAGAAAGTGATTAAAAGACTGATTAAAAGAAACATTTATGTTGATGATATATGATTGAGGCGGGGTAGGGCTGTTAACAACATTTCAGACTCCTTAAAATAAAATAAAAAAATTAATACAAATACAAAAAACTCCTGCACACTCAAAACTTTTGCGCGGCCCTCGATGCAAAAACTTTCTCGGGGTCCTTGGGGGATAGCGGCAGGGTTGAGAGTGCTTAGCATCCCTCGCTAGTGGCCTTCTGGCCATCTAGCTGTGACTGGGCCTCACGCCTGTGCTCTGGGCGCGCACTTCAAACGGCCTAATGTCTTAGATGAAGCAGCCAAACGGCCGACCGGGCCGCAGGGCTCTGCCAGCCCGTTCCCCTACTGTACCGCCAAGACTAATACTCAACACCGAGGCTGAGGACGGGGAAAGGCTTTGAGCGTAAAAGTGTGTTTCAAAAGCATTAAAAGGGCACTGATGTGTGGTGTGTGTTTGCGTGCACGAGTGACTAAGTGTATCGTTTGCTGTAGTTCGCGAGGCAACATCACCAAACAACTCACATTTTTCAAGCGCATCCATCGCAGCTCCCATTTCCGCCTGTTGGATACTGGATTGAAAAAGAAAATAACAGAAAGAGGAGAGAAAGCATAGGTGGAGTGAAAAATATGTGAGAGGGAGAGAAGGAGGTCTTTAGCATATTCACAACATCCTTTGTACAGTCTGTCAAAAGGGAAAACAGGACGGAATATTGAAGGGATTATCAGAAAGTGCGTTCTTTCAAAAAGCATCCTCCATTTTCCCTCCTGCTAACACTCCCAGGTAGCTGCACATCTGAAGACTAAGCCTGTTGGTAGCAGCGGGCTGCACTCCTGCCGCCCCGTCCTCCACATATTTATGCATTATGCGATCATAGCACAGTGGAGGGTTGCGGGGGGGACGGCAGGGGGAGTTCGGGGGGGCTTAAGTCGAATAAATACAAAAAAACAGGAAGCTGTGAAAGAGCCTATGGAATGGGACACAAACTTATCGCCAGCTTAGCGCGGCGAAGAGCACTTTCAAGTGGGGTGGTGGGGGTGGGATGACTCGCTGAGGTGCTTTCCACACGTTGGGTGGGGTGTATGGATATGTATGAGTGTGAGGTGGGCGGGGGGTTTATGGGATGGTGGTTTTACTTTTTTTTTCTTTTTCCTTTTTCAATGGTTCAGCGACGTTTTACTACTACACCATACTACCACCACGGTGAAAATGCAGATCATCTTCCTTTTCACGGCTGTCATCTAGGGATGGGTGATATATCGTTATAATATCAAAATTGTGAGATGATATGATATCGTCTGGGATTTGGGCAACATTAGTAATATCACAATAAATGTTCCCTAAAGTAATGTCCCCCCCACTTCATGGACTGCTCTAGCTGTTTCTCAAATAATTCTTGTGTGTAAAGATAATTTACAAATATCAAGTAAGGAATTTGTCGTGTTAAGGATTGCTGCATTTCTAATATTAGCAATTATTAAAAAATAAAAATGATAAAAAATAAAAACATAATTAAATTAGGCAATAATATAATAATACATCGAATTCACAAATGCAATTTTATGCACAGGATAAATGCACTAAAGTTATAAATGCACCAATAGCCATCCCCAAAATATCGTCAAATGATCAAAATCGAGATATTCGTCAAACAAATATTGTGACATTCGATTTTTACAAATCGAAGCCCTACTGTCATAAACAGAAGATGGAACCAGCTTCCACCCGATACCTGGGTGTAGATGTTCCCGCTCATGATCACCACCTCTCCTCGATTTTCCAATCATGCAATTTACTTTAAATCGATAACTGATAGATTTATTTTCATTTTCATCCTACATAACATAACAGGCCGATAAGAGCTTAATTGCAACAATAAACAGCGTCAATAAGGCACAGCCGTTTTTCTGGAGCCCATTAGCGGTGCAAAGCAAGAGGTGGGAAAGGGGGGGAGAGAGAAAGAGAGAGAGGGAGGGGGGAGAAAAAGAGATCAGAGGTGTTGGAAATATAAGAACTACGATCTGTGGTGCTGTAAGAGAATAGAGAGTGGGAGTGAGGTGGGGTAGAGTGAGAAAATGGGGGGAAAGCAAGAGAGCGGGAGAAAGAAAGAACAGGAGGGAGGGGATTGAGATCAGAGGTGTTGAGCAAATATGAACTGCAATCTACGGTGAGGCAAGAGAATAGAGAGAGAAGGAGAGGGTAGGGAGCGTGAGGGTGGCAGAGGGAGAAAGAAAGGGAGGGAGAGAAGGAAAAAGAGAAGAGAGGTGAAAGAGCGGGAGGGAGATGGAGAGAGGAGTGAGAGAGCTGAGATCTGCATCACAAGGGGGAGAGAGAACAGAGGTGTTGAAACCATATTACTTAAATCTGTGGTGCGGTAAGAGAATAGAGAGAGGGAGGGAGGGCAGGGGGATGGATAGATATAGATAGATAGACAGATAGATAGATACTGTCGTGACCTTTGACCTCGCTCACCTGGGGCCTTTGCCGCAGCCGATCCGTTCGCCTTTGAAGTAGACGGCCACCGTGTAGGTCCGCGAGTGGGACGGCCCGACCGTCTGCAGCGTCCTGCGGTTAAAGACGGGAGCACAAAAAGAAGGGATGAGCAGAGGTGAAGAAGAGGTGTGTGAGGGGATGATGGTGATGATGATGATGATGACGAAGAGGCGGGCGGGAGCAGAGAAATAATAACACACCGGAGCGAGCTCAAGGACACTGTGCGACAAGGTCCTATAGTGAAATAACAAGCAAGGAGGGAGAGTGAGTGAGAGAGAGAAAGAGAGAGAGAGAGATGGGAGAAAAACAGAGGTAGGGACAGAGAGAAAGGTGGAAAGAAAGATAGAGATGAATAGAGAGAGGGAGAGGGGGAAGAGAGAAGAGATAGCAAGATAGAGGAAGAGAGATCGGGGGAGAGAGAGAGAAAAGAGTGAAAGAGAGATAAAGGAGAAGGAGAGCCAAAGAGTAGGGGAGAGAGAGAGAGACTGATAGCGAGAGGGAGAAAAAGTTTTCAATTGGATTAAATAAAATTAATCTCCAGCATGAGCGAGATGGGGGCGAGAGAGAAAGAGAAATAGAGACAGAGAGCGAGGGAGAAAGAGAGAGAGACAGAGAGAGAGAGAAATCGAGAGAGACAAGAGAGAAGAGCAATGGAGAGAGAAGAGAGAAAGTAAACGAGTGAGAATTAGTTGGAGATAGAGAAAGATAGAGATTGAGTATGGGAGAGAGCCAGATAAAAAGAGAAGAGAGCAAGATGGAGAGGAACAAAGAGAAAAGAGATGGAGAGTGTAAGAGAGATGGATAGAGCCAGATAAAAGGAGAATAGAGCAAGATGGAGAGGAACAAAGAAAATAGATGAAGAGTGTAAGAGAGATGGAGAGAGTAGAAGAAATCGACAGAGTAGGAGCGATGGAGATAAGAGTAAGAAAAGAGTATAAGTACAAGTAGTATAGGTAGTACAAGAGGGAGAGAAGGAGGCGAGAGGGAAAGATGGGAGACAGAGAGAGAGAGAGAGAGAGAGAGAGAGAGAGAGAGAGAGAGAGAGAGAGAGAGAGAGAGAGAATGGGGGAGCGCAAGAGGAAAAGTTTTCAATTGGAGTACAGTAAACCCACAATCTCCAGCGGCAGGAGCCGAGAGAATGATAGACAGTAAAAGAGAGAGTAAGCGAGAGAAGACAGAATGAGAGAGAATGAGAAAGAGAGAGCGAAAAGAGAGAAGGAACGAGGCTTTGATTCCCAGCGTGCTTTGGCAGCGTGCAGAGAGCATCTGAGGGGTAAATAAACAGCTTTTAAAGCATCACACACACACGGCTATCTTCAACATGACATGAGTGTGTGTGCGCGTGCATGGGCGTGTGTGTGCATGCATGTGTGTGCGTGTATGTGTGCATGCCTGTCTGCTGGTGTGTGTGTGTATGCATGCATATGTGTGTGTGTGTATGCATGTGTGTACGTGTGTGTGTTTGTGTGCGTACATGCGTGCGTGTGTGTGTGTGTGTGTGTGTATGTGTGTGTGTGCGTGCGTGTAGGAGTGTGTGTGTGTGTGTGTGTATGTGTGTGTCTATCCTCCGGTCTTTTGAGATGAACGGCTGAAGACGGAGGTGTCTACTTCATATAAAATCACCACAAAAAGAATGAATAAAAAACAAAAAAAAGTCAAACAAACAATTAAAGTGGAATCAGACGGTTCTTGCCCCTCTCCCCCAGTCATTTGAGGAGTGAGGGGGGGCAGCATTACAAAACTTGGGGGAGCTGTTTGAAAATGTTAACATCATAAACACCCGGTGAGCCGCACCAGCCCCCCCCCCCCCCCAAATTATTCACGGACAATTTACTTATTTCAGGAAAAGTATCCATTTTTAATGCAACGTGGTCACTTATCGCACCGGCTTTAATTATTCAGCAACCCCCCCCGCCCCCTTCTCTTTCCTTGCTTTCAAATTATGTATTATTATTAAGAACGACACAAATCGACAAATTCAACACAAAAGTGCATTAGGTGCAGCGGTTTATTGCATATCACCAGTTGTTTTTATTTTTTATTTTAATCTTTTACTTGATTATGATTGCCAGTTTATCTTTTTATATGGCTTTTAAATGTGTTCATCTTGTGTTCCCGTCTCTCTCTCCCTCGTTCTCCTTTGTTCTGTCTCTTGTTCTCTCTCTTTCTTGGTATTTCTTGTATTTTTCTCTTTCCCTTACCCTCCCTCGCGCACGCGCGCTCGCTCATACCCTTGTTCTCTCTGTTGCCTCATTCGCTCCCTTATGTTCCCTTTTCTCTCTTGTTCCCTCTCTCTCTCCTCGTTCCATCTGTTGTCGTCTGGTTCCCCCTTTCCCTCTCTTACTTTACTCCACTCCCTCTCTCTCGGCCTCTCTCTTTCTAGTTCCCTCGTTATCTCTCTCTCTCTCATGTTCCATCTCCCTCCCGCTCGCTCTTCTTCCCCCATTCTCTCTCTCTGTCTTGCTCCCTGTCTCCCTAATTCCCTCGTTCTCTCTCTCAATTTCTAGTTTTCCCTCTCTGTACCCCTTAATTCCTTGTTCGTGCCCTCTTGTTCCCTCTCACTCTCTCACCTTTGTCCCGCCATGTCTTGCGGACGGTACCAAAAAAACAGGCTCAAACGCAGGCAGTGATCCAGCGGAAGGATAAATGCACTCTCACCCCTCCCTCCATCCCTCCCTCCATCCTCACCCTCCTCTTCCTCCGACACCTTCGTCCTACCCTAAAAGGAGTGAGGCTGCTGGGGCGGGCCTCCCACAAGTATCCGCTCTTCAATAAGGCGACTTGCAGCGAGGCTGAATAGTTGTTGTTTGGAGAGTTGTTAGTTGTGTCAGTGTGAGTTTTATAGTGTGTGTTTTGTAGTCATGAAAGTAGAGACGTTGAAGAGCTCGTTCTGTTAGTTGCCCCCCGCCCATCACCCCCCACCCCTGAGGCTGAAGAGCGTGGTTGTATTATGTCGGAGCCTCGTGACGTCAAAACGCCTCCGTCAGCGGGGGGGAACGGTGGGTGGGTTTGTCAATTAAAGATTTAAAAGAGATTGAAATTTGAAGGAGGGAAAAAATAAATAAACAGCCCGATTTTCGGCGAGAACAGCGTTTTTTTGTTTTTTTTCCCCCCGCCCCCTCCAGAAACACTGTTTGGCAGTTTCCATGGCGGCACGGAGGCGAGCGGCTGACGGCGGTTCTCAAAAGCCTCCTGTCAAATGACGCTTACTCCTTGACCTTTTGTCACACAAGCGGTCCGTGCGGGAGTGCTCCTCTGCGGGAACAACAGGGACCTCCACGCCGTCGCTCACAAAGCTCAGCAGCCGAACAAGAGAAGTTGTGTAAAAAATGTTTTTGTTTTGGGCCGTTTTTATTGCTGCTCAGCCGCTGCGTCACGCCCGAATGAAGCGGCTTGAAAAAGATGCGTTGGGGCTTCTTCAAGGACGAGAGGGCGCTGCGAGCCGGGGGTGTCTCAGCGCGGCAATCTGATGGTTTGATGATCGTCGGAGAAAGAATCACGGCTTAACGGTTTTGTGTTTGTTATTACCGGGTAATTTATTGTGAGACACTATCGAAGGGGGAAACACACACGACTATTGAGAGACGTTAAAAAATAGGAAACATTTATCCAGAGCGCATTACCTACAGCAGGGGTCGGGAACCTATGGCAAAAAAAAAAATGCACGCATTAAGTTGCATTCAATTTTATTAATTATATGGCTCACAAGGAAATACATTTAGAAATATTTGGCTTTTATAGCTCTCCCAGCCAAAAAGGTTGCCGACCCCTGATCTACAGCATGTTTCCAGTAGGAAGCGACTTCCTCTTTCTAGTCTCTGACATTAGTGTGGCTGCGCCACAAAAAGCAGATCTGCGGAAATACCAAAGACTGGGTGACAATATCAGGGGTGTTACATTTTTCTAAAGGTTGCATTCAAGCACAGTGACGAGTTGCAGCAGAGTGGTAAGTTTCTCAATGATAAAGCATCCAGTGAAGTTGTGCTCTGAACGGGCATAAATGAGGGGAAGGGCATTTTAATAATAAAGGCAAGGGTTGAGTATATTTGACCTTTAACCTCCTTTTAACATTGTGTTGCATTTTACAGAACATGATGTTGGTCCTGCAAATGAAATATGTTAAGCCTGCTTTATATTGGAAATATAAACAAGGTCGCGGTCACGACCCTTAACCCTCATGTGGAGCCAGAAGTGCTCGGCGCTCACACGCTAACAAGCCGCTAAGCAACCGGGCAAAACACACACACACACACACACACACACTCACACACACAAACACAAACGCACACGGAAGGGAAATGTCAAGAGCGGGAGTGAAACACACTCGCCCAAGACTGTAGCTTTGATGCATTATTCCTACATATTGGAAACTGTGACGACAACAGCAGAACCGATGAATGACAACATATCATTTCGATCCAGCATGTGTGCATGTGTATTTATATTTTGCACTATATTTTGTCTATCTGTGCACATGCATGGGTGTTGTGGGATCCTCACATATACGGGATGTGTTAGACGGCCGCACTTTGACATTTATATTGATCGGATATCTGTCTCATACCGGTTTAAAAATGCGCTGCTGGTGTCTGATAACATCCACAATACAATACCAAAGAGTCTTGGCAAATGTGTCAAACCGCCATCTTTATCACAACTATGGCTTTAAACAGCGTACAATGAATCTAGAAATGCTTGCCTATGCCTTCATTTATAGATTAAGAGTTTAGAAGATGATTGACTTGTTGTAAAGTCAGTTACCCACAACGTTGAAGCTAAAGGTAACTATGGGCTCAAAACTCAAATTTGCTAAATTGCAATTCTGACTTGCTGAATGCAGCTCCTGGCATTCAGTTTTGTTGCAGTGAACGTATACCAGAATGCACGCGATAGTAAAATGTTACTGCCAGAACAGCGGAACCTTTTCCAACTGATTTAATGGGTTTCTAATGGACTGGTTCCGCCCACTCAATTTATAGGTCAGTAGGTAGAAATACCTCCTTAGATTTAATTAAATTAAAGACTTTACACCGTCTGAGACGCAGCTATTGGCATCACTCTCTTCCGTCAGTGACAATTCAGCTATATTTGACAAAGTGCATTTTGCCTGAATAATTAGGCATTATCAATTAATAATGCCTAATTAATTACCTGTATCGGCAATTATGATCAGTGAAATGAAAGCCTATAAAGGAAGGGGTGACGGACAAGCGATGGGAAGCCAAGAAAATTACGATTTTGACCGCATCAAATTTAGAAACACAACGACAGCTCATTTTTTCGTTTGCTGTATTTAAACTGGAGGGACGTGGGTCAAGTCAACACCACACCGTCCTGAGATGATGTCAAAAGCAACCAAAGCAAGAGAGCACAAGGAAGGAAACATGTCCTCCATAGCAGATCAATGGAGGACTGTGAGGCCTGTGCCCAAAATATGGACGTCAGAGAAAGGCAAAAGTGCAGTCGCCGCTAAGCCTTGGTTTGTGTGTGTGTGTGTGTGTGTGTGTGTGTGTGTGTATGTGGGCGTGCACACTCATTTTTGCTGAGTTTTGGGCGCGTATGTTGTTATTTATCTGTGGCCGTGTAAACGTTGGCTATGGGATTGCGTTTTCTGGGTTTTTTTTCTGTTTGTTTACGTGTCTGGTCAGTTCAGTTGAGCGTGTCTTACATGGCATTATCTTGTGCTGTGCTACACTATGTTTGTATGTCCTGTTCCACTTTGTGGTGTGTGTGTGTGCCCATTACTGTGTGTGTGTGCACTTACTTGTACAGAGGGATGTCAGGTTCTTTGCCCTCCGTCCGCAGGGTCAAACAGCACTGCTGCAGTTGAGACTTGGGGTCGTTCCAGTCCTGGTTCAGAATAAATTCCTGTAACACACACACACACACACACACACACACACACACACACACACACACACACACACACACACACACACACACACACACACACACACACACACACACACACACACACACACACACACAAAAACGCACGGCAAAGCCACATGACATGATCAGTGGACAAAACATATTTACATATTTCAGGCTCAAGTGACATATGAAGAGACTTGCCCCTATGTGACTTCAGAATATTAATTCAAAATAAATCATTTATCTCGACAAAAATGACTCCTGAACAAGTCTTTCAAACAGGGCCTTGAATACAATATTCAAAGAAAATGTCAGTGCTTTGACAATTTCTTTTTTCACAAGAGCGGGGAGTGTCATTTATGATTTGTTTAATATGGGTCGCCAGTTTTGAGTTCAGTCATAATTGACAGCTTAAACAGTAATAATTTAGGATTTTTAATGTATTATTTAAGCACATTAGCTAGTTCGATGAAACTTGAATTACATTGCCTAGTCCTCTTAATGTTCAACATTTGGACCAACAAGTCCATACATTACTTTTTACTGGTTATGGGGCCTTTCTTAGAGTTGGAGAACACAGTTCCAAGTCTGTTATTTTAGCTTGTGACAGATTTACGGGTCTAAGAATATAAATTACATCAGTGATAAGGCTGAGTATATGAAAAGGGCGCCTTCCCGGAATGTTTCCCCACCGTGGCATCAGTTGTGAGCAGGGAGGAGGACCTGGAATATACCAGCCTGAGAGGAAGTAGGGGAGAATTATCATGTTGACGTTGAGTCTATTCAGAGCAACTGCCACAACAGCGGCGGCAATGTTTTGCACACAGCTTGCAGCTGGTTGAGAGATGGTCTTAAGGAGACAGACATTTTAAAGAAGGTTACTACATTTTTCAGTATTTTTTCTCGTACTATTGTGGGCTCAAGTAAGCCTTTGGGTTAGAATACGGAGCGAATAGCAGTGTCCTTCTGCAAAATCAGCTCTGAACTCCACATGGCAACTTGTGGAACCAATCACCAGCAATCATCTGGAAGGCCAACGATCCAACCGGCTATTGGAGGCCTGAGGACATGAAGAGGTATGTCAGTCAGGCAGACATAACTCTTGTCTTGACCGGCATGACAAAGCGGACAGAGGAACAGCTAAAAGAGCATGAGACTTAACTCAGACCCACGAGTGAAGAAGTCAGACTTTACTGAGTCTGAGCTTGAGACTTTAGAGACTTGAGATTTGACTCAAACCAAAGACTTCAGAGACGACTCTGCCCAAATACCTCAGAGACTTGGGACCAAAGGCCTCAGACTTGACTCGGCCCTGTGACTGTACACTTCAGACTTTCCATTTGATGACTTGTGAACATCTCTAACACATCTCATACCAACATGCATGCGCGTGCATATGAAGTACACCCAAACTACAAGAAATTGACAAAAAAACAAGCACTCAATGAACCTGCTAGCTAATAGACAAAGACACATATGCATTATATATACACACAAAATAAAACCACACAAAATCCAATATTCTATCTCTCCATAAAAACACACACAGCTGCGGTTGCAGAACTGGGTTGGTCGCAGCAGCTTCTGCTTTTATTTCACAGTTGAGCGCCAGCTGACCTCCTCCGCGTCCCCGTCCAACCCGACTTCCTTTTGCACTCTCAATTATTTGCTTGCGCGCGGTTTCTCCATCTCCATCTCCAAACCTCTCTCTCCCTCTATCACTGTCTCGCTCTTTGCTATGCGCTTACTGGCTTCTCCATCTGTGTGTGGCGGGTACAAATCACAGGCTACTTAAGACAAAAGCCAATCCCGGGCCAGAAATAAAGAGCGTCAGGGAGGCCTCCCAGGTGTGCAGTCCTGATACATTTTCTCTTATCCAAGGGGGACTTCTAAAAGCCCTTCCATTAACAGGGATGCAGCCTTGTTATAAAAAAACGGCAGACTCTGAATCCAGAACTGTCTGCTCCTATTAATTTTCTACAAAGAGTGCCTTCTTCCTCTATGGCGCGCACCCACTCCTCCAACTCCACTCCCACCCTCTCCTCCTATCTCCGCTATTTCTCGCTCCTTTGCTTTGCTTCCCTTATTCTCCTTCTCATTTTTACTCTCTCTGGGGGGCATCTACACTGCTTGGGTCCAAAGCAGAAAGATTTGGAAGCAGCTTTTGAAAGCAGGGCACACACACACACACACACACACACACACACACACACACACACACACACACACACACACACACACACACACACACACTCTTTTATATATAATTATTTTTATTTTGTATTTATTTATTTTGATACTTTAGTCTAAGTTTGGGTATTAATAAAGTACTACACACACACACACACACACACACACACACACACACACACACACACACACACACACACACACACACACACACACACACACACACACACACACACACACATATATATATATGAATATGTGTGTGTGTGTGTGTGTGTGTGTGTGTGTGTGTTTGTCTGCAGTTCTCTATAAAGACCCTGACATGCCATAAGGGGAAGGCCAAAGTGAATAACTGCACACTTACAGCTGCACAATATTGTAAACTGACATTGCAATATTTTTTTTCTGTAATATATATTGCAATATGGAATTTTCACCAGATGACTTAAATAGCTCTATTCGGAAATAATTCATCATTCTAGAATGATTTGGGTGATTTGTAGGGGAGTGCATCTGCGTGGAATAAAATAATATATGTATTCTTGGCACATCTAAGCTATAATTAGTAAACTGTCAACTGTGACAGGAAGGTTTCTTTTTCCCTTCATTTATAAAAATAAATATCACTCTTTCTTATGAGGAATGATAAACAAAAACAATTACAAACCAAAACTATTTAAATAAATAATGGAAGAATATTAATAACAAATATATACATAAAAATGTAGTGAAGCGAAGCCAAACTTTCGAGCGTTTGCTGCGGTCAGCCATGGTTCAGGATGTAAACAGAAGTGTGTGTGTGCGCGCACTACCGTTTCTATCGCTATGCCGCAAATCAGCAGCAGAACTGCTTTACGGAAATATTACACCGCAGCTCTTTACGTTATCTGCACGTGGGAGTGTTGTAAACAAACATGGGGGAACATGGCGCTTGAGGAAAATACTCATTGGATGGTTATTACAACATTTGCCCGTCTGCCACCACACCGCGAAAACATAAGGTGTGCGAGTCGGGAGTGCCACTGAAATATGCAAAAGTTATGAACCCATAAGCAGAATCAAAATGCACGTCTTATCGAATTCACGGTTTGGAACTGGTTCCAAATTAGAACCGGTTCTTCATACCCACCCAACCAGACCAAGAACCATTGAATCTGAAAATTATGTTATATCAAACAGACTTCTCTTGTAGATTAGTCATGGAAAATGAGAATTGTGCAAGTTTTCCTTTTGTATCAAGCACAAAAAAAATTGTAGCAAGAGATGTTTAAGTTAATTTGCCTCACTTGACATTGCACCTCTTGTGAAATGATTATTGTGGATAGGCACATCACAATAAAAAACCTGAAACCATATTGTGCAGTCCAAATGCACGTCTGCATTCATTAATGCATACACACCTATCCATATCTTTATCTCACGGTGCTACCAGAGAGAAAAGAAACTTACAGCACGAACACAAGGAATCGTCATGTCGCCTTGTTTTTCCTCTTCTACTTCCACGCAAATTGAACAAAGCAGCGATTACATGCAACTCTGTGGTTTTCTAGAAATAGGGGGGGCGAGAAGCAGCGGCTGTTCCACTACTCTCCTCTTTGGAAGTGGAAATGAGGCGCTCTCTCTAGCAGCCACCATGACGCAAAGCCTGGGTCTGCTGGAGCTGGGGGAGTCTCCCAGGAGAGGCACACCAAGACAGCAATTAGCATGGCATATCAGACCACTGCAGCGGCTTCACAAAGACACCGCCACGCTGTGTGGGTACTCTCATCTGTGTGTGTGTGTGTGTGTGTGTGTGTGCCCATTAAGGTAGGCGAGAGGGTGAGTCCAGAGTCCTTTTTTTTTCCTCTTCTTGAAGAAACGAACAGGCAGCTCACTGGATTGCTGACCAAGGCTCCGCTGCCAAACTGTGCTCAATCCAGAGGTTCTTGCAAGTAGCAGGTCATGTCTTGTACTGACGGAAACCATTGACGAACGTTGACTCTGCCGGAGTCATTCAAGTCAATGGAGGAGCTATGTAACGGAGCGTCAATGCAGCACCCCCTGGTGGCCAAGGGACCCATTGCCAACAGAGTGACGGATACGTTGATAAATTTACGGCAGGCCCCCACAATCGCATTTTCAACAGGAAGTTGTTGCTGGTATGAATAAACTTACCACGTTAACGGTATATATTTTATTTGTACTCTGTACACCTATCAGCCACAACATTAAAACCACCTGCCTAATATGTGTATATATCGTGCCGCCAAAATTGCTCTGGCCCATCAAAGCATGGACTCCACAAGACCTCTGAAGGTGTCTTGTGCTATCTGGCACCAAGCAGCAGATCCTTTAAGTCCTGGATTTGCGAGGTGGGGCCTCCATGGATCAGGCTTGTTGTTCAAGCAAATCCCACAGATTCTCCATCAGATTGAGATCTGGTAAATTTGGAGGACAAGTCAACACCTTGAACTCTTTGTCATGTTCCTATAACCTGAACAATTTTTGCAGTGTTACAGGGCGCATTATCCTGCCGAGAGAGGCCACTGCCATCAGGAAATACCGCTGCCATGAAGGGGTGTACTTGGTCTGCAACAATGTCAGGACCCAAGGTTTCCCAACAGAACATTGACCAGAGCATCACACTGCCTCCGCCGGCTTGCTTCTTCTCATAATGCATCCTGGTGCCATCTCTTCCTCAGGTAAACAACGCACAGGCACCTGGCCATTTACATGAAAAAAAAACAATGATTGATTCATTAGGGCCACTATCTTACATTGCTCCATGGTTTAGTTCTGACTCTGACTTGTCCATTGTAGGTGCTTTCAGAGGTGGACAGGGGTCAGCATGGACTCTCTGATCGGTCTGCAGCTACACAGCCCCATGCACAACAAGCTGTGATGCACTGTGTGTTCTGACACCTTTCTATCATAGCAGCATTAACTTTTTCACCAATTTGTACTACAGTAGCTCTTCTGTGGGATCGAACCAGACGGGATGGACTTCGCTCCCCACTACGCATCAATGAGCCTTGGGTGCCCAAAACCCTGTTGCCGGTTGTCCTTCCTTGGACCACTTTTGGTAGGTACTAAGCATTGCATATCGGGAACACCCCAAAAGATCTGCCATTTTGAAGATGCTCTAGCCATCACAATTTGGTCCTTGTCAGAGTGGCTCAGATCCTTACCATGCCCATTTTTCCTGCTTCCATCACATCAACTTCAAGAACTGACTGTTCACTTGCTGCTAATATATCCCACCCCTTGACAGGTGACATTGGTACCAGATGATCAATGTTATTCACTTCACCTGTCCGTGGTTTTAATGTTGTTGCTGATTGGTGTATATTTGAATGTACATATTACTTAAGACTATTTGTGAGGTTTAAAAAAACAAAAAAACAATTAACTTGCGAACACAGTTTTAAGATTTTCCCTAAATTTGTGGTAGCTACAGTATAGGCCAAAAATAATCAACACAACATGACAATTCAGTCAGAATTCACATAACACAATGAGAGGACGACTACCAACTTCGCATTAACATGACAAACCAACAGACAAAACAGAGGTTTCCTTGCTTTGAGATTTTGGATATGTAAAACTGACGGATGAATTGTGCACGAGCCTGCCCCGGCGCTCACTTGAACGATCCAAGCGGCAGGCCGCTTCAGGAAACTGGCGTCGGCGTCGTCCGTTTGAGCACCGGCGGGATCGATGGCAAAACACAGACAACAGACGCTAACAACCCGATAACTGCACCCCAAACACCGAACCCCTTCTCATTAAAACGGGGCTTCGGCGTTGCGATGCGGGGAGCGTTCAAGAGGCAAGCGCCACTCGAAGCGTTTCATATCGATGCTCGTGCCATTAGGGGGCACAGTCATTAGTCCCCTCCGATCTCGCTCTCTCACTCTCTCTACCGTTCTTTCCCCCTCACTCTGAGGTGCCAGCTTATGTGGAATCATTGATTGGTGCTCGTGGCGACGGGGCTCGTCGATAGTGGGCTCACCTTCAGCCTGGGGAAGAAACACACGTTCATGAAGGTGTGCACGTACTCCAGGTCTTTATCAATGTAGAGGGCTGCGATGAATGCTATAGAGATAGAGAGAGCAAGAGAGAGAGAGAGGGAGGGAGAGAGACGGCATAAACAACATGGCAGATGAAAGGGTACCTTCTTTTTCCGTAATCGGTGGCTATCGACGACCTCTCTTCAGTCTGCAGCTGCCCTGAAAATCACACCAGAACAAAGAGAGCCAGATGAACGCGGGCAACGCGGGCCGCAGCCATCGCCACGGCGGGCCACAAGTGGCAGGACGCTATTGCAAATGATGAATTGAATCAAAAAAAGCGCAGTAGCACTTTCCTTTTCCAATCACCCAAACAGGAAATTGGTATGGGTAAAGCCGAGGCAGAATTTCTGTATATTTATTTGTTTTTTGTTCCCACCCTCCTCTTCCTCCTCGCAATTTTAGAAATAATCTTTTCAAATCAAACACAATTGAATCGGCGCTCGTCTCTTCAAATGTAATGAAGCGGATTGGAAACGTATGCGGCAGGCGGCGCTTTTCACCCGCCAACCCCTCGGTGTCCCCTCGTTTCCAGACGCCATTATCCGTTCTGTACTTTCGCTCATCTCCATGACTAAGAGGGCCGGGCTGAAGGGAGGGAGAGAGAAAGGGAGATAATAGGTAATATTTCAGGAGGCCAATGGAGGCCCCCGCTGTAGCCGGAGGCCATGGGTATTCATATGCCGAGGAGTCACACTCATTTCAGTTCTTGCCCGCCGCGCTTCCCGTGTCATCGGCCCCTGCACCAGCCCGGCCTTTGAAGAATATTTAGAAAAGCCCATTTTTAGAAAAGCAGATTTGCGTCTCTGTGCGTATTTGAGAGCATCTGTGATTATCTGCATCGGGGTCCATCTCTTGAAAACTGCATTTGAAAGCGTCAATAGCCCCCCCATCCCCCGCGCTCGTACAGTGTGGCCTATTCGGGGGCGCCGTGAGCGAGTGTGCAAATGTCACCCCCTCACAGCGAGGACCGAATGTCCGGCCTGCCATGTTCTGTCCCCATTCCCAGAACATTGAGCCTATATTGACATTTTGGACCCTAAGCCGCTGCTCTTTATCAAAGGAGACACGGGGGGGCATCGTTGAGGCCTTGGTCTCAAGTGCATCACCTGGAAAATTCACGTTTCAAATGCATCTGCTGATGTGGGCATTGAATGTTTAATCCATTTTATTTTTTTTTCATAATTTATTTACTTTTAAACCACTTTGCTTCCGAATCGTTTAGCCCCGCGCTGTTAGAGCATCTGACTACACCATCTTTGAATGTTGTTGAATCGTGTTGGTGCAATACCGTCAACATGTACATGTGACTCTGACACCTAAACCAGATACCAAAGTAAACGACTGTCGTCGCACTTTCGGAACAAATTTTGCCATCATAAAAAGAACGATCAAAAATATTATTCTCAAAACATTAGGTCAAATGACATGGATTTTGTGATTGTGATTTTAAAATTAATTTGCAGGCCAGATTTAACAATATATCACAAACATGATACGTGGGCCCCCGGTCCTGTGGTTTGAGACCCCTGGTCCAAACAAAAACAGAGAGCCAATAAATGAATGGAAGAAAACACCACCCATGGGGTCGTCAAAACCAGCGACCTCACTGTTTCTCAACGTGTGTGGTATCAGTGCATCCCTGAGTTACTGATCTAATTCAAATTGTTATTTATACATCGTGAGTTGCGGGGCCATACACTCAAGAAGGTCGGCGAGGGTCTTGGTGCGCAGGGCGACCGGCCGCTTGGTTTTGTCGTTGGTGATGGCGAAATCCTGCATGCCCAGCTCCTCCGCCACCTTGGCCTGAGTCCGGTTGTTCACGAGGGAACTTCGCAGCAGCTGGAGGAAAACACATGAACCAATGCGATAAGGTAAGAGCACATAGTGGACGCGCACACACACACGCATATGCACACACGGCTTTCAAATCTTTATTGAAGGTGAGCTTCACTTACCTACAGTATGTCGGCATCCAAAACAGAAATAACACAAATAAGCACGCGCCCAGAGTGACAACTCACAAACAGCACGGAGAGGGGACATCAAAATAAACCCCACACGGAATAAAACATCAAAGGGACACACAGTAATGCGCGGTAAATGTTTCAGGTTGGGGGGTGGGGGGTGTTAAATATTACATTGTGACTGTGAGCCGAGGGGAAGGAAACATGCCGGATCTGGTTGGGTGCATTTACCTCCAAGAGGAGAAAATACAAACACGTTATAAATAAAGCCGCACACAAAACGGCGCTTTGTAGCACGCCGCTTCCTCCTAGTCGAGCGGCTTTGCACGCGGGAACACACACACACACACATAAAAACACTGTTGGTCACACACACGTTAGTTCTCTCTCTCACAAACACACACACACACACACACACACACACACACACACACACACACACACACACACACACACACACACACACACACACACACACACACACACACACACATGTTGAATGAGCACTTTTTCAATTTGCAATCCATTTCAGACGTCCACTTATTTATTTTTCTTCTTCAGACTCTGGGGCATCGGCTTTCAGTCTCTTACCTCCGCTCCACTGGAAGCTTTTACACCCGTGATGTCAGAACTACCATCCGTAAAAAAGATTTTCCACTAATAAATATCCAACTGCAGGGGAATTTGCTCGCTCGCTCTGTCTCTCCCTCTCTCTATAACTCTCTCTCCCTCTCTTTGCCATTCTCTGTCACCCTCTGTCACTCTCTGCGTTTTTATTTTTTAGTTGAGTCGAGAGCAGTTGAAATGCTCTACTTTGCCCCCCGTCCCACCCCGCCCCGCCTCAGTAGAAGTGAACGGCTGAACCTAGAATGTTAAACAAGTGGGGAGGGGGAAAATCTGAGGTCCGTGTGACCGAACACCGAAAAGAAGAAGAAGAGTGCCGCGTTTCATGTCTGATGGCAGAGACGGACGGACTGATGGATAGACGTGTTGGCGCACTCAAGTCTACACAAACGCACTGTTTGAGCGGGGAGAAAAAAGGGAAATAAAAGGCAAAACGCAGACAAAGACCTGTTATTGAAATGGGAACAATTCCCTCTGTTGACAGTAGCGGAGGCAAGGAGCCACCGTAAACACACACAGGCAGATAAGCAGTGACGGAGGTGGAGTGGAGGGAGATTCTCAGGAAACAAAAAAAAGATAGGAAAAGTGAAGTGGGTGAATACCTGGCTGCCACTTAGGGATTGAGAGAGAGAGAGAGAGAGAGAGAGAGAAAAAGAGAGAGAGAGAAAGAGCGATGAACATTAAATAAATAAACAAACAGACAAACAAACAAATAAATAGACTGACAAAGAAGTCAAATAAAGCCCTTCCACCCACCCACCCACATACCCACACTGATGCGAATGCTGAGCGGCAGGTTTAGTCAAGGGAGAAACACAAAGTGGGAGAAAAAAGGAAGACAGAAAGAGACATTTAGACGTAGGAGGTATGTGCCGGAGGACAGGAGATGAAGAGGAGGATGAGGTGGGAAAGCCTTCAGGAAGTGGCCGTGTTGTGTCTTTTTGTGGGTGTGTGGATATATATATATATATAGAGAGAGTGAGAGAGAGAGAGAGAGAGAAAGAGAGAGAGAGAGAGATAGAGCGAAAGTTGGGATGGGAGGCAAAAACCAGTGCCAATTTGGGCTGAGTAAAAAAGGAATATATATATATATATATATATATATATATTATATATATATATATATATATATATATATATATATATATATTAAAAATTGATACTGCAATTTGATCCAATTCTATTCTACGGTTCAATTTCTGAATCGATTCTAAAATTGTAATGTTGATACTTTGTCTGGAAGTTAAGCAATCATTTTCCACTTAAATGAAATACCACCACAGTCACAAACCAATTTAAATATTTAATTTCTGAATTAAACTGAATCTCTTCTGTGAAATATTGTTGGAATGCAATGTAGGTCAGATGGTAATAAATGCTGAAGTCATTCTGTATAAAATGTCAATGTATCGAGACAGAATCTCATCAACATCGGACGGAAGCGATGTGGAATTGAATCCTAATTTTGTATTGAAATTGAATCGATATAGACAGAAATCATATTTGTTATGGTATTTATATGTATTTCTGTAATTATATATGTTGTGAATTTGTGTAAATAATTTTGCTTCACCCCACTTGTGTGTATTCTAGTTTAGCTACACCCTTTATATGTTCCCTCCTGTTTCATTTGGGCCGGTCCATTGTCTTCATGTTGAGAGCTCTTTAAGTTATTTTGACCTAACTTTGAGTTGGTGTTAGTTATTTGGAAATGTTTCCTCTGCACTCAGATTTTTCAACCCATCCTGAGTTTATCATATTTTTGAGTCAACAAAATCATTATTTTTGTCCATTCTACCTGTGACTCCAGCGTCTGATGGCTCAGTCCATAACAGCGGCCCACATAGGGGAAGACAACCGGGCCGGTGGCCCCCAGCTAGTTTGAGAGCCCTGCTATGGAGTGTGTGATGGCCGACTTACTGTTAAGTGCCCTTCATGGTGATCGGGGAAGTGGATGAAGAGGTACTCCGTGGCCACCAGCTGCATGATGGAGTCTCCCAGGAACTCCATCCTCTGGTTGTGACCCCTGGATGAGAGACAAGACAAGACAGACGCGATGGATGGACACAGGGTAATGAAGGGAAAGAAAACCGAGGACATTCATTAATATTATTAATAATAATCATAATAATAATCATAATAACCTGTTTTTGTATAGCACCTTTCATACACAACATGTAAAACAAAGTGGTTAACATTAAAAGGAGATTGCATAGTAACAACAAAAGCAAAGCAAACAAGCAAAATGCATTTACAAAGCAGAATAATACAATGATTAAAAAAATTAAATAAATTAAAAGCATGTTAAGAATAAGCAAATTAAAGTATATATACAAAATTGCATTTGATAAAAAAAAAGGTAAAGATTATACGCATTGACGCGTGACAAAAATGAGGTTATTTGGGTATGTGACCCCGGGGGCAGGGGCGGCATGGTGCTCTCAGACAGACCCACCAGGCTTTTAGTTTTTTTTAAACCATTGGATGCTGATGTCTGCAAATGTACATTTCATGGGTGGCCTTTGCCGCAGCCAGCACTAGCAGGCTGCGTGACGAGCTGAAGGCTGCTTTAGGTGGAAGATCCTTACAGAAACAAAAACAAAAAAAAAAAGCTTATCTATGATGGAGGCCGAACCCTCGACGATGAGTATTTGAAAAATGCAAAAGTGGCCTTCTTTTGGGTAAAGTCCGATATGCATAAGTTGTCTGAAGGTTCTGGCTTTCAGACATTTTACCGCAGCCCCCTGACACGAGCGGCCTTTAACGGGGATATGAAGTTCCAGGCAACTCGTGAATATTTCAAGGAAATCCATCTGCAGATTCAACATGGAATGTGATTCTTTTAGTATTGCATTTCAATATTTATTAAAACCATGACCAATCATATACTTTTACTCAAAAAGGTTCTGTAGCACTTTGAAAACCTGCACTGCGGATGGAGAATGCGTCTCAGTGAGTACGGTACGATCAGGAATGTTACATGTGTGAGACGTTTGGGATGCGACATCAATGCAAGGAGTTAACCCTAAACACAAAGCAAAGCCTACAAAAATGTTTTTTCATAAAAAAATTAAAAGTTTGTTTTTTGATTTAATTTTATTCCAAATGTCACGTTTCAACAAATTAATTTATTCAAAAAATATGAAGCCTCTAGACAGCTTTGAAATTTAGTTACAACACAATTCTCTGAGTGCGACTGCACTGAAAATAAGTGGAATGTTAAATACAACCCAACATAAATGATTTTTCTTGCTCACTTGTTTAAAGGATAAGACTTTGCAAACGGGATTCAAGATAAAATGACATTTAAGATGGAGTGCTTTGCGGCAGCCTGTGTACAGTGCAGAGTAGGGGGTGTAGTCACTGCTGGTCCTGTAATTGTCATTAATTAAACAGAATTATAGATTAGCGCTGCAGATGTGGCTTGATGTTGTGCCAGATAGGCAGCTTGACTGAGTTTGTGTGTGTGTGTGTGTGGTGTGTGTGTGCATGCAGGGAAGGTGAACTGTATCAGAGCATATAAACGTATTGTACATCCATCCATAGTGCAGAAGTGGATATTTTTATAGGGTTATTCAACGCTGTTTTAATAGGTTTGTATATGTGTAAAATGTATTAAAAAAAAAAAAAAGCCAAAAACCAAAGCCAATGTATAAAAAAAAGGCAATAACAATATTGAATATTAAATAATAAATGGATATTTGTATTATTTGGTTTCCTTTTTAAGTGGAAAATTGAAAACAAAATTAAATAACTGCCATATGAACATATTAGGCCTTTAGGCATCTTACTAGTAATTAACAGCGCAACAATGAAAAGGCAAAGTATGATTTTTTTTTTAGGAAAATATATGCTAAATAGATTTATAAATACGGCGTAAAATATTCTCCAAGCAAATGGGGGACAGCTTCCCTTACAAAACGACCAATCCACTTGTAGACCATTACTGTCCACAATCCACTGTATGGACAGGAGAGAGAGAGAGAGAGAGAGAGAGAGAGAGAGAGAGGATGGAGAGAGGAGTTAGGCAGCTGCGATACGGGAGACGGGTGGTGGTTACTGGGGGAGTCAGGCTATCATCAGAAAGAGGATTAAAAGGTCAAAGTTTATTGTTCCATTTCCCTGCGTCGAGGAAACAACATCTGATCCGGGGGAAAATCTGGAGAGCGAGCGGACGTAGGGAAGGATGGAGAGATAGAGAGAGAGAGAGAGAGAGAGAGAGAGAAAGAGAGCAAGCGATAGAAAGAGAAAGGGATGGCAAGAACACACAATAAAACAATCACAGAGGCTTTTAACGAGAACGATCTGCGGCACGCGCCCAAACCACACACAAGCGAGAAGCATACGGGTCGAGGCGGGGAGGAAGGAGAGATGAATGGTGGTTGTGACGGATGGGAGGATCTGGGGGTGGGGGTCAATCTTCAACATGTGTTGATGCATGTGTTTCTGCGGCGAGTTTTTAAGACGCTGCCACATATAGGGCGGCTTGGGTGTGATGTGGGGGAAGGGGGATGAGGGGGGTGAGAGGGTGGGGTGGCACGGACGAGACAGACAGTCTTGCCTCGCCTGCGTTCTAAGTTTCTATGCGGTTATAGCTGGAAGAGAGAGAGAGAGAGAGAGAGAGAGACAGAGCGAGATGGGAGGGGTTGAATGCACAGATTAAAGGGAGAGATGTGAGCGGGAGAAATGTGTGGAGAACAGCGATGGGGAGAGGGGAAGAGAGAGAGAGAGAGAGAGAAAGAGAGAGAGAGAGCGATTGAGAGAGAGAGAGACAGAAACAGAGAGAGATAGAGAGCGAGAGAGAGAGAGAAAGAGAGAGAGACAGAAACAGAGAGAGAGAGAGCGAGAGAGAGCGAGAGAAGATAGCCGGGGCAGAAGGAGAACGTTTCCCGGAGAAAGAGCCATGAAAAATAGCGTTCTCCTCCACTTGGGCGGAGGGGCGGGCGGGGGTGGTAGTGTGCCGCAGTACGAAATTGAAGTAAAGTGCATCGGCGATGTCTTTATTCTCCTTTGACTTTGATCTTAAATACCTTTAACGGCCCACATAAAGACGCCGGGCCACAGGGCGGCCTGATCCAGAGCGGGGGCGGCCCCCCTGCTCCATTTTGCTCCAACACATTTTGTTGCACCGGGAGTTGTGCGGCCCGGGAGGTAATCTCCTTGTTTGTTTTTTTGGGTTGTTTTTTTTTCTTCCCCCCACCGGTGTGCTGTGCTGTGCTGCACGCAAGGTCAAACACTTCTTATCTGGCAGCGGTCCATATGAGATGTAACTAGACGGACCACAACAGTGTTTTTACATGTTGTCAGGTGTGCCGTGATATGGTTTCAAATTCCACAATAAGGGAAATTGAC
Source organism: Zeus faber (assembly GCF_960531495.2). Lineage (NCBI taxonomy): Eukaryota > Metazoa > Chordata > Actinopteri > Zeiformes > Zeidae > Zeus > Zeus faber. The sequence goes on along the minus strand of NC_137206.1, from coordinate 22,736,791 downwards.
TCGTGTTTTGCAAGATCAAAGTTTATGACTATTCATGGCGATGGAAGGTTTGACTTTTGGAGATTTGGTACTTGACGAGTCACACAGTTAAAACAGTCATTCAATTTTCCCTCTTTCTATGTCAACGATGAATGACTCATTTAATTCCGTCAAAGTTATTAATTTTGGTGGTCGCATTCAATATGAATTGTGCCAAACGCCTTGGCCTTTGTTGCCTTGGACTTTAATTTAGTCATTAATAATTATTTTCAGTTTGAATTGAAGATTCAATCCCTCGGTAAGAACCAGGGGGTGGAACATTTTTCAGATCCATAATGCATATCGTGGATCTGAAAAGTTTATTTTACATACTTTAAACACTGGAGGGCAGATTCACCAATCCAAATTGATTGGCAGTGACGTTGACGTCATAGAATATAAACGGAAACCAAATATTGACACTGACGTTCACTTAGGGCGTTCACTTTATTAATCCCTGTGGGGAAATTCAGCATGTGGAGCACCAAGTAGGGCATGGCGGCCAAAGAGTTATAGGATGGCAGCAGGAAAATGGATAGCAGGAAGATTTATATAGATGAAAAGCTGTAAAGTACTAAATTGGGTCCAAACAACTCTGGTGAAGAATACATTTGGAGCGTGCCAAGGATTTATCCAAGAAGATATAATTAAAAGATTTTCTTTCAGATATAACGAGGCAAATTAGAAGTTAACATTCTTTGAAATTATATTATTTAGACAAGCATCTCCCTTTAAAAGGATGTTTAATTAATAAGAGTTTGAGCGATCTGCACTTAAATATAAATAGGAAAGGAAAAAGAATTGGAGGAAAAAAAACAACTAATAAATGATTCTCCTAGAATTGTTTGTTTTGGCACATGTAATGCAGAAGGAATAAACAGGGAATCTTCTACAGTCATAATTTAAATATTGTGACTATGCCAAACCATGAACCCTGAACCATGCATCGCACCAAGTGTATCACTACACTCGTACGCTCCATGGTCATTATGTGACTATATCATCCCTACCGGTAAATTAAAGATCGTATCACTGCATAAAGTTGTTAACTTCCGGGCAATCTCAGCGATCGGCTGATAAAAAGCATGGGCCTACGCTTCCCTCTTACATTGAATGAATAGACTTTGGCAGCATTGCTGAGGCAGGACCAAACAATGAGGAATTTATTGGAAAGCAGGAAGCTTGACCCAAGGTTTGGATTTTAAAAACTCCTGAGCTTGAGCAGAACACAATTATCTGAGAGCGATGCTTCCAGGCTGACACGACTAACCCCTTGTATCACCCCGGACAACAAAGCGTGAATAAAAATAAAGAGACACTAATGTGCTAAGAAATACAAAATACTAAAAGACCAGCGGCAGCGTATCTAATAGTTCATAATAACCTCGTAAATAACTCTTAAATCTGCATGCTCCTGGGCAAGCTGTAGAGAATCCAAGCTGCACGCACAGCGAATGGCCTGGTTCATTTTTCTCAGCTAAACATGGAGTTAAATGCCATGTCACTGACCTCTAAAGGGATAGGTTTGCTATTTTTCAGCCCAGGCCGTAATTACATTTAATTAATATTTAAATGTTTCCTGAAGAAGAATTTACAACTTCATAGAACAATCTCGCTGAACGCTTCACTATTTAGAAACATACCACTCAGCTTGACTGCTTAAATAGAGTTTTATGGGGCAAATGTAAAAGCCTTAAAAAAAACATGTTAGATATACAGTAAATCCTCATCACAATTGTAACCAAAAGACCTGATTTGCAGAAGTGGAAAGAATAAATGTAACCCTGGTAATATGTATAGTTTGCGACTATTTTTCGGTATAATATACTAAGACTGTGAGTATCATCAGTTTCCTGTTTGTATTCAAGCACAGTAAGAAGCTGCAGCGAAGCAGTACATTTCTAAACATTATGGGAGATAGAGTCTGGATTGAAAAACAAGAAACAAATCCTTCAAATGATTTGAAATCAAATCGGCATTACTTCCCTTTCTTTCCCAAGGCACAGTCACCAACAGGTGACTGTGCCTTGGGAAAGAAAGGGAGTGATGGGAGAACTCAATTCATCACAGGAAGCAACAATCTTAATTAAACCACCTGACCTGGTCTGACACGGAAAACTTTTCCGTTCATGCGGGAGCCTCTCCCCAGCTGTGCGATAACAAAGTCCAGGGGCCCTGGGGACCAGAGCACTCAATCTCTGAACCGTCTGAAGGTGGCCTCCGGGTCTCCGCCGCCTCTCCACAGGGGTCAACTCCCATCTCGGGTTCTTACGCCGCGCCTCCCACACGGTCAGCGCGTCCTCTAGCTCGGCACAAAGTGGTGGGCCCAAGGCCAAGCGGGGTCCTGTCTCCTCATCTCCCGGCTACCTTATTGTCTGACCTTCATCTTTGTTCACTAACCTCCCTCCTCTCTCCATCCTGACAGCCTGACCTACTTTAGTCTAACCTTTAGTCCTTCTGGGTAATCAGTCGCTCCCAGCTTTCAAGTCTCCCAGCCCAATTTAGGTCAACCTGATGCTAATAAGGCGATGATTTAAAAATAAATAAATAAAGAAAACAAAACACACACACACACACACACACACACACACACACACACACACACACACACACACACACACACACACACACACACACACACACACACACACACACACACACACACACACACACACCTCACAGAAAGTTAGGGATATTCGGCTTTCGGGTGAAATTTCAGGATGAACCTAAAATGCACTATTACCTTTACAGGTGAACTTAATTTGACCTTCTCTAAACTTTTGAATGCACATGTCCAACTGTTCAATGTTTCAGTACTTTTTGCACAACTTGCTGTTCTCTAACAAGGAGCTGAACAGCAAAATTCACAACAGGTGTTTGATCCATGAATCGACCACTACATTTCCTGGTTCAATTAGAATTGGTATTTAAACAGTCCTCTTCATCATGCTGTTCACATTTTGACATCATGAGACCAAGACGACACCTAACAATTGATCAACAGTACCTCGCCATTGCGAGGCTTCAAACAGGATGTTCTCAGAGGGAAGTGGCCACTGAGCTTAGAGTGTCACAGAGTGTCATCAGCAGGTTGCAACAGAGATACAGAGACTGGAAGAGTCACAGAAAGGCATAGAAGTGGACGTCCTTTGGCCACATCCCACACTGATGACAGCCTGTGGCACTGTTCACAATGGCACATTTAAGGGAGGCACATTTAAGGGAGGTGAGAGGCACCCAAGTGTCACGTCAGACCATTCGAAACCATTTACATCAGCGTGGTCTGTGTGCTAGACGACCTGCAAGGGTACCTGACCACACCACCAGGCACAGCCATCATCGTCTTGCATGGGCCAGGGAGCATTTACGCTGGATGAGGGACCAGTGGCCTCAGTGCTGCTCTCTGATGAAAGTTGATTCACATTGAGCAGAAATGATGGCAGCCAACGATGTTGGAGACGTCGAGGAGAGCACTATGCATCAACCACTGATGTCACCAGACGAGCCTTCGGTGGTGGTGGTGTTATTGTGGGCAGGTGTGTCTAGTCAATACAGAACTGCCCTACACTTTGTGAATGGTACAGTGACAAGCCCGTACTACCTGAATAACATCATTAATCCAGTCATTGTGCCCCTGCATGAACAACACAGGCCTAATTTTATCTTCATGGACGACAATGCTCCAGGTCATCAAGGTCGCATCATTAGGGAACGGCTGCTGGAGCCTGGGGTACCTCAAATGGAGTGGCCTGCACTTTTTCCAGACCTGAATCCCATAGAAAACCTATGGGATCAGCTGAGTCGCCGTGTAGATGCTCGTAACTCTGTACCCCGGAACCTCAATGACCTGAGGGACGCCCTCAAGAAGAGTGAGGTGCCAGGCCTCAGCAGACAATAAGTCGACTTGTGAACAGCATGAGAGGTGGTTGTCAAGCTGTACTTGATGCTCAAGGGAACATGACAAGTTATTGAGACACTGACATTTTTTGTTGTGGTAAACCCATCACTGTTGTTGGCTTTTGTTTCAATAAATTGTTAGAGATGAGGAAATCACCATTGCATGCTTCTACTTAAATGCCCTACTTTCATGATATAATATCACTGTAACGTGAACTTTTTACATTTTCCATAAATGTCACCCGAAAGCCAAATATCTTATCTTATCTATATCTTATTACTTTTTGTGAGTAGTGTATATATATGTATGTTTAAATGGTGTACATGTCCCCCATAAAAACAACATGACACTAGATATTATACAATCATGCCAGACCATAATATGTCACAATATTAGGGCTGGGCATTGGGCAGGATCTCACCATTCTATTTTGATGACATGGATACGATTGCATATCTAGTATATATTGAAATTTTAGACAAGAATTTCAACCAATTGTTCCATCTGTACCATCTGATGTGCATTACAAAAACATTCATCACAAATGAATTGAAATATGTAATTTATATTAAGGTGGTTTTGAATTCAAACTGAAAATGGTTGCATAAATTCAAAATCTCACCAACTTTTCAACAACATAATTTTCAAGTCACCTCAGAAATTGAAATGGAATTCAATTGTATTAGAGTATAGATTTTTAATTTTATTTTATTATTTTGTAACCCAGCCCTACACAAAATCCTATTAAATTTATTCAAAGACAGAGAGGCATTTTACTTTTCTTGTTATCGTCGATGACATGCTACCAGGTTTGGGACAATGCCCGGGAAACCAACTTTGAGGTGAAAAGTCCTTTGGGTGAACTTGACCGCACCCATGTATCTAATCGAACGAACTGACCGTGAGTGTGATGGGCCTGGACGTCCAACTGACGGATTAGCATGTACATCCATGTCTGAACGAGTGTGTGCATGCGAGAGTGCACCATTGTAGGCCAGACACACCCGCCCACCCACCCACCCACCCACACACACACACACACACACACACACACACACACACACACACACACACACACACACACACACACACACACACACACACACACACACACACACACACACACACACACTCTTATAGGCCGAAATGTCCTTGTGGCAAACCTAAGCAAGCAATTACTGAGTGCAACCTGCCAATAAGATATCAGAGCTGTGCTGCCAAGGCTAATTTGCCTTAGCTGTCAGGCTCACTATTGTGTTGTCAAGCTCAGAAGTGAGTTAAGCGTCGATTGAAAATAACCCTCCTCTCATACACAGAATTTGCAACAACTTAAATCTGAGAGCCGTGAGCCCATAAGACAATTAGCGAAAAGCCAATTTTCCTGAAAAAAGATAAGAACCTTTCGAAACATGAATCTAATCAGGAACTGATCAAGGTGCAATGTGATCTACGCCTACTAGTGACAGGTTTACCTCAAATAGGCTGAGACAATCAATTTCGAGTCGCCTTTTTTAAAGTTATCATGTAAACAAAAGTCAGCGCAGGCAAGAACAAGAAAGAAAAAAACACTTCCAATTTCAGTTGTAAATTACCCCCAACTCAATTTAAAAGTTTGGAAATTAATATTAACTAGATTAGATATATTACGACACAGAACTGTATGGAAAGAAAAGAGCTCAAGTTTTTCACAAATTTAAATTGAAACGAATCTGGTAAGCCTATGGGGATTTACAAGGCAGGCAGCGGTATAATAATAGGATGAATGAGAATAAAAAGTGTGTTGAATGAGCGAAGGGGCAGCAGAGAAAAAGAAGGACAGCTCCATACTGAAGCCATCGCGGAGCCAACAAATATAATCAAAACTCCATTTCCCAGAGGGCTGTGCCCTGCCGGGCAGAGACAGGCTTCGGATAGAGATACTCCAGTGTCCCTCGAGCTTCAGTATGCTGTGAAAACTACAGGATTAGGCACTGAGCCAAATATTAGTTAAAGGCCCTCGCTTTCTGTTTGAATATAACACCCAAGATGTAAAGCATTATTAAAGTGCTTGTAGACTGGTGGTAAAAAAACAAAAAACACACAGCTGAAAGACACAAAGGGGGGAAGTGATGAGGAAGAGGGTGATGGTCACTACATCATCACAATACAAGTTTAAAACACATAAAGTATGATTAAAAGCCGCTAGTCCTTGGATAATATAAAATGCAGTAATGGCCCGCACCTCATCTCCCATGGGACCTGGCTGAGAAACGGGTCTGATCTGCTCTGAATCATCCCTTCAAATTACGTCTGGCCACCTTCTACCTCACTTTGCATTTTAATTGGTTTGCGTCCGCTTTACCAAACAGGAAACGCAGTCAACACGGACGCGGAGCGCTTTAAAATGCACGCGTGGCTCAGACGACTGTACTTACAGGGTGAGGTGGTTGAAGCCCACGGTCCGCAGGGTGAAGGCCCTGGCCAAAAGACGGACGTGCGTGAAGGGGACTCCGATGGCTTCCTCAAAGTCGGTCAACTTCTGCAGCACCGGGGATGTCTCGATGAGCTGCCTGTCCGTCTGAGGCTCCTGGACCTGGACAGAGAATACCCAAACACACCAGGTCTGAAAAGGAACTGTATAGGACTCAGAGGCTCAGAGGCTCAAGCATCCCGCCAAGGGCGTGTTCGTTAACGGCAAATGTGCGGATCTGCCCTCGAGTGAGACATCGCGGCACTTACCTGCTGAGTCAGTGCCGGCCGCTCCCGCTTAAGAACGTTGACTAAATTCCTTAAACAAAATCATCCTCAATCTGTGTAGCTTGAGGCTGTGTAGTTTTCCCCCACACTCTTTTCACACAAGCTTTTAGTTATTCAGTTTTAAGTCAAACACAATTTCCTATTTCCTCACGTTTCCCTCCCCCCACCAATTTCAGGCATGGTGGCTTATTATAGTTAGCAACCAAAAGGGCCCGGGTTAAATCACCAGGGCGGCTAAACCTCTTGAGGCATCGTTGTGCAAGACGCTTTTCACCTAATGACTCTTGGGGATGCTAGTTAACTGATCTTGCAATGCAACCTGGGGGGGGGTTCTGATTTAAATGGTCAACGGACATCCAAGAATAGCCAATGATCCTAAAGATAATTTATTAGCAGTTCAGGACAGAATCTACACACACTGAGAAACCTGCTAATTAATAGTAATGGCTGGGACACAACACACGGTATGGTTGTCAGTGCTACTTTCATAAATGGCTTTGGGTTGCGTTTTGGTGATTGAGGGATGAGGTTGCAGGGTTCAGTATGAAGCTGGGCAAAGGACAGTATCAGCTCCTTACTGTACTCATGAGGAATATATAAAAAACTATGAATGCATGTATGTTTGTTGAATCGAGATTTCCTTATGGATACATTAATTAGGCTGCTAGAACCATCTAATTGGTCTCTGTGTGCACCGGCAACGAGCTCGACCAAGACATATTATCTGAGAAATGAGAAAAACAAAAACATCCAGTAACATAAGTTATGCTGCATTCACATGGAACACGATGGACGGGAGACGGCATAGCGGCACTTTCTGAACGGTACGGGGGAGCAAGGGGGAGGTACCACTGCAAAACGTGACAATATGTTACTGTGGCGATGTACACTCCAGTATTTAGTATTTAACTAAATTATTTTGTGCCTGTTATTATATATAAGAATTTTAGTAATACATGTAGATATAAATATATAAAAATGCAGCTTCTATTAATACTCATTTGCAAACCTAAATGAATGTTAAATTCCCTCCAAACCGTAATGTCATTCATCGTTGGTTGACTTAACACAAGCGGCTATAAAGCATCATATTCATCTCCAGGCAGGTTTGAAACTGGAAAATTTTGCATTATGGATATAATTATGGATATTGTCATGCGGCTTTGAGAGAGAGCGCATCTCGGGAACGGGGGGGCACAGTGTTTTTGTTTGTTCAATTGGTAAATGCAAATAAAAATATATTATCTTAAATAAAGCATACTATTTCTATTTGTTTTCTTTGGAGAAACGGGGAAGCGCAGAAGAGAAAATATGCGCCTGTAGTGAAGTGTCGGTCAAGAACGAGTCGGCTGTTTTTTCTTTTTTTTTTTGTAAATTAATACAAGACAGAGAAGAATAATGAAAAGGATGATCCTTTAACGTATTTGTTAAATACAATCAAAGAACGTCTCACATTGATAATAACATTTAGAGCCAAGCATGTATGTTGCGCAGATTTAAATTTTGGAAAAATAAATTAGATTTAAGGCGAAGCTCCCAGCCCAAGCTGGAGCCTCTTTTTATTGATTTATTTAAATCATATTTAAAATGCATCAAAAATAAGCAAATAAGCGATTTATGAATAACTTTGATAGTAAATAACATTAAATATTACAAACAATTTATTTACAGATTTTGATAGTGACAAAAAAGGTTTAATCCATTTTATGTGCCTTACCCTAAGAGACACACTAATAAACCAATAATGGCAAACAGTAGGTCATTTCTTTTTTCTTTTAGGTTTTGTTGCCTTGTGGGCTATTCGTTTTTAAAAAGGGAAGGTCGTTTGGTTGTACCGTTCAGTAACGTGCAAACTAGTCTTAAAAAGGAACATGAAAAATTGCGGCTCGTGATCCTGCCTGAAAAAAATTGTGATATGATATTTTTGCCATATAATAATAATAATAATAATAATAATAATAATAACTGGGATTTATATAGCGCCTTCAGGAACCCAAGGACACTTTACAATGGAAAAACAAAAAACAAACAAGGCAGGGTAGATAATAAAACAAGAAAAAAAAACATAAATAACAGAAAAAAAAGAAAACAAAAAAGGGTCAGGGGCATTAGGCCTCGTTGAAGAGGTAGGTTTTTAGCAGGCTTTTAAAGGTGGCCAGGGATGGAGCATTCCAAATGTCAGTGGGGAGCAAGAGAGTGGTGGTTCCAGAGAGTTGTGGTTGCCACACTGAAGGGGCTGGAGGAGGTCAGCTAGGTACTGCGGGGCGAGGACGTGGAGGGATTTGTAGGTTAAAAGTAGGGTTTTAAAGGAGATACGGGATTTGACAGGGAGCCAGTGGAGATTGATGAGGGTGGGGGTGATGTGCTGCCAGGGCTTGGTGCGGGTGAGAACTCTGGCAGCAGAGTTTTGAACATACTGGAGCCTGCCCAGGGCTTTGCTTGGAACCCCGGACAGGACTCCATTGCAGTAGTCCAGTCGGGAGGTGATGAACGCGTGGATTAATGTTTCAGTCACGGACTCAGACAGTGATGGGCGGAGTCTGGAGATGTTCTTGAGGTGGAAGAAGGCAGATTTGGTTATGGATTTGATGTGTGAGTAGAATAAAAGGGATGAATTTAAGATGAGGCCTTGGTTGCGTACATCAGAGGATGGGAAGATGGAGCAGCCATCAACAACCAAGACAAGATCTCCAACCTTCCTGAGCAGTGCCTTAGGAGCCACAACCATGAGTTCAGTTTTGTCATTGTTGAGTTTAAGCATGTTTGAAGACATCCAGACTTTGATGTCGTGGAAGCAGTTTAGAAGAGACTGAAGGGGGAGGTGGGAGGATGGTTTTGTGCTGAGGTATAGCTGGGTGTCATCTGGGTAGGTATGGAAGCACAGACTCTGATGGCGTATGATCTGACCAAGGGGGAGCAGTGTGTGTCAAAGGCAGATGTCAAGGAGGATGAGGATTCTGATGTAGCCTGCATCAGCACCAATGAGGAGGTCGTTGGTGATTTTAATTAGGGTGTCTAAGCTCATGGTTGGACATGTGCTGTTGGAGTTCGGCGGCAACTGCTCGTTCCAGGATTTTGCTTAGGAAGAGAAGGTTGGAGATTGGGCGGTTGGGGTTGTCCGGGTCGAACCCAGGCTTTATGATTGGTGTGATTGAGGCCATTTAGAAGCTGGTGGGAACGGTGCTGGATTTCAAGGAGGCGTTAATGATGGCCACCATGACAGGGGAGAGGGAGGGAAGGCAAGCGTTGACCAGGGTTGTGGGCATGAGGTCCAGAGAGTAGGTGGATGCCTTGGCCATGGTGACCAGCATAATAATTTGTGGCACGTCCACAGGGGAGAAGGAGGAGAGACAGCACTAGCCCTAACCCTGTGGTTGGGGTGTGTGTGGGAGGGCAGGCGATTGGAGATGCTGGTATATGGTGTCCACTTTGGCATGAAAAAAACTCCCTGAACATGGAGCAGCGGTCAGAGGAGTTGGGGGATTGAGGGGGATCGGGGGATGGAGCACCGGTTTATGGTGGAGAACAGCATTCTGGGGTGGCTTTGCTGATTGCCAATGAGGGTTGAGTTGTATTGGATCTTGGTTCTGGAGAGAGCTTTTTTTTGTAGGAGATCACATTTCCTACAAAGAAGGCCTCGGGGTGGATAGTGAGGCCAGTTCCCTCATAGAGCCTCTCCAGCTGGCCTTCATGATGCGGAGTTCAGAGGTATACCAGGGGGCAGGGCGAATGAAGTAGACAGCCCGAGTTTTGAGGGGGGCAAGAGAACTGAGGCTGAGGGAGATGGCAGAGTTGTAGTGGGAAACCCGGCCATCCACAGTGGTGTCAGGGGGATCTAGGGCCAGGTGGGTTGCAAGGGTGATTGATCAGGGCTGGTGTACTCAATGACTTGAGGTTCCTGAACATGATGGTGCGTTTAGCCGATTGCTTGGGGAGGGGGACAGGAAGAGTGAACAGGACAGCATGGTGGTCTGAAATAGCCAGGTGGAGGCACTGAAGCTGGAAAGGAGAAGTGCCAGTAGTGCACACCAGATAAAGTGTGTGGCCTTTGGCGTGGGTGGGACCTTGAACGTGCTGTGTGAGGTTAAAACAGTCCAACAGTGACAGGAAATCCATGTCAAACGTACAGCTGGTGGAGCCCACGTGGATGTTGAAGTCGCCGAGCAGAAGGGTAGATTGGGACATGGAACAGACAGAGGTAAGCAGTTCAGACAGCTCAGACCAAAATGTGGTGATGGCTTTAGAGGGGTGATAGATGAGGACAACCTGGAGGTGTGCATTGAGAAAGAATGCAACACATTAAAAAGAGGTGATGTTTGGCACAGAGAGTTCTTTGACCAGGATGTCTGCTCGGTGTATTACAGCCAGCTCACCACCACGATCTATGGAGTGGGGCTTCTGAATGTACAGATATCCAGGGGGGGTGGCTTGGTTGAGTATAATAAAGTCCTGTTGAACTTGCCACGTTTTTGTTAAACAGAGAAAGTCAATTTTCCATTCCACGATAATGTCATAAATGAGAAGTGATTTATTGCTGAGAGATCGTGCATTCTATAGCATGAAAGTTGCAGTTTTAACTATGCAAGGTCAGGCAGGCGAGTTGGGAGGAACCAACCTGTTAACACAGACCAGCGGCTGCAGAAAATAATGCCCACGTGATTTGCTGTGATTTAACATTATGGAAGGAATAGTGAGATCTGGGTAAACAGACTTACAGCGAGCAGCCTTGTGGACATAGCGAGGGCGGCGCAGGAGTCCGATGGATTTGATATCAGCGAGGCACTTTGGAGTGGCGTGACAGGAGAGATTCATGAGTTCCAATGCAGAGTATTTTAAGAGCACCATCTCTGCAACAGGTGAGCGCCTATCTCAGCTAGCGGCGCTGGCTAGTGGGAAGGGCTAGCAGCGAGATGATAGGGCAGGAGCTGACAAGGCGGCAATGCGCTGTTCCAGTTTCAGCGGAAAAACAGTAGAATAAGTGGCCTCAGGTAGTTTCAGCAGTGGACAGAAACAGAAGCAGAGATGGCCAGAAAGTCCGGGGAGCAGCGCAAGCTAGCAGGGAGGGCTAGCAGCGAAGATTACAGGGCTGGGAGCTGACAAGCCAGCAAGCCACTGATCCAGTTTCAGCAGGGAAAACAGTAAAATAAATAGCCTCAGGTAGTTGCAGCAGTGGGCCAAAAAACAGAAGTAGCAATGGCCAAAGGTTCGGGGAGATGAGAAACAATGAAATAGACATGTAAACATGCAGGTGAGAAGCGGCAACAAAACATGCCAGCATCCTCTCAACACATGCGCAGAACCATATATCTCCCACCCCTATATTTAATCATATTATTATCCAGTACAAGTAATAACCTGGAGCTGTAACTTTATCACCGGACAAAACACGCCACGCAACACACCCATGCCCAAATCCTCCATCTGCTTCCTCGCTACGAGCACCAAACAGCCTCCATGCAATTAATACATAGAAAAGAAAATAACATTTTTTTATTGAAGCCATTTCAGTGTGAAATTACAGAGAAAACGTCCGTCACTGCAGCGCAAAATTCAGGCAGCCGCAGCAGATATGTGCAGCAGAGTCTGCTCCTCGCTTTCTCCGCCTCTGTGAGGTAGCTACGTCACATCTGGCGGTAATTCCGTCACGGAGGAAGTCAAAAAGTTTAAATATTCAAACTTTGACAGCAAACATCACATCCGGTTTGCAGTCTACCGTCTCCCGTGTTCTACGTGTAGCATTACCATGGACATTCAAGGCAGATAAGGTGCATTCACTTGACCTTGTAAGTGTGATACACCCAACCGTGTATCCCCTAAAAAGGGAAAATGATGAGCAACTCATATTACTGCTATTTCAAGAAGCTTCTTAATATCCCCACAAGTTACATTGGATGGTATATTTTTAAGGAAACGAGTAAATAGCTCCCTCATGACAACCCTCAACTCTCACATGTCAAAGGGATATTTTGCAAAGAGCTGGGAAATGTTTTTACACTCGTCTTTTTTAATTGGAGCCCTGCCGGTTATGTCATGGCTCTGTCTCACGTCCCCAGAAACATTTCATTTATGCCTCTTTTTCTTCGTTCCTTAATTAATGAAAAGCATTTAAATGTCACACATCACGACTAACGATATCTGACGAGTTCAGCCCTCGTCGACGCGAGCCATCTTACAGGAGCAATGGCCGACATCAAGGCTTCAAACAGAATGAATGGAGAGGGCGGGGACAAAGACAAGGAAAAAAAGAAACATGCACATCTTTGAAATGGCTTCAAAGCATCACTTTTAGCCGAGCCAAGACAGAAAACAGAATCGGAGCTGAGGTCTTTCAGGCTTAAAAAGGCCGACACTCATGTACTACTCACCAAACCAGAAGAGAAATTTTAAGCTCCAGTCTCAACTCAAATGACATGTCTGTAAATGACTGTGAAGAAGTGTGGGTGAGTTGGGGGTTATGTACTGCACGAGGGACCACACTGGAAGATTAAGTCCTGCATGTCAACGAGGAAGTCTTTACCCGTGCTCGGGGACGGCCATGCGACTCAGTGACGACGTTAGCATATGCATATATTAGTGGTCGACCGATTAATCGGTTGACCGATTAATTGGGCATCAGCCAATGCCTGTGCTCATGAAGCCGATAAACAGAAAATGTCTGCAGACTAGTTTGTATACACATCGATTCTGAATATAAAATAAATATTGGCTTATTTGTTATTATTAAATTATTGTATTCTATAAGATGCAAAAAAAAACATGATATCTGCATTATATATCATCCATATACATACCGCCACACTTTCTAAATATCGGCACCCGCCACTGAAAAACCTCTATCGGTTGACCACTGTATGCTCGGGATATGAGTTGCATAATTAGCGGCACCATAGCTGACTGCCATCTCCATCCGCTCATGCGTCATTATGGAAGCTCCTCTTTCACCCTGTTGCAGTCATCCCCTGTGCACTGCCTATGGCAGGGAACCCAGGCAGGGAGGGCAAAACACAACTGAGGCAGTGGTCTTGGCCATGACACTGGCCCTAGGCTATAGGGACTATTTATCAATTAGAACCCCCCCACACACAAAAAAAAAATAAAGAAATTGCTTGTATGAACTCCAATATGATATTAGTGATATCATCTAACTGCACACAGGGAGGAAGGCAGAATATATTCAACTCCCATTTCCTCAACTGGTAGCAGCCTGAGGACACCGCCCACTGCACGCTTCCCACACAGCATTTGGCAACGAAGCCAAAGCTCTGAACTGGATAATGACGAGTCGTGTGGCGGCCCGACAGAGGTCTGTGCCGACACCGCAGAGGGATTGAGGGAGTGGACCCCGGGGCTCCAAAAAGGCCCGAAAGCAGAGTGGCTGCTGCTGGGGGCTTCCATGGTGCCGCTCTGTGGGAGAGAAGAGTGGAGCACTGGATACAACGGGTTTATTCTGAGCATCGGCAGCCAACTCTCAACAAACACACAGGCAGCCCTGTGCTCGGCGGTTCCAAGGTATTTAGAGATTTAGGGAACAAACAAAAAAAAAAAAAAAAGGGGGGGGGGGGGGTAATTTGCTCACTTTGGGAGTAAACAAACACACAGTCACAAACACAAAAAATAACAACAACAACAAAAGTTATGCAAAAAATACCCCCATGGATATGAAAACACGCCGACAGACATGTGAACACTGCTGCACATACGCGTGGAGACGCAGAGAATAAAGTGCTTTGAGATGAGCGGCGCCGCACGGGGAAAGCGACACGCTCCCCTCGCAAACACATCAGAGAGAAGGATGCCTGACAGTCCCTGGAGGTCCCATGTGACTCCCCCGACTGTAATCCTGTTACGCCATCTTTGATCTCTGCTTCCAAATCCTAATTTCAAACAAACGCTGTCGACAAGTTCAATGATTTCTGGGCAGATCAGGCAGAAGCAAAAATGAATGACGGAACAGAAAGGCGAGGCAGTGACTGTCAAAGAGAGCATAAAAGACGGAGAGAGAGTAAGGAGGAGTAAGCGAGAGAAGTGGAATAGGAACAACCTCCCTCCCCCCAAAAAAAACGTAAAAAAAACATGAAAAGCAGCCAGTAGAGACAAAGCAGGATGAAGGAAGAAAGTGCAGATGACCAGTTAGACACAGAGAGAAGAAAAGGGACAAATGAGTCGCCGCTAAGGTCCAGGGACAGAAAATAACTCACTGACTCTGACTGGGGCATTAAAACTCATCACTGACCCTATTTTTCTTAAAATATTCAGGCAGGATCATTAAAAGGGAAATATGGTTTTGTTTATTTGCATCGTGTGTGCGGGATTTGAGTCCATCAAGGTGGAAGGTGGCATGGGTTTGAATTCAAGGCTAAAATCAACATCAACAATGAAAGACATGCTAACCAACCTGCAAGGGGTGGGGCGGGTAGTTAAGCCACACTTCACGGAGGTCCTGAAGAGAGAGAGAGAATAGATAAAAGAGAGGAGGGGAGGGTGAAAGGGACATAAGGAGACGGTTAGAGAGAGCAAATACCTTTGTCAAAATGCTTCAAGGTACCATCAACCGTGCCCCAAAGTGGGACGATGAGGCAATAAGACAATGTCTCATGTTCGTCCTGCCGAGATGGCCTCATAAACCACTAGTGGATCATCTGGGATGAAGTTGTGGGGAGAGAGCAGAGTAAGGGGCTCAAGGTGGTGGTTTACAGGAAATACACCCGGACACAATTACAACAGAATGCTGTGGCTCTTCTCTGCAAAGAAAAGAACAAAATAAAAAAACGAAAGAAAGAAAAAGCTGAGGCTAACTGTTGCCAAGGACAACGCCAGTCGCAGGCAGTTTTTGGCCTGAGGTGTAATGTTGGTGAAGTCATACAGGTGATAATGTGGCAGAGTGCCCCTTAAGAGCAGTATCAGTCTGGTGTTTAAGAGGGTTCAAGGAGATAAACCTTCAAAAATTGTGTGGTGGCAGGGGGCAGGTGCAACCCACCATGGCTAACAATCTATCGCCTTGAGCAGCCGATGAAAAATTCATGAAACTGGTCAATATGTTTGAGGAAAGACTTCCTCTCGGTTTCTCCACTCTTAGCCTGGGACCGAGGTCGAAAGGAGCTAAGTACATAGAGGGGTATTGAGCCAAAAAGCCTTGGAGATCTGCTGGTGCATACAACTCACTAGTTCTTTTTCCCTGATCTGGAAGATCACCACGTGTCCCTCATGGGCAAGTCAATAGGGCTGCCTAATGGATCACTTGCCTCAGCTGAGTGCTATTCCCAGTTTCACCAAACTGGTCTCAACTACCCTGAATATGATTCATCTGAAATGCAGACACTGACAATTATGTTAACACCGAAACAGAGTCAACAAATGAGTAACACTGACCATAGCACATTTCAAACAACAACAAACATTTGAAAAAAAAATTCGAAATTAAATATTGTCACTATAGTAAAACAGGTCTTAAATATCCTGCTTGTGTATAACGTCATAACTTGTGCACCTCCGCAATTAAACAAACAAGTGACTTGAGCATGTGCTGCTTTAATCATGTAGCAGTGTTCTGGTGGAGGAGAAAAGGATGAAGGTGAAGAGAAAAAGGTTGGTGCGAAAGTAAAAAGGAAAAAGGGGGGGGGGCCGGGAATGAAGTAAACACAAGTTGTGCTGGCTTCAGATCGAACCTTGTGATTAAATTCCAAACATAGGGGCACACGCAGTCCACCCACATGCAGTATATAGACCCGAACAGCTAATGTTTCAATTACAGCCATTCTGAAGACAAGGCACACAACAGGTTTAGATGATTAAGCCGGTGTCGAGTGGGAATTTCAAAATAACAACGCCCCCCGCCCCCACCCAACCTCCCTCCCATTCTAGCTTCTCTCTCTCTCCATCTCTCTCCCTTCTCCTTTTCCCTCAATCCAAGAGAGCAAGGTATAATTACTGTTTCTACAGTACTATTACCATAGAAAAACCATCGACAAACATGCTTATTTGAATGGCAATGGCCTGCCTGTAATGAGAGTTGAAATTAAAAGCAAATAAAAGCTGCTTCCACACGCTACTTGAAGGTGGGATTCAATAATGGCTGCTGTTGGCCCCCCAGGAGCACGTAGGCACAGACTCAAGCCCTGCACATGGCCAGGACTTGCAGCAAGTCAGCCGTGAATCGGCACTGTCATTATAATCTCGGCACACATAACCGCCATTCCCATAGCCACCCACCGACCCCATAGTCCACTGGGAAGGCCAGCTATCCATGATTGGAACATAATGGGGCTCTTCTGTGACAAGGTCCACAGCTCCCTGACAAATTGGTCTCCAGCTATGTCCTGCCAATCAATCCATCAAATCCAGTAGTGAAGCGGAAAATCAATGGTGGAAGATAGAGCCACTGATCAATAGTGCTGTAAAAAAGCAGCCAGTGATGTAAGCTTGGTGAATGGTCAAGGAGATCCTCCAATGGGGGAGGAAGAAAAATCACTGATCACACTTTGTTCATTTATAAGGATCACGGTTAAGTTCAAGAGCAGTATTTTCAACAATACTTGTGAAAGTGGGCGGAGAGTGTGTGTTTTCGGAAAGTAGGTTACACTCACAGCACAGAAACACAGCACAAAGCCAGAAAGGAAGACAAACAATGACCAGGTAATTATAAATAGGAATGGAGGTTGGAAGAAAAACCATGATTTTATAAGCGTGGTACACTTGAAAAAACAATATTAACCAAAGAGCATACAGCAGACACGAGTCTTTTATTGGTAATTTAATAAAGTAACGCTGTGCTCATGCACAGAGGGCTGAGTTTTAAATCAATGCTGATAGGGGCTGCGAATGAGGGACATTGGAGAAGGTGTTATTTAGTGATGAGAATATTTTGGGTAGCCTTTCACCTGTGCGAACATGTAAGCCTAGCACACTCTGCTGGCGTAACGTGAGACCAAGATGAGGCAGTGGGAGCGTGCAAATCACACATAAATCACAGAAAGCAGAACAAAAATAAATAAATAAATAAATAACCATGGTGTTTGAAGAAAGAGGAAGATTTGAAAGACTAAGAAATCTACCAGCATTGGAATTGCCCATAGCGTGCGTGTCCAAAGGTCTGTGTTCAGCATGGTGGCCCTGGAGCCAGACCAGGGTGAAAGAAAGGAGAAGGGATGGAGAGACAGGGTGAAATACAGTTACAGATAGATGTCGAGCACGAAAGAAAGAAGAGAAAAGGGGGGAGATTATGCCACAGAGTCAAAGGCGACCAATACAGTGCTATGGTGACCGAGTCCGTTGTCACAGAAACAACTTTCACTTTTGGCTTTTTGATGGAATTAGTGAGAGGGAGAGAGGGAGTGTGTGTGAGTCTTAGTAAAAGCCAGTCTATTAGCCAATGGACCGGCAGTGAGATCATGGTGATTATGATGGTTGCCGCCCAGGAGGAACTCCCACCCCCCTTGCAATATTTCAGCTTTCATCCCAGGTTGAGTGCAACATAGTAACCCTGCCCGGAGACATTTCCTGCCTCTCCGCTGATGCTTTAATGACCTCCACAGTAATGTCATTAGCAAATTATGATCAATTGTTTCCTCCGGGGCTTCTGCTTGCAATGAAGCTAAGATGCCATGCCTGGCAACTGCTCTGTTGTTCAGAAACTCCCGTCAGTCAAGGTGATGTGTTGAACAGAGGCGAAAGGACAACAAATGTCGCTGCATTCTGGCTGCATCTTATTTAATTGGTATGACATGCACAGCGTCCTAGCAATTAGGAATTTTAAATTAACAAATCAGCAAGATAAACATTACCCAGACAAAGGAAGAGTAGAGTGTGGCATGCATTTCATACGGATTCATTTTTGTGTGGGAAATTATACACGCGCATTTGTCTGAGGGAGTCAACACCTGTATGTTCTACCTTCTGGAGATGTACGTCTGAGCTTTTGTCAGGACTAGCAATAAGAGGACCCGATTTAAACTTCTGTGGTTGTGTGGAGCAAATTGTGTGGGGAAATTGAAATACCTTAGGGCTAGGGAAAGAGAGAGCGAGATAGATAGAGCGGGGAGCCAGGATCCTGTTGTAAGCGGGTGGCAATGAGGTAGGATAGGGCTGATCAGCCGTGTGAAAATGGAACACTATAGTACCAAATAGGAGTGGGCCACGGACCTCCCACAATGCAACGGAGAAAAATGCAGAGTCCTTCGGCAGCCCAGCCGCATCTCATAACTTTGGTAATGTGCTGTGTAAAGACCCATTTTGATGTGTTAAACTAGAAAAAACAAAGTGCTTCTCCAGTCCTTTCAACCGTACAGGTCTCGCCATCCCTCTCTCGATCTCTCTCCATTTAGGTCCGTCTCCCTATCATTCTCGCTCTTTATTCATCTCGCCACCACTCCTCGCCGTGCCCCAACCTCCCTTTCCACCCCCGCTTCAAACCCATCACACCAACCGGCTGGTGTTTGGATCTCTGGGCAACGTCCATCTGTCTCCTCTCAGCTTCTGTGACACCGAGCGGCCGCCGTGGAGAGGTTCAGCGGGAGAGCAGTTGGGGTGGGGGTGGCTGGAGGTGGTGATAGGGTTAGGTTGGGAATATTCGATGGGTGGTAGGACAGCAACTGAAACCCTACCCTGGGCTTCATGTCTGCAGCAGCCCCATTCTCATCTTACACAAAGAATTGCATTCATCAAATTAATGTTTTTACATTGATACAATGATGACTACCTCGGGAATTTGTGGGGGAATCAGAGATTATGTCACCAAAGAACCTCAAATCCTTGGCCCGGGAATACTAGATTTGCTCCAAATATCTGGGTCTTACTTCAGAAGAGAGGGACAAGGGTGTCTACTCTACCTCTCTATAGTCTACTCTATAGGTATTTGATGAAGGTATCGAAGATTTTCATTGATATCTTCATGAAAAGACATGGTATGATCTGATAGTTATATTTGTTGAAGACGTGATACAATATCTAATTTCCATTTCCACACTTGGTGTTGAATCATTTGTCCGATAGGCACCAATATGTGACATTGCTCGTGAGACTGGGTAGGTCTGAACACTACCTAGGCACAGTTGCAAATCTCGGCACCGAAGTATCGCATTGACAATGAAAAGCAACCAGGGAACTTTCAATCTCTTCTCTCAATCTGGAGCTGGCCAAGCCAAACGCTTGGCTTGATAGCAGGTTTATTCCCTTCCACTGTACAGCAGAGCCTTCATGTCATGAAGACTGACTAAAAACATGCAGTGATGTGAAAACCTGTACTATTGAATGTGAGTCATAGTTGGGATTTCCTTATCAATTGCGTTGCACCGGGAGTATTTAAAGAGCACATACGTGACCCCAGAAGGGGTATTTCAGAGGGAATGCACATTTTGTATTATACACCAGCTTTCAAGCAGTATTTTTATTTCGCCTGACCATTTCCTGTGGATCTAATGCAGGGGTCGGGAACCTTTTTGGCTGGGAGAGCCATAAAAGCCAAATATTTCTAAATGTATTTCCTTGTGAGCCATATAATATTTTAAAAAATTGAATGCAACTTAAACTTTTTTAAGTAAAGCATACATTTTTAACGTATAACACATCTCTGAGTACTATAAAAGCGCTATATATGATCTATTTCTCTTTATTCTTCTTAATAATATTGTTGTTATACTGTAGCTAACCAAAAATAAATTAAATACTTTTTATTTTAATGTGACTTCCGGTGCTGCATGGTTTTGCTGATGGCCTTGTAGTCTGGTTCATACGTAGTCAGGTTAAGCTTCATGCAGGCGTTGAGGCTTCCATCAGATAAACGTGAGCGTAGGTTGCTCTTAATGTTTCTCAGATGCCAGAAAGACTGCTCACATGTAGAGCCAAACATGGTCAATACGGCAATACTCACACGCCGCATTGTGTGGTTTGTGACAGGAAGCTCGTTCCAAGTTTTAAGAATCAGCTGGTCTTCAGGTTCAAGTTCAAGAGATTATTTGAACATGAACTTGAAATGAACAATAAAACTCTCGCCATGTCATCGCACCACGGCCAGAAAGACTCCATCTCCCTCCCTAAACCCTCACCTGTGGGCAGAGACTCCCACAAGTGGCGCCTGAGCAGAGACCCGGGGGGGGCAGGGCACCGAGTAAAAGGCGCCCGGAGTCTTTCTGTGGTCCGCAGCTGGTGTTTGACTACGCCCCTTTGTCCGCTGTTTATATTTTGAATTTTATTTTCAGAATTGTAATTTCTCTTACCTGTTTTACTTTAAAATGACACAAAATAATTATTTATTACTTGTTAATTGTGATGAAGAATTTTAGCTCAAAATTGTCTGCGAGCCGTACGCCGTCATCGAAAGAGCCATAGGTTCCCGACCCCTGATCTAATGAAATAACACAACATTCACAGTTATAGAGTACTGTATATGCAGAGATGCAGTATGTGTGTTCTTGTGAGTGTTTGATTGAATAACTTAACTATTATCTTTTGCATGAATAAAAAAAAAGGATTACATATTGCATAATATATGGCGAAAATTACAGCTGATGCTGTAATGAAGAAAATGCTGATGAAGGAAAATCCCACAATTTCAAAACAAAAGAAAGGTAATTGCACCACGCACGGTGTACTACTCTTGTAATCGAAATCATGTAAAATATTCTTCAACAGTCCAATATATAATATAATCGGCCACATTCCCAGTAGGCTTGGGCAGATTTATGATTAAATCGTCAAGCGGCGATTGACTCCATCGATCGTGATTGACATTGATGAAAGACTATTATTTTATTTTTTTTTTATCTACCAGGAAAAATCCGAGCATTGAAACCTCATTAAATGTAGTTTACCGTGTTCTGAAACTGGAGCGGAGAAGGAGAAAGTGAGGGGGTGGAGGCTCTCTCCCTCTCCGCTCAGAGCTGTCGAGTAACCAGTGATGATCGGATCTCACTTCCCTGCTCTACAGTCCCGTACAGAGACGTTGTGAGAAAAAAAAATAAAAATGAAGATAAAAAAATAAAATTTAAAAAAACTGACCCCCAGCTCCAGTACCAGCCATTTTGCCGCTCTGGGCAAACAGAGCGGCATCTTTGCAGGTGATCGGACAAAATAAAAAAGGAAAAAAACATTGCAGGTGCGCCAAGAGCCAGGTGCTTGGGCACCCTCCGCCCCCCCCTCCCGCACATACCTGCCACTGTATATGCACATCTTGTGATTATAATATAGCAATATATAATATAATATCATAGAGAAAGATTTCAATGTATTTTGTTTCCTTAGTTTCTGACTTATATGGAAAATTAAAAACGTAAACCTAATTCAGAGAATTGAAGTGGATTTTTTTTGTTTCTCCTCCAGACAGTTTGTTTCCTGCATGTATGAAACAAATTAATTTGAAACACAACTGAGTTAAGGGACTGTGCTGCTCCTTTTGGACGTCTCCCCGTTGCTTTTCGTTGCTATGTGAATTTATTTAGTAAAAACTGGATGTTTTTGTGTAAATAATTTACTTGCAAATAATGAATCCTGCACTTCTGTAACTGGGAGACCGCATTACATCATGTTTGATGCGTGTGCGACCCCCCCCCCCCCCCCCCCGGATAAAATCGTATATCGCCAACCACTGACTTCCAGCGATCAGAATTTTGCAAGATCGCCCAAGCCTTATTCCCAGCCCTTATTTAAAACATAAAATATTACATAATTTAAATGTCAGCCAATGTGGTGAGATCATTTCACTTGTTGACAAGTTCATTGACATTGAACTTCTTGACTTAAGTCGGGCAGATGACATAATTTTCAAATTATGTCGAAAAGAGGTCTAAATTAATTAAATTCCCTCCTTATTGGCATGTTATTTTGAGTGATTAGAATAAAATTTTAGGTAAAATGAGATTCAGCAACAGATACAAGGTTAAATGTTTTGTCAAGATTGGAGCTCATTTTATGATAATTACATTTCCCACATCCTAGCAAGGCTCACACCAATTCACACCAATCTGTGATTAAGAAGTGTTAAAAATGCCAGTCCTGTTCTTGAGCAGGATTCAAAACGCCTTCTCACTCCTAACGATGCCAGTACACTCAGGGCAAAACAGAAGTTTTCATGCAGAGAGCTGAATTGAAAGCAAGAAATTACAACTAGTCACCACATGCAGAGTTCGTATGTGGTGGCATATGTACTGTATTTCAACCATGAATATTACATGGTTGACATACCGGTGTCCAATTATATCTTAACTAGTCGGCACACACAATTTTACATTACTTAATTTCCCTCATTATAGTTCACATTTCTAGATTTTCAACATTGTTTATATGTTTGTGCTGAGAAAATTTTGAACAATATGTTGGGAAACGTCAACTTAAATTATCCCCTTGTCCCGCTGATGATACAGTAAGAAGTTTCAGCGTTCTGTAGAAAATAATGATATGCATGAAATTAAGCTGCCCAACACAGGGAACATGCATTTCTTACACTTAATCTACAGCAATGTGAGCAGCTCATTTCATAAGAGGTTCTAAAATAACCTTGTTCACTCGATTGCCCCAGTCACTGGCTGTTACAGGGGAACTATTATGCAAAACTGCTGATTTTGGCTTACAGACCAGCACAAATCTTTTAAAAGAAAGAGGAATTAATACCAACTGTCTATGAAAAATCTGTGTTTCTCCAAACAAAACCGTAGATGTGTTTATTTTATGACATTTCCGTAATTGAATAAAACAAAAAAGCCCCAAGCCCCGCCATATTCCATGGTGCTCCAAGCTCTATACTGCTCCAAACACTGCAATGAAAGTCTGACTTTGAAACAAACTTTTGAATTAGGCATTGTAGATGTAAATATGAGTGAAGATTCAACAACTAGATTACTTATTTCTCACCTCAAATTCTTTCAGAAACACATTTTAGTGTACTGACAAGGTGAAGTCAGTGAATGTTTACAGACAAACACAACGGAATCCCGAGTAAATCTCAAATCCCATTGGCTCACACAACCTGGAAATTGTGCTCAAACCCCATTAGCTCACAGAACTAAGGGCCTCAGGAGGTTGGCTCCACCCACGAAAAACAGCTTGTTTTGGTTTTGAGGGATGTTACAATGGCTCGAATGCATAATCTGAGAGGTATTTTCAGCAAATATATATAATATATAACCTTTTCAAAAAATAAGCGTAATAGGTCCCCTTTAAAAAACACATTAGAAGTTATGTGTTCAAGGTAACCTGAATAAAGATGTCTTTCTACATACAGAACTGAGCACCAGATGGCTAGATACATATTCACTAATTACTTAATATGCTCGAGTAGCAGCTTAGATCCTGAAGTCATTTAGTCATAAACACATTCGATCGCCCTTCCGTGCGGCGGCACTAAAAAATAAATAATAATTCCTAGCCACATCTACCATCCCTTCGAGCCTTATCTCTTCCCTGGTGATAAAATCAACATCTATGTTCAAGCCCTATCATCCATTGGACTATTCGGGAAAAGTGGAAGTACAGTGCAGCAGCTAACATTTATTTTAACAATAGTCAGTGGATGTGTAAAAGTTCTGCGTGCTTAGTTATTTTTGTACAAGCAGCTGTGTTTTATGTGTGTAGTTTTTGTGTGCGGGCATGTGTTTCTATGTCTTTGTATGGATGGTTTCTGCCTCTTATCCTGCTGCTGTGCCCCATCTCCTTCCTGTTTCGATGGACTTTGTTCTCTCATTGTCGGGTGGCTTCTTTCTTGTCTCTCTCAGAATGAAACTTTTGTCAGCAAAGCAAGGGTGCGGGAGTGGGGGGGCTTTAAGCCAATGCTGTTCAGCGACAAATATATTATTTTGACATCTTGACGAATGCATGTATGCCATGCCAGGTCCATGGCCGCTGATTTCTTCTCCTGGACTCACAAAACCACCTCGTCTTCAAGTTGGAGGCCAACATATACATAGTATCCAACTCCTCTTACTCTACACAGGTGATTCCTAACCTGCATTGTATGCGGTGCCTGACCCCAACAGGCGGGGGCACCAGAGATCATAGGGTGGGTCGTGAGGCCTTGAGTCACTTGAATTTAAGATAAGAAAGGGCTCATGGAGAAACTAAATTACAGTACAGGGCTTCAAGTTCAACAAGTTCCTAAGTGACAAAGCCACACACCAATCAGCCACAACATTAAAACCACTGACAGGTGACTTGAGTAACAT
Source organism: Zeus faber (assembly GCF_960531495.2). Classification (NCBI taxonomy): domain Eukaryota; kingdom Metazoa; phylum Chordata; class Actinopteri; order Zeiformes; family Zeidae; genus Zeus; species Zeus faber. The sequence goes on along the minus strand of NC_137206.1, from coordinate 22,711,993 downwards.
TGCTCATCTCGTTCCAATCGTACCTGGGATATATTAAGCAAGAAAAATTGGCAAGTGTAAGGATCTAAGCGACTTTGACAAGGGCTAAATTGTGATGGCTAGACAAGTGGGTCGAATCATCTCCAAAACAACAGTTCTTGTGGGGTGTTCCTGGTAAGTAGTGGTTAGTACCTACCAAAAGTGGTCCAAGGAAGGACAACCGGCGAACCGGTGACAGGGTCATGGGAGCCCATGGGCCCATTGATGCGCATGGGGAGCGAAGTCTAGCCTGTCTGGTTTGATCTGGCAGAAGAGCTACAGTAGCAGAAATTGGTGAAAAAGTTAATACTGCTGTGATAGAAAGGTGTCATAACACAGTGCATCGCAGCTTGTTGCATATGGGGCGGCGTAGCCGCAGACCGGTCAGAGTGCCCATACTGAGCTATGTCCACTGCCCAAAGCACCTACAATGGGCATGTGAGGGTCAGAACTGGACCATGGAGCAATGGAAGAAGGTGGCCTGGTCTGATGAATCATGTTTTCTTCTACATCATGTGGCTGGTCGGAGTTAGGGTTTGATTTGATGGAGCATCTGTGGGATGTGCTGGAACAACAAGTCGGATCCATGCGTGCCCAACCTCGCAACTTACAGGACTTAAAGGGAATCTATTATGCAAAACTCACACTGTCAATGTTAGGTTGACTGTACTATAGGCTGTGGCGTGTGATCCGCTCTGCGTTTCTCCAAACAAAACCGTGGTTGTATTTATTTTGATTGATTTTCTGACATTTCCGTAATTGAATGAAACAAACAAGCCCTGCCTTATCCCGCGGTGCTCCAAGCTCCACACTGTTCCACTGTGGTGAAAGTCAGAACGAACTTTTAAATTAGGTCTTGTAGATCGAAATGAGTGAAAATTCAGCAACTGGATTGCTTATTTCTCAGCTCACATTTGTTCAGAAACACAATTCAGTGGTCTGATGAGGTGAAATTAGTGAAAGTTTACAGAGAAATACAAGGGAATCCTGAGTAAAGCTCAAAACCCATTGGTTCACAGAACTCGGGGCCTCAGGAGTGTGGCTCCTCCCACTTAAACAGAGAGTCAGGAAACTGATGGACTTGAAGGCATTTTTAGAATGGCTAGAATGCATAATCTTAAGTAGTATTTTCAAGCCAAAAAAAAATAAAATAAATAAAAAAATAATTCTAAAACATGTTTTGGGGACCTCAGAGACCTATAATAACTTGTGTAAAAAGGAAAATAATAGGTTGTGGATAAAGGACCTGCTGCTCACATCCTGGTGCCAGATATGACAGGACACATTCAGAGGTCTTGTGTTGGTTGAGCTCATGCCTCGACAGGTCAGAGCTGTTTTAGCGGCACGAGGGGGAGCTACACAATATTATTCATGGTTTTAATATTGTGGCTGATTGGTGTATATTTTGCTTTGTTTGACTCTGAAGTATCACTAATATTTTCCTTGTCTCAACGATCACGACCATATTTGTAAATGGGCAATTGAAGAAAAGTGGAAAAGTGTGAAAGAAAGAGTTTGCACTAAAGATAAAGGGACAGTTAAAGAGAGAGACAGATAATTAATTAGTAGCTGATCATTATATAGATATATCTTCTGTTTAGATTGTGCATATTATACCTAGACTTCCCTCTTGGTGCCAATCGATAACAGCGATTAGGTTAGACAAATTTGTCGAATTCTGATGCAATTCCAAAACTGCTAACTTTAATGACGGCGAACGTTCCAAGCCGTGTAATCATCCCTTGAGTCAGGCTGCACAGTCAGCAAGTTAGCATCCCTCTCAACAGTTTATTTTCAGGTACTTTGATGGCCAGTGGGCAATCAGACTGTATATAAATACAAATATGAAGAACACATCATGCTCTGTTGTCACAGGCAAACACGAACATGTGTGTATGTGCAGGTTCGCTGATGGACTCGTCAGGGTCATATGTTACAGCTGCATTGTGTACCACTAGGGAATAAGAAAAATATGTACTTCAAGTACAGAAAGAAAATATATTTTATTCTAGATAAGAAGAAAATCAATCCCTTGCAGTATCTCTCTGACAATCGTCCTCATGTGTCCATCCAAATATGTGAGCCAACAGGGTATAGAGGGAATTATCCAAGGACATTTTACAGGAGAGATGAAAAGATGCAACAACAAAAAACTTCGGTTCGCAAGTGAGTTAAGAGCAAATCTGTAATCCTTGGGTGCTAATCAATCATTCACATAAATGTCAAATTGTCTTGCCAATGCAAAGAAAAGCCCGAACAAGAATCACAACGACGACAACAAAACAACTTAAATGTCATGTCTAGTGATGTCCACCAAGGCTTTCATAGCAGAGAAAATAGTCCTAATTCAACGCTATGTTGTTACATACGAATGCCTCAATACGGAGCGTGTGATGGCCGTCCACCATGTGATACATGGTGAACGGGATTTCTACATGGCCTTTCTGCCATCACAAAACTGCCGCAAAAAGTCATGAGGCAAAAGATAAAGATTCAGATCTTTTCTGGTATTGAAAAAAACAACAACTCACTTTGTTCTTCAACTGATGAGAAAAAAAGTTACATTTTTGACCAGTCTGGCCCAAGATGGATCTGTTTTTTTGTGGAAACATAAAACTGGGCTCAATTTGAATTCTAATACAAATAAACGGCATAGTATGAATCATAGCTTTCACAGTGTTGAAAAATCACAAAGCCACAAACTATGCAAGAAATATTTAAAGAATCCAAATGTAAGTGATTTTGAGGGGTGAAACAAGAGGTGAAACAAAGACTGACAGCAATCATGTATTAAGAGGTTGTGAGGTTGCACATCTTATGGATAACACTGCAAATAAAAAGTACATTATAATTTAAACGACAGCAGTGACATGTTTAAATGCCATTGTTGATGTGGAAGAACAAATGATTAAACTTATTTTGTGTCACAGTGTTGATATTCAGTTTTAAATCGACAAGTCAATGTCTGGAACCCAGTCACTCCTTTCTGCCCCTGATGGGCCATGTTCTCACTTCTGAGAAACTCCATGTTGGTCCTCCAGCTATTGACATTCAAAGGCTGCTTGGATAGGTGTCTTGTTAGAGCTGAGGTGTACGGACCCCATTTTGACACGTTTTGATCATTTTCATTAATATGAAACAATTTGTAATGATAAAAAAACAAACGGAAATTGGCTTTCAAATCAGGGGTTAGGTGTCAAGTATTCAATATTTCATTAGAATTCATCATTCATAATAGGTGGTGCATTCAACTGTGCTTTATGAGATGAGCCAAAAGTGAATCACATGTATCAATTGAAAGTATGTTGCATAGCGTATTGTAAGTTGGAAAATTGGGTAAAACCCTCATCAAAACTTTTGAGCTTGATTTTCCAGAACAACAATTAAAATACAGTGTAATTCCATGACAAACATTTTCAAAATACTTTTACGAACCTCTCAAAGTGACACCTTTATTTGTAGCTCTGAACCTCTACTTGAATATAAAAGTAGTTTGAAAAAAAAAAAAAATCAAAATTCCAATTTCACGATCACAATCAAAAGTTAATTCAGTTTAAAAAGCAGCTGAAGTGCAGACGGTTTAAAGTAGACAGTGATACTGTGCATTACCTGGCCGTTGAATAGCAACCTTCCAAAGAGGTGTTTGGCTTCCTCCAGGCCTCCCTCCAAATACACAGCACCTGCAGGGAGAGGGAGGGAGAGTGAGAGAGAGAGAGAGGAAAGATAAATGGGGGGGGGGGGGAACAGAGTCAGGATGAGAGGGAACGAGATCGATAAATGAAAAGTTTAATCAAAAGTGTGGCACTGGCTGTGTGCAACGGTTGAAGGAATGGCGCTGGATACTTTCAACAACATGTGGCAAAACCAGCGCCCACCCACAGCAACCCCCACCACCATAATCACCCACACAATATTGTGGGAGAAATAAAAAAATAATGTTTTACACAACTGCATTGCTACTATAATAAAATTCTAGCAATTTTGAAGCAATCCCAGACCTCTCTCCTAATGGAGAACTTAAAATTAATTGAACTCGGCAATGAACTATAATTGCTTTATTAAAAGTAGGAGTGCATTTTTATTGCTTTTTGATGGTGGAGTGACCTCGGGGTCCCGGTGTGAATTCACCTCCCCCTTGTCAGGACGAGGGCAGTGTAAGCGGGGGAGAGGACAGCTTTATCACCGCATGGACCAGAGATGCTGCTGCCCAAGGTCAGGTAAACATCAAGCTTGAAATCAGACAGGCAGCCTGAGCTGCATGGATTGCACACACACACACACACACACACACACACACACACACACACACACACACACACACACACACACACACACACACACACACACACACACACACACACGTACGAAACAATAATACCATCTTAGGCCCTCGCCTACACACGTTGGCATGAAGCGTGCGAGCAAATTTACACGAAAAAAAACAAAAAACAAAAAAAAAAAAAAAACACACACCGTCTGTATTGAATTGAAATTCTATAAAAAAAGAAAAACGCACAAGAGAAGGTCAGCACACAGAAAATTCTCACATGCACACACAAAGCACCCCCATCACAAACACACAATGTCAAGGCAAGCGGAATCTACAAAGCAGCTAAAAACTGCAAGGGCAAAATGAGTATCCCAAATTCCTTTGTCTGTTGTCACATCACTCTATCACTATCATTACTCGGCCATCTTCCCTCCCATTGTTGTATGTAAAGTGTGGGTTTCTAGTCATTTTGTACGTCCTCCAGTGTTTTTTTTTTCCTTTGCCAATGCTCTGTTGCACTACCTTCGCCGCCTTTAAGTCGTGTACAACTTCGAACCATATCACACTTAGAGAGTTTCATTCAATTTGGAAGGCAATAACCACCTGGCAAATTGGGTACACAATTGTGTAGTGGGTTTTATTACGCGCATAAAAGATCCATTTGAGATGGGCTGCGGTGGGGCTGAGAGTCTAAATGCTCTGACTGCTTTCAGGGATGACATCAAAAACAAAGAAAAAATAAAAGATGAGATTCATCATCTGGGGAAGAAAACTGCTTTCAGATGGCTAACAGACCCATTAACACACACACACACACACACACACACACACACACACACACACACACACACACACACACACACACACACACACACACACACACACACACACACACACCTACCAACACAAACACAATCATAGCAAAGTACAAACACCACCCAGAACATGGGTAACACACACACACACACACACACACACACACACACACACACACACACACACACACACACACACACACACACACACACACACACACACACACACACACACACACACACACACACACACACACACTAAACCAGTTAGGAAATTACTGCCAGCCAATTGCCAAATGGCAAAATTTTGCTCTAGCCGGGAAGAGTTTAGCTACAGCCCTCAGCTGCTGTTATCCAATGAGCAGCTTCACATGCAATTGTTGGAGCTCAACACCTTGCTCAAGGGCACTGCGTCAACAGCTGTTGAGGGGGTGAAAGGTTTTCCACGCACCCAGATAGCATATTTACGCTTCAAGTCATTTCGTAGGTTCCCAACAGCCCTCTTTTCAGACCTTCTCACAAAGAAAGTTTCTAAGCTTGGCCGAGAAGCAGTCCTTGGGAGGTTGTGGTCTATTCCAATTCACCACTATCAAAACAGCAGTCTGTGGGTTTTATTGCATAGTTGTCCAGATGACCTTTGGACATAAAAGTTACATTACTGCCTTGCTCATAGCGGGCCAATTTGTTAAACAGATTAAGCCTTTAATAAAACTTGAGGAAGACGAGTTTGTAATAAGATTTCCAAACACCGTTCACTGCCAAAGCTCTCGCAGATGTTCATCTGTGAACAAAAGCTTTTGTTGACCCTGTGTGAGTGTCTCGCTGTGGCTGACCACAGGAACCTCAAAGGAAGGGTGCGGCTCCTCGTACAATGTCTTTCCCCTTGCGAGAGTCGACTCTGTGGTTTAGAACTATGATGTGGACCACGCTTCTGGATGCTCCTACACAGATGTTCCCTCCGGAGACCAGTTGTGGGCGAAGAGAATTCCCTCCAAGGAACACCTCGCCGACGTGTCTTTCCACTTCATTCTCACCGCATACTCGCATGTGTGTGTGTGTGTGTGTGTGTGTGTTTAGGTAGGGGTGTGTATGGGTGTGTGCACTGCGGGGGATGAGTGGGGCCTGGAGGCGGCTTTGGTGTGCGTTTTTCGATGAGGCATCACATTTCGAGTTGTGCAGAGTGTAGGCCCCTGCAAAGTTTCTGGAACTCAAAAAAGGGAGTTTTGCTTCATGAAGGATTTTCCGTGAACTCCTTTCAGGGAGGAGAAAGGGAAGGCGAATGAGAAGAGAAAGAGATGGAGTGGTGAGAGGGAGTGGGGGCGGCAGGAGATCCCATAGGGGATAAAAAGAAAAAGTATTAAAAATATGAACGCACCACCTTTGGTGTCAATCAAAGAGCCCATGGATGAAGAAGCAGAGCAGTGCAGTTAATTCTTCGCAGCAAGAACGCTCTGACGAAGAGGCTGTCCATGGGAAAAAAAAAAAAAAAAAAGTGCTGCGTGCCCTGCAGCACTCGGATCAATCGCACAACACGCTGCAGTCATTAAAACGCAGCGCCCTCCACACGCCCCACAAGACTGCGAAGTTCCAGGAGAGGCCCTGCAAACGCAGCCCACACAGACACTCGGCCAACTCGACTGGCAATTACGTGCGAGTTTCTCCTTTTGCAGCTCATCTCGCAGTAGCGTCATGCTCGGGCCAAATAACTCTGGATTCTCAAACCTCCGGCCGGTTCAATCCATTCAGATGGAGAAACTCCCCGAAAGAGAAAAAACAAACAAAAAAAAAAAAAAACAGATCTGATTCTACAGCAGACTTGCCTTGAATATGCATGTCAGGAGTTACTGACACTAAACTGTGTGCGTTTTATCCAAGTTGGCCAAGGGTTTTGGTTTTGACGCTTCAGGGAGTGTCTAATTGATTCGGTGCCGCCTGCCAACCTGCATCAATCACACAGGAGAAAAAAGAAGAGAAAAAAAAAAAAAAAAAAAAAAAAAAAAAAAACCTTCGATTTGGCCAAACGTGCATATTGAATGAAAGTCACAGGTTTTCATTCGGACGTGGACGGAGGGAGGCGGGGTCACGTCACTAACTAAACTCCACATCTGTCATCGGGCATCAGGTTGGCGGAGCCCTGCCAACTTCCACAGTGTTATGTTTAAGAATACAGAATTCCACTGTCAGAGGAAACTTTCGGTCACCAATAAAAGGCCCGGGTCTGGGACATATGAAATATCAGCAGCTGACAGTCACATTAATAACCTAGAATGAATTATTCAAAAACGCTCAGGCTCTAATCCATCAAATAATATCTCTCTCTCTCTCTCTCTCTCTCTCTGCCTGATATGAGTTGAGGCAGCGGTCGGACACAGACAGAAGCGTATTAGCGGCAAAACAAACCGAACCGGGAAAAAGTACAAAAATAGAAATTCCAGCACGGTCGCAAACAATGGCGGGCCGATTACACTCGAAGATCAAACATCTTACTTTTCAAAATGATAAGGCTTCTCGTGGGTTTGTAAGGGGCTTGGGCAGTGGGGGATGCAGGGGGGGGGGGGGTCGAAGCACGGAAACAAAAACAGCTCCAAAAGGACGGGGAGGGGAAGCCGACGGCCCAGAATTGCTCTGCCGCTACTGTTGCAGCAATTAACAACAGGGAGCGCTGCTCGCTGAATGAATACACCGGCTGCATTGTGTGCGTCAATCTGATATTCAGCGAGTCAGAGATAATCCCTTTCCCCCCCTATTCTTTTAATAGGAAGAGCTTAAAGCGGAGGCCCTCACAAAGGTTCACCATCTGTATTCCCCGTGGCGCCTGGCACCATATAATCCACAGATCAACTGTACAAGGAAATTAGGGCCATAAAAACAGAATGGAGGCCCGCCATTCTTCTCCCTCCGCCGCTTCTTCTCTTCTCGTACGCCCTCTTTCTTCCTTGATAGGAAGGAAGCAAGGTGGCTTATCGGTGAGGAGGACCCTGAGAGAGAGACAGGGCGGGGGGCAGCGGGGGGGCAACAGGCACCTGCAGACCTCTGTGAATGGGCTCCGACAGTTTTCTAAAGATGAGGCGGTAAAGCGGAGCGAGAGAGAAAATAAGAAAGAGCGTCGGTATGGGAGTGGGAAGGAGCAGCAGAATGTGAGGCGCGTAGGCCAAAAGAGCCCAAATGAGAATGGCCCACTCTGGCAGAAGTTAATGACAGCGGATCAAAAAAAAAAAAAAAAAAAAAAAAAAGATTTCCATTCAACACTTTGAATTATTCAGGGCTGCGGGGCACACATTTGCATTGCAGATTCTCTCGCTCTCTCTCTCTCTCTCTCTCTCTCTCTCTCTCTCTCTCTCTCTCTCTCTCTCTCTCTCTCTCTCTCTCTCTCTCTCTCTCTCTCTCCTCTCTCTCTCTCTCTCTCTCTCTCTCTCTCTCTCTCTCTCTCTCTCTCTCTCTCAAGCGGCCCTGCCTCGGGGTGAGCAGATACAGACACACTCTCCGCTCCGCCGGCGTAGGAGAGCACCCTGACCCAATGCAAAGCAGGAGATTATCTGCCATTTCCAACATAGCCGAGGTTCAGCGGTCACCGCGGCCGGGAAACAAATAAAACAGGGGTCACCAAACATGCAAACTAAGCCCTTAAAGCGAAACAAAATAAAAATATTGCCTGTGTGTCATATCCTCATCTGCCTGCCCTTTGGAAATGGCAAGGTTGGATTCAGGCAAGGTTGGATTCAGGATCATTGACAGGGGAAAATGGCATACTATAGAAGACAGTTAAGCGTAAAGGGGGAAAAAAAAAAAAGAAGACGAGGGAAGAAAGGAGGAGGAGAAGAAGTGGGAAACAAGGCGACGTGACACCTCTGCGATCGCAGTTATGTTGATACGTCGCCCGCTGCGATCGTGAAAGCAGAAGGATGACATCTCTTTCAGAAGAGGGAGCGCACACTGGTGTTGGGGGGGGGGGGCGTGAAGTGACAGCCCGCAGCTCCCAACCCTGACACACACACACACACACACACACACACACACACACACACACACACACACACACACACACACACACACACACACACACACACACACACATACACAGACACACTCAAGCTGCCTCTATCAGACCTGCAGTGTATACTTGATTTTCTTGTGATTTTTTTTCTTCCCTTGGTGTGTTTGTTTGGGGGGGGGGGGTGATAAAGAAAGAAAGGTAGAAAGGTATACACAACCCGAGTCAAAAGAAGTGACAGGATGACACATCGCCGCCACGTCGCTTTTTTCAGGCGATAACACTCAAAGCCTAGGTCGCACGGTGGTGGTGGAGGCGGTGGGGCAAAAGAATTACACGGGGAGGAGGGAAGTGGAGGACGAGGTGGGACATGAGACAACTCAACAACAGGGGTCTCAGAAGGAGGCCACCAAGCTGAGAAACGGAAACATACGCGATTAAGGTGTCACCTCGGAGACGGCTTTTTCGACATTGGTCCAAGATCTGCGCGTCTCCAGGTGTGTGTGTCTGTGTCTATGTGCTAGTGTTGTGTGTGTGTCTATGTGGCTATGTGTTAGTGTTGTGTGTGTGTGTGTGTGCGTGTGTAAAGACACGTGCCTGTCATACCTATCAGCATTCCTGGCTCTGGGATGGGGTCTAGGGTGTGAATGTGAATGTGTGTGTGTGTTTGAGTGCGAGATTGTGTCTGTGTGGGTTTGTGGTACTATACATGACAACCGGTCTCCAAATTGACATGCGTTTTGGTTGAGAAATAGACCAGAAACATGAGGTCCTCACTTACCAGGTGTATTTACTCGGACTTTACTTTGATACCAGTAAAATAATGTGTGTGTGTGTCTATGTGTGTGTGTGTCTGTGTGTGTATGTTTTGCTATACTTGTGAGGACCTGTCTCCGAGTTGAGACTATTGTTTGGTTTATAAGTGCACCAGAAACATGGGTCCTCACTTACCAGGTGCATTTATTTGGACCTCACTTTGATACCAGTACAAGAAAGAGTGTGTGTGTGTGTGTGTGTGTGTGTGTGTGTGTGTGTGTGTGTGTGTGTGTGTGTGTGTGTGTGTGTGTGTGTGTGTGTGTGTCCGTGTTTGTGTTATGTAATGAAAGCCTTTTCACCGGTGTTCCTTAAGTGCACAGATTTTTTTGAAACTGAAAGATGAAAAAAAGCAAAAAGAAAGTAAGAACCAAAAAATATATATATTAAAATAAAAGATGTAATAATTCCATTAATGCAACGGTGCCTGATGCAAAACGATAATGAGAGATTGGGGGAAAGAAATACTGAGAGGGAGAGAGTGAGACAGAGAAAGAGAAATTGATAGATAAAAAGGGCGAGAGAGAGAGAGAGAAATGGAGACAGAGAGACAGACCGAAAAGTGGAAACAGAGTTAAAAGAGGAAAAGTCGAGGCTCTGTAGAGATGTGATGGCAGCGAATACGTTATCACCACATTCTGCACGATAATGTAGCAGCAACGAGTTAAAAGTGTGTGTGTGTGTGTGTAGGTGGTGTGTGTGTGGTGTGTGTATGGTGTGTGCGTGAGGAGAAGGGGAGGTTACAAGTCATAATTTCTTACTCAACAATTTTGGTGGAGGATGGAGCAGGAAAAGTAGAAAAAATATATACATGTATTTATTTTTAAATTTTAATTTATTAATTTTATATAGAAATAAATACCACTAAATTACACTGTTTTACTTCAGTTCATTCTGCTTTACGTGTTTTATTTGTTTTCTTATTTTTTGTGATTATTGCTTAAATGTTTGTGTGTGTGTAGAAAAGAATAGAATATATTTATTTGTCATCATACAAGTAGACTACAAGGAAATGAATCCTCTGCATTTGACCCATCCTATATCTAGGAGCAGTGGGCAGCTGCAGAGGGCAGCCGCACTGCAGCGCCCGTGGACCAACTCCAGTTTTTTCACCAGTGCGTTGGTCAGGGGCACCAATAGGAGTATTAACCCCTAACATACATGTATTTTGATGCTGTGAAGAAACTGGAGCATGCAGAGGAAACCCACACAAACACAGGGAGAACATGCAAACTCCACACAGAAAGGACCTGGGACGGCAGGGATTCGAACGCAGAACCTTCTTGATGTGAGCCACCGCGCCGTGTGTATGTGTATGTGTGTGTGTGTGTGTGTATGGAGAAGGGGGGTTACGAGTCAGCATTTCTGCGTAGTATGTCTTTCAACATTTTCTTTGCTTTTTGGGGAGGGTAAGCAGAAAAATAAATGTATCTGGGATTTTTTATTAAATTTTGCTAATATCCAAACTGACTTCAGTTCACTCTGCATGCTTCTCCAATTTTTTTTCTCCTATTATTTTGTAGCAGAGTAAATATTTCTTAATATTTTACTTGTAAAATACTGATTTGTCAAATACACTGATTAAAATTTTTACAATATTCCTTATTGTGATTCCTGAATTCCTGAATCTCCATTTACAATGGAGTCTAAATTGTCTCACACACACACACACACACACACACACACACACACACACACACATATATATATATATATACATATACATATATATATATATATACAAACATAAAATTGTTATTTTTTGTGATTTTTGTAAAAATGTCCAAAAAAATTATGTTATTATTGATATGATTATTATGATTATTATGATTATTATTATTATTACTATTTCACTGCCATTTATTATGCAGTGTTAGAATTTGCACTAAGTCGATATGATGTCAATATGATTGCTGTAAAAGTATGGATTTGGAACATTTAATTTAGAAAAACTCCTATAAGTTGTGTTTAGTGGATTTTCCTGTAACGCGTTGGTATGAAATTAAACTTATGATGCACATAAGTTTTCAAGGAACAATTCCATTCAAATGCTCCCAAGTCTGGTGTAAAACCAAAAAGTTAAACAAAATAACTGCAGCAAATTATAAAACTGAAGTCCCTGGCGGCGGCAGTCTCTCAGCAGCAGCAGTATTAGCAATCGCAGTAGAACTCGTAGAAGTGGGGGCAGAGGATAGGAACATCTTTTTTTTTTTTTTTAAAGCGACAACGCCCGTCTTTATTTTTTCTCATCTGGGGAGTGGGACAGAGGGAGGAGGGGAGGGGAGGGCGGTGGGGAGGAGGCTGCGCTGGTTCAATCAAGATGGTGATAAGATGAGGAAAGCTGCAGACTCTGCGGCCCTGCAGGACGAGGCCCGGCTTAGCGCTGCCCATGGGGCCCGAGATAGGGTGAGGGAAGGACCGCCAAGATGGAGATCGTCTCCACAGAGAGATTTGAGTGTGTGTGTGTGTGTGTGTGTGTGTGTGTGTGTGAGTGGTTTGGGGCATGGGGTCCTAATCACTGCGCCGGCTCTAGTCGCTAGATACCCAGTGTGTGTGTGTGTGTGTGTGTGTGTGTGTGTGTGTGTGTGTGTGTGTGTGTGTGTGTGTGGAAGCTCCATGCTCTGGAGAGCGCCTGTCCAGCCAGAGGTCAAACCGCATCTCCTGAGATCAATAAAGCTGCTTAATGTGTCTAAGACGTAACGGGAGATCCACTGCAACTATTTAAACAGCTACACACACACACACACACACACACACACACACACACACACACACACACACACACACACACACACACACACACACACACACACACACACACACACACACACACACACACACACAAACAAACAGATATTCAAACCCCGAGCTCTGGCACCAGGAAGTGCCACTGTGTCGTGCTATATTGATGGAGTTGCACTGCACTTTATTTTAAGGAAAACACAACTCCGCGTCTATTAATAGAAAAGTTACCACCTACAGAATAGATGAGCATCCCGACCCACTCTGCAGTGAGTCCAGGGACACGGCCTTAAAGCGCACGCTCTGCATTCCTGTCCGACCGCGCACTTAAAAAACTGAGGGTTCCTGAAGTTCCGTACACACTGATTCCTCACATGGGGTGTCCGACTGCCCTCCACAGAGGGTGCCAGAGATCGCGGGTGGGGTCACGAGGCCTTGGACGATTTGGACGAGTGTTTCCTAATCGTCGAATATTGGTTCAACGTTTCCACTTGAGTGTGAGTTCAAATATGATTCTTAACAAAATCCGTGACGATATATAGAAATTTATCGTACACCCTTGAAACACCGCAATGCAACAATGAAAAGATACGTGTATTCAAGCACTTTTTCCAATACTTTGAATGTCGATAATGAAGCCTTTTTTCCAGTACCTCCATCTGCCACTGTTGTCAAGTACTGACCAATTTCTTTGATAGACACCACTACAAAATGTAAACAATTTGTCACTCTCATCATTTCCTGCCATGAATCATTATAGAACATAGAAAAAATCCCAAGCACATTTGTAACCCTGCAAATGAAATATTAAAGAGTTTGCACAAACTCTGCTTGGAGGGATTGCGTTGGGAGACTTAATCAGTTATCTCCTCAATCCGTTGAATGAGTAACCTCATTTGCTGTGGGGTTCTCTTCTTGAGAGGTGTGTGTGTGGGTGTGTGCATGTGTGTGTTTGTGTGTGTGTGGGGGGGGGTGGATTTGTGTCAAGATTTACTGAAAAACAGATTTACAAATTTATGATGACTCGTATTTTCACTTTATGTGTCTGCAGTACAAGGGAATCTCACCGATGAGGGCCTCAAAGCAGTTGGCCATGGCATGGCGGAGGTCTGACTCGCGGCACAGATCAGGTCCGTGGGCATACAGCATGAAGCGATCCAGCTCCAGCTTCTGCAAAAAAGAAAGAAAGAAAGAAAGAAAGAAATGCCTGTGATTGCCAACGTGCCACTGCCAGCCACGCTGTAATAGCCTCTTCAAGGGTAATAGCATCTTTGGTATAGTGCATTTTTACACTCGGTCCACCGAGAACAAGGTAAAAAGGCCTGGAAAGGTCTGGAACTCATGGGAAATGGAAAAAGATTGCCTGCCCTCAATGTGGAAAAAAAATGGTTCCACTTCATGGCACTGACAGATGTGGCCATGTGTTGTCCAGCTGCGGCATCAAGCAGTACGCCAGCGTGGGAGGCAGAAAAAGTGCGCGCACACACGCACGCACGCACACACGCACGCCGCACACGCACACACACACACACACACACACACACGCACACGCACAACTTGTATGTGCATGTGGGTCGACACAACACATGGGCATACACAGTACATGCCAGATAATCCCATGACAAGAAGGTGAAATATTCCACGAGCGACCTTCATTCTCTCAGAAAACAAAGCAGGAGGCTAAATTAAAGGCCGGGATGGTCATGAAATTTTTGTTGCCGATCGATCGTCACCCCACGTCACTGGTCGGGGGCCATAAGCATAAGTAGAATATAATTGTAGCAGGCCTGCGACCCCGGTTCAGGGGGAATGATGGAGAGAGAGACACAGGTTCAGCACACTGGGTTTTATTTGGGATGGTTCAACTTAAAGCACTCCAGTTCGGAAGTGATAATAAATGATAGAATAAAGCAGACACAGAAACATGTAATGCTGGGTTCATGTGCGCACCCAGATTTCCAGTTCAATACTAGCGATGCTGATAATGATTATGTGGAAGCGTAGCACAACCCATTTCATGTTGAACATTATAAAGGTCTTTGATGACTCTCTAATGTCCACGTTGTGACTGGGGACTTTGTTTTCCCGCTGTTCTTCATAATCGGAAAACCGTTACTGCAAAACATCCCAGCAGCTCAACTAGATACAGCTGATACTAAAAACATTGAACATTTCCACACGCTTTGGAATAAATCACATTTTCTTCCGACTATGACAGCTGAATCAAGTCAAATACAATGAAACAGCCTGAACATTCCCAGATATTAAATGTGAAACAATATTACATCCAAGTATGGTAGTGTTAAACAAAGACAACAAAAGAAAATGTCTGGCCTGTTCCATTTTCAGTTGATTGTGTCAAGGTTCCGTGCCCCACTCTTCTTGAAGGGCGGCCCTCAGGTCATTGAGGTTCTGGGGAACAGAGTTACGAGCCTCTACACCGCGACTCAGCTGATCCCATAGGTTTTCTATGGGATTCAGGTCTGGAGAAAGTGCAGGCAACTCCATTTGAGGTGCCCCAGCTTCCAGCAGCCGTTCCCTAATGATGCGACCTCGATGAGCTGGAGCATTATCGTCCATGAAGATGAAATTAGGCCTGTGTTGTTCATGCAGGGCTACAATGACTGGATTAATGATGTTATTCAGGTAGTATGGGCTTGTCACTGTACCATTCACAAAGTGTAGGGCAGCTCTGTATTGACTAGACACACCTGCCCACACTGTACCACCACCACCACCAAAGGCTCATCTGGTGACATCAGTGGTTGATGCATAGCGCTCTCCTCGACGTCTCCAACATCGTTGGCGGCCATCATTTCTGCTCAACGTGAATCAACTTTTATCAAAGAGCAGCACTGAGGCCACTGGTATCTCGTCCAGCTTCAATGCTCCCTGGCCCATGCAAGACGATGATGGCTGTGCCTGGTGGTGTGGTCAGGTACCCTTGCAGGTCGTCTAGCACGCAGACCACGCTGATGTCAACGGTTTTGAATGGTCTGACGTGACACTTGGGTGCCTCTCACCTAAATTAAATGTGCCTGGAGTTGAGTGGCATTCATCATCCGGTTCCGCAGGGCACTGTTCACAATGAAGCAGTCATCAGTGTGGGATGTGGCCAAAGGACGTCCACTTCTATGCCTTTCTGTGACTCTTCCAGTGTCTCTGTATCTCTGTTGCAACCTACTGATGACGCTCTGTGACACTCTAAGCTCAGTGGCCACTTCCCTCTGAGAACATCCTGTTTGAAGCCTTGCAATGGCGAGGTACTGTTGATCAATTGTTAGGCGTCGTCTTGGTCTCATGATGTCAAAATGTGAACAGCATGATGAAGAGGACTGTTTAAATACCAATTCTAATTGAACCAGGAAATGTATTGGTCGATTCATGGATAAAACACCTCTTGTGAATTTTGCCGTTCAGCTCCTTGTGAGAGAACAGCAAGTTGTGCAAAAAGTACTGAAACATTGAACAGTTGGACATGTGTACACATTCAAAAGTTTAGAGAAGGTCAAATTAAGTTCACCTGTAAAGGTTATAGTGCATTTTAGGTTCACCCTGAATTTTCACTCGAAAGAAGAAGAATAAGAATATTAAGAATATCCCTAACTTTTTGTGAGTAGTTTATGCAGTGAAATGTCATGACACCTGGTGATTACGCACAAAAAGCTCTATAAGCTCTAAAAATACTAAAATGTGCGTAATACGTCAGCCCCAGTAACCCAAGTGGAGGTAAATAAGTTAAGGTAAGTTAAGGTAAGTTTAATTTAGGAGGATTTAAATGTATATTTAATACAACACAGACAATTAATTCTAGTATGATTATAGAACGCAGAATCTCGATTGTGGCGCTGCCCCTTGCAGCCGCCTGTAAATAATCTCTTGAACTTGAACTAGTTGTTGTTTTAAATAATATTAGGCTATTATTATTTTTATTTTTAGTAGTTGTAGTAGCCTAGTTGTTGTTTTAAATAATATTAGGCTGTTATTATTATTTTTATTATTATTATTATTATTACTACTACTACTACATAGCCTACTGCAAAAGGGAGATTAAAAACAATGCTTGCTTTGCAATGTTGCCCGACCCCCTCCCAGATTAGTGGAGGAGCACGGTAAACTTCAGAGACAGCACGATTGTTACATGGAAGAAGTATTGTCGGCTTTATTGTAGAGTGATCGCTGGCTGTTTCAGCATACATTAAATTAATTATGTGTATTCATAGGAAAGGTAGATTATTTTATACATTTTAGAAAAACATTACCAACTGGCATGTTGTCATGACATTTTTTTTTTTTTGCATTTGTGTTGATGACCATCAATAACCATCAATCGCCTGAATATGAGATAACCAGCCCGGCACTGGCTACATCACAATTGGTTTTGCGGAGCAACACAAAGCATTACATTACATTAGAAGAGCATTCCTTCATCCACCACATGATATGATGTTTATGATTTTTCACTGCAGTGCACAGGGGTGTAAACATCGCTTGCACATTTGTTGGTTTTTTAATTGTTGGCATGAGCATGTTGGCTTTATGCTCACTGTATACCTCAATAAGTATTAGGCTCTGAGCTGTATATCCACGCTACTCTCAGTTTGTCATTTGTCTAGTCTTTTCTTGTGCAACGTTGGTCTTCTGTACCTGTCTTGAATGGAAAGAACTTGATTTTGCAGGGTTTTTTTGTGTTAGTGATTCGTTAAACATGTTACCTCTATGCTCAGCCACTTACAAGTTGGCGCTGAACAATTTGGGTCTCCGTGGTATCAATGCTCTGGGATTCTCTTTGTTTTTGAATTGTTTAATATTTTCTTGTGCAACCTTGTTCTTTTGTGCTCATCTTGATTATAATCAAGAACTTCATTTGGTGCTTTTGTTTGCCCCCTCTTATCTTATGTTGTTTTAATTGAATAAATTAAATACGTGTCAAATGCCAGAGCACCGGTCTTTGCCTATCTGGATATGTTACGACAGCAAAAACAAATTGCTTCTGATAGCCAAATCTGCAAGAAATTGAACAAGAAAACCATCTTCCACCCTAATCTACCGCTGGGGGCTCACTGAGCAAGGCACTGAACATCTTTCTCAAGGGAACCTGTTCTGCTTCATACCCATCAGTGGAAGACTGCAGTGGTTATGACCGTCTCGCCGGTTGAGAGTATACATGAAGAAGGAATTGTGAAAAGGAAAAAGGAGTGTGAAAGTTGACAGGCTTGGTTAATAAAAGCATACAGACTTCAACTTCAGTAAATATAAACAAAGTTTGAGTAAACCGAATGCCATATGCTTAGTTTGTTGTATTTTATGTAAATGAGAGTTGTAAAGAGTTCTGACGCGCCGCGGGTCAGTCAAACTTTTTTCCTATTGTTTTCCTGAGCCAAGCCGAAAGAAGCCCAACTTGACTTTTATTGGCAGGGAACCACAGACAACACACACAACCGGGCCGGGAACAGCCAGGGTGCGATTTAATTACGGCTGCTGACGGTTGGTGGTATTCCACCCCCCGCGCTCCCGCACACAAATTAAATCACAAATCATAAATACCCCAACTCAGAGGGAACTCGTTCTGACTTTTAAGCCTTCCAACTGAAGTGGCGGCTCTCCGACGTAGCTCGCTGAAGATATTTTTTTTTTGCAAGATAATTGCGAGTGTTCTTGAGCAGAAGGGCTTTAGAAGAGCCTGGTAAACAACTTGGCAAGGTCCAACACTGTATCGCGCTCTCTTTACCGCGAGCGGCAAATTGAAACAAGCCAAACGGCTACAGAGCTAATGCAGATTCGGGCGGCTGCATCTTTGTATTCAGCGGGGAGCAACATGAAAGATTGAAGTTTTTAATTGCTTTCTCCTCATCACGGGATGATTATTGTTGTGTTTCCCTTACAAGCTTGCCAGTGAGTGGGGCTTGGCTTCTGCATTGCTACCGACAACTCAGAGAAGCAGTGGGGAGACTTGAAGGGAGGCCTGGCGATAGGACCCACAGAGAGTGTTTCAGGAAGACCTCTGTTGTGTCCCTAGAGGGGACCCACACCAGTCTAACGCCACACCTCAAAAAACAACAACCTTTTAACTCCAATTACAAACCGGTGGGGGGATGGCAGCCAGACAAAATTACATTTCTCCCCTATGCACCCTAAGAAAGAAGCAAAGTCGTAACTACACAGAGAGAACAATATAACAGCAATCACCAACATGTTCTGCTGTCAGTTCCCACACCATTCCCTGTTTGCTTGTCGTTGTCTTGGAGGAGGTCAAATTACCTTGGCGAGCATGGCCAGGTGCTGGTTCTGTACGATGGCGGTTCTGTAGGTGGCCAGGCCGCCCTCCTCCAGACTGGGGAACAGATAGTACAGGTGGACGCTGCGGATACAGGGGAATACAAATGCAGGTGAGAATGAGTGGTGAACGGCCAATTCGATTCAGGATGTCTCCAGCGGGTATCAGAGAGTTACATTTTGTTCTGTTTGAGAGTTTTTTAAAGACAGATTTCAACATTATTTAAGATAAGATATTGCCAGTAAGTACTATGTCTATCGGTTATAAACTAGATTATTCTAGGAAGTATCATAACAGTGTTTCTCAGGTTTCATAGCAGGGTAGGAGACAAAGTAGCGGAAGAAATCCAACCACCTATTTCCACATGATTTCAGACAGGCCAGTACAAGGATTCTCTTGGATTTCTCTCTAGAGGCCAGTAGGGATAAATCCGATAAATTTTGTTTGGCGGACTCTGATGCGGATGAGCTTGACTAAATTTGACAAAAAAAAGAAATGTGGATCGGACAAAATGTTATTGTTGAAATTAATACATTTAAATTGAAGACAATTTGTTTTGAACACCAATATTTGAATACCGATACTTTGAGCCAGTATTAATAAAACTTAATTCAAGACTTATACTGACATACTGTATAAGGACCTGCAGACACCCTGCTTTCATGTGAAAATTTCCAAATTGGAAATTCTTTATGGACATACAAAGTGCTGTATTATGTCCTGTAGTTCATGTGTTCACCCAGATTTCCAGTTCAATACTAGCGATGCTGATAATGATTATGAGGAAGCCTAGCACAACCCAAGTTTATGTTTAACATCATAAAGGTCTTTAACGACTCTAATGTCCACGTTGTGACCGGGGACGTTGTTTTCCCGCTGTTCTTCATAATCGGCAAACCGTTACTGCAATTATCAAAACTTTGTTTTATTTCCAAGGCCTTGGAATCTCAATCCAATCCATTCCCCAGACTTTTCAAGCCTCTACCGGTCTGTTGGAAAACCGTGTGATGGGCGCAGCCGCTTCAGTAGTCACACAGCTGTGCTCCAGGCGAAGAGGTTCCATTTTTATTACGGTCCAGCATTTCTCCAACCACAGCGTGTCATTTGATTTCATTTAAATTAAAACAGGCCATTTAATTCAGTCATTTCTAATCAATGCAGAGAGGGAGAAAAGCAGGTGGCATTCTGTTTTCCATATTCACGCGAGGGCTGTTTGTCAAGTAGCCGTGATCTTAGCGCAAAAACAAAAGCACTTGGAATGAATAAATACCACTTGGAATTAATGAAAAATAATTAGAACCAGGGACACTTGTTTTTTTTTGTCTTCATGAAAGACTCAGTCACAGAGACCAGGCGTGTGTCCAGGCTGCAAAGCTTGTTTTCAGGTTAAGGACAAAGCGACGGCCGTTTTGTTTGTGTATCTATTTTTTCTTTTTTAACGTTCTTGGAAAAACATTCAATTCAAAGTATTCAGGTGCTAAGTATGCAGGAAATGTGTGTGGGTAAATCTGCAGCAGGGTTGTTTGCTTGTGTGTCAGTGAGAGCTGCAAACAGGACTGAACAAGGCCATCCCTTTAGGAAAACTGTATTAGGGGCCAACAAAGAGACAGACCTTGAAAAGTTTGCTTCGTAGCGCAGTTTCTTGCGCAGTGAATTGCAAACTTTGATGACAGCCAACCGCGTGGCACAAAGGGTCAATAAGTGAATGTTAAAAACAGGAGGAAAAAAAATGAAAAGGGCATCAAGGCTTGGAAATGAGTCCAAAACTTGTTTGATACGAGTTCGTCCGGCTCTTCCCTCAAAACGTTGTGCTGTTCATCTCCGATTCTGAGGGTTATCCGTAGGTGGATGGAGATCTTTTTGGCCGGACAGCAGAGGTAGTGGGAGCCTTTGAAGGCAGCCTTTGAAGGCAAACTTGCCTTCGGGCCAGAAGGGGTGAAGTTTGGCCTGACCTCAGTCGCCAGTTTAACTGGACAAGAGCTTGGTGCAGCGTTCATTTTCCAATCACAGAGTGAGAGCATGGTCGGAAACCCATAATCAGTGGAAGGAGGCTGGGTGTGCGTGGGCTTTTGGGTGTAGTGCCCGGCAATATTTATATTATCATAATTTGATGTTCCTAAAATGCTACACATTATTGCCACCTAATTCCATTCTCTGTAATGTACAGTGCTTTGTATTTGCTTTGTATTTTGTATCAATCTTCTGATTGCTAATGTGACACTTTCTTTACCGTTCTGCACATGACAATAGAGAAACTTGTTCTGTGGTATCACTTTTAAAACATGTGTACGTCTATGAACATGGGATTTTATACATACATAGAGTGACATTTCTCATGATTATGTTATAATCATTCCTTAGGAAATACCTTGACATATGTTTCAGCCCCTACGGTATGTGTGCACCTTTTCTGAGTGTACACCACTTTATTTTCCTTCTTGTTAGTGTGTTTGTGTTATGTCAATGTTTCTTTGCTTGAATGTTTGTGTGTGTGTGTGTGTGTGTGTGTGTGTGTGTGTGTGTGTGTGTGTGTATGTGTGTGTATGTGTGTGTGTGTGAGGCTCGAGCTCATTTGGGCCACCCCCATGGTTACTAATGAGCATGCCCCAGCCATCTCTGTGGCAGTAGTAATTCTGATTCTGGGGGGGGGGGGGGGGGGGGGGGGCCAGGCAGCTAGCTAGCTATGTGCGTAGTGGGTTGGGTTAATAATAGCTACATATAATTAGCGCTGTGCTTAGGAAAGTGTCGAACACCGCGGTCCACTCTCACCTGGGAGTCAATAATACAGTGCGCATACCAGACAGTTAATTGCGAGTTGTCATGGAGAATTTCAGCCCATTAAAAAAAATAAAAGGGGGGGGGATAAATTACATTTCAGTACCAATTACTAGTAAATCACTGCCTTGTATGAATACAGAGGGCTTGAGGAGGGAGGGAGGGTTGTGACAGAAATGGACAGATAAGGGATTGTGGTTTTTTTTAGCTGTCAGGACAGCAGAATGCCTTCGGATAGAAGACACCTGGACTCCTCGTCCTCCTCATCTTCCTCTTCTGAGCCTTCCACCTCATAATGACTTTTCCCCCAATTGACCCTGGGCCCTTCCCTCAGACATGTGACTGATTTGAAGGCTTTGTGTTGAATTGGCCTTGACTTGTTCAGACACATGGACTCACAGCAATTTGCTTCAGATTAAAGCTTCAGCAAAATTTGTAGATATACTGTACCATTCAGGTAGTAGATCAGATGAAGACAATGAGAAAGAAAGAAAGAAAGAAAGAAAGAAAGAAATAAAGAAAGAAATCCAGAGTTTGTATTACATTATCTCATTTTAGGGGAGAGAAGGGATTAATAAAGCATTTACTTATCTTAAGAAAGAAAGGAAGAAAGAAAGACTGAAGATCCCCCAGGATTAATATAGTTTGGTATCCTTTTTTTTATTTTAAGAAAAAAGGAAAGAAATAAAGAGTTTCCACCCAGGGATTATTAAAGTATTATATAATATAATAATATAATCTTATTTTAGGAAAGAAAGATAGAAAGCAGTCTGTTTCGGCGTCTGACCTTGTGAGGAACTCGACCACGGCGTCTCCCAGGAACTCCAGCCGCTCGTTGTGATTGATCCTGGAGGTGAGTGTTGGACAGGAAGTGGATAGGAGCGTTGGACAGGAAGTGGCGTTGGGAGGAAGTGGCAGACGGGTAATTGGGGGGAGAAAGAAACACAAACATAAGCACATGCAAAAACACCCAAAATAAAATAAGGAAATCCAGAATCCCTAGGTCAACCGCAATACGAACGCAGCCAAACATACAGTCATATATAAACACAAACAGCTAATTATATGCCAACATGCATGTTAACTAAAACAGCAAACATATTATATATACACATATAGTGTATGTAAACCACACACAGACATACACACGCGTGTGGCAGCTCGCCAGTTCCGACGCTCTGAGAATAAAAGAGACACGTTGGATAATAAGTAAAGTCGGCATTTCATTCTTTATCCCCCGAGACGTCCGTTTTTTTCCCCAGTTAGAGTTAATTTTCTTGTCAGCGGGACCGCCGGCCGGATTAATCACAAGACGCCTCCCTTTGGACCGGCACCCGCGGTCGCAGATAGTGGCGATCAGATACCGGGCTGCTGTGGGTGTGGGCTCACCTAGAGGGGGACGGGTCGTCCTGGCCCAGGCGGGACATGATGTTAATCAAGGTGTTGATTCCTGAGAAGGAAAGGAGAGAAAAAAAGAAAAGAAAGAAAGAAAGAAATGACACCCAGAGGGGAGGGGAGGATTAGAGTCATTAGAGAGAGAGAGATGGCGAAAGCAAGAGAGAGAGCTGGACAGGACAGAGAGACGAGGAATCTTGTGATTGTTGCAACCCAAAATGCCTGAATTTGCGGCAAAATCCCTGAATTTACAAAAGCCTTGTGAACTTCTGTTTGTTTTTTTTGCAGTACAGTTGTCAGAAACAAAATTGGTCATGATTTTTTTTACCTACTACCAATGCAGATGACTCCCAAAGACTGTATGCATTCTGCGTATCACAGAAACAACTGGACAAACTTCATTACTAAATACTTCATTCATGCGGTATCTTTATGTTCTCAGCATAAATAACAATGGGCTCAAAGATACCAAAACAATAAACACTTCTATTTTGTTTGGGTTTCAAAAATAACTTTCAATATCCACATACAGTACACAACAAATAAAGTTAGCACTGTATAATGACTGTATGATGGCGGTCTGCTGGTTTGGTCCTTTAATGTGGAAAGTTCACGGAAATCACAACATGAACATACAGACGGGCAGACTGACAACGGGACACAGTGAAGTCTTCGCGGTTGTGGAGGTCATCAAGAACAAAAGGTACCCGGGTCTTAAACACATACTCCCACAGTGTTCCAAATTGCGCTCCAAGTATTTTGCTCTTACAACAAGGTGCTTTTGATGCATTTTCCACAAAATATAACTGTATGACATGCAAAAAGAAAGAGAAACAGAAGTGCAGAATGACGGACACGCGGCCACCCACCTTTCTTCCTCATGTACATGTGATGGACTTTGCGGTCGCCGTACTTGGGCTGGCGTATGCCGCAATTGGACAGGGAGTTACGGGCGTGATCCGGGTTCATGCCGAAGTTCAGGTGGTGGCTGGGGTGAGTCATCGCCAACTTGAGGGAGAGCAGGGGATCAGCGGAGGTGAGATGGAGAGAGCAGAGGGGAGGAGAGAGAATAATCAGGGTTAAAAGAAAAGAGCATTTAGGGAACATTTGACCGTTTTCTGAAACAGAAGCATCTACCATGCGGCACGACACCCGGACCTCGGGAAAATGTCCCGCCAGAGTCGGACCCCTTTCCAATTTCCTCTTTTGGCTAATGACTAATTACAAGTGGCAAGACCGGTTAAGGCAGAGCAAATCCATCCAATAATGTTGGATCACTGACAGCCCAGAGGACTAGCAGAGGGCTGCCACCAAGGAAGCCATAGAAAGAGAGAGCAAAGAGTCTTCATCGCCCCGGTTGACGGAGAGTGTGACGAAAAAGCGTTGATCACATGAATGCAGCGAGCGTCTGAAAGTCAATGACTTCAACTTTTAAAACCTGTTAGGAGAGGCAAATAAATCAAGCACTATAATGGTGGGGGAGCAGGAAAAATATCCCTCAAGGAAAAGGTATTAGTCGGCGCTCAGCTTTTGTTGTCAAAGAGGACAAAACTGCTGCGCCGGGAAAGACGTCAGAGCCTGAATTTCCACGGCGCGCCGAGGAACGAGGGGGAGTGTTAAAAAAAAAAAAAAAAGATAGCGCTCAGTAGGATATGTCAAGACGTTATCAATGTTACATTAGGAGAATGTTAATCTCAGCAGAAAAAGAAAAAAGAAAAACTCCAGAGTACTGCTCTCCACTGGGCCGATGTTTCAGAATGCTTGTCTCCTTTCAGCCAACTTCAAATCAATTTCAAGCTCCAATGAGATATATGTAAAATGTTAACAGAGAGGTTTCAATATTTATAGTCACTCAAGGGGCCTTCAGCTTTGTAGCATTGAACAGAGAGCGACGACAAATTCAACAACGGTTCTCTTTTCTGCCGCGGTTAAAAGGAGCTGTCTTTTTTTTTTTTCTTTAAGGGTAAAGAAAATAAATAAAAAATATAAATAAATAAATGACGACTTCTTTGACGTGACATAAGCAGAAACCTAGCACAGTGCCGCGTTGACAGTTTGATGAAAAATACTGAAACAAAAAAAACATTAATAAAAAAATAAAAAGTACACTTGCACGTACACACAACTTTTGTTTCTTTTTTGTTGCCACCCCCCCAAACATGCCCCCTGTGCTGTGTCAAACACAGTCAATGGCTGCATGGCACAAGGCCTGAACTGGAGAAAAACAAAAAACAACAACAACAACAAAAGATGGCACTAAGCCATATCTGAAACACAGATTGCCATGTGCAACTGTTCCTGTGAAAACCTGCAATAAGTCCATGCGGCGCTGAGCGGGATTGAGATTCGACTGAACCACTGCGGCGCCACCGCCTGAAGGCGGAATAAAACACCATCGCCGGCGGGAAACTGGGAGACTTCACTGGAAGGAACACGCTTTCTGACGGGAAATCCGCCGGCCCAGGCGACAGCGGCGCCGCCGCATCGATTTAAATGCCTTTCATACTTTGTGGAAAAAAAAACAAACAAACAAAAAAAAACATTTCTTTTTTAAAAGTGTTTTTTTTGTGTCCCACAAAAGGCCAAAGGGGAATTACAGGAGATCAAAGAAACAAAAAGATAACAAATAAAAATAAATAAAGACGATTACGTAAATGGCATGTGGCCGTGTGCGCTCTCTGCTGCAAATACTGTACAAACATAAATGTAGTTAAATAAGTAAAAAAAAAAAAAAAAACAAGGAAAGGAAACGCCTGGACTTGCACAGTCAGGCATGAACACCCACACCCACACCCACACAAGGACACACATACATACAGTGGGGCAAAAAAGTATTTAGTCAGCCACCAATTGTGCAAGTTCTCCCACTTAAAAAGATGAGAGAGGCCTGTAATTTTCATCATATGTACACTTCGACTATGAGAGACAGAATGGGGGGAAATAATCCAGGAAATCACATTGTAGGATTTTTAATGAATTAATTGGTAAATTCCTTGGTAAAATAAATATTTGGTCACCTACAAACAAGCAAGATTTCTGGCTTTCACAGACCTGTAACTTTTTCTTTAAGAGGCTCCTCTGTCCTCCACTCGTTACCTGTATTAATGGCACCTGTTTGAACTTGTTATCACTATAAAAGACACCTGTCCACAACCTCAAACAGTCACACTCCAAACTCCACTATGGCCAAGACCAAAGAGCTGTCAAAGGACACCAGAAACAAAATTGTAGACCTGCACCAGGCTGGGAAGACTGAATCTGCAATAGGTAAGCAGCTTGTTGTGAAGAAATCAACTGTGGGAGCAATTATTAGAAAATGGAAGACATATAAGACCACTGATAATCTCCCTCGATCTGGGGCTCCACGCAAGATCTCACCCCGTGGGGTCAAAATGATCACAAGAACGGTGAGCAAACATCCCAGAACCACACGGGGGGACCTAGTGAATGACCTGCAGAGAGCTGGGACCAAAGTAACAAAGGCTACCATCAGTAACACACTACGCCGCCAGGGACTCAAATCCTGCAGTGCCAGACGTGTCCCCCTGCTTAAGCCAGTACATGTCCAGGCCCATCTGAAGTTTGTTAGAGAGCATTTGGATGATCCAGAAGAGGTTTGGGAGAATGTCATATGGTCAGATGAAACCAAAATAGAACTTTTTGGTAAAAACTCAACTTGTCGTGTTTGGAGGAGAAAGAAAGCTGAGTTGCATCCAAAGAACACCATACCTACTGTGAAGCATGGGGGTGGAAACATCATGCTTTGGGGCTGTTTTTCTGCAAAGGGACCAGGACGACTGATCCGTGTAAAGGAAAGAATGAATTGGGCCATGTATCGTGCGATTTTGAGTGAAAACCTCCTTCCATCAGCAAGGGCATTGAAGATGAAACGTGGCTGGGTCTTTCAGCATGACAATGATCCCAAACACACCGCCCGGGCAACGAAGGAGTGGCTTCGTAAGAAGCATTTCAAGGTCCTGGAGTGGCCTAGCCAGTCTCCAGATCTCAACCCCATAGAAAATCTTTGGAGGGAGTTGAAAGTCGCCCAGCGACAGCCCCAAAACATCACTGCTCTAGAGGGATCTGCATGGAGGAATGGGCCAAAATACCAGCAACAGTGTGTGAAAACCTTGTGAAGACTTACAGAAACGTTTGACCTCTGTCATTGCAAACAGGGTATATAACAAAGTATTGAGATGAACTTTTGTTATTGACCAAATACTTATTTTCCTACATAATTTGTAAATAAATTGTTTAAAAATCAGACAATGTGATTTTCTGGATTTTTTTTTCTCATTTTGTCTCTCATAGTTGAGGTATACCTATGATGAAAATAACAGGCCTCTCTCATCTTTTTAAGTCGGAGAACTTGCACAATTGGTGGATGACTAAATACTTTTTTGCCCCACTGTACATACAAAGAGACACATACACATACACACACACACATACAAACAAAAGCATACAAGATCAGAGCCGGAGCCGAGGACTTGTACGTTTAAATTATTGAGGTCCTCTGTGAAGCCTCTCGTTCTGTCAGCCTGGGTCAGGGTTGAGGGGTGAGGGGGGGGGGGTGCAACAACAGGGGGCTGATGGGGTTAGGGAGGGGGATTCCGGGTGCGCATGTGGTGATGGAGGAGCGTTCCACAACTGTGAACGTCTATTCTAACATACCGCATCACCTAAACCACTCCACGCCGCCTCTTTCCCCACCCTCCATCCACCCTCCACGGGTTTAAATCTTTAACAGTCGGGCTCTCAGATGAGGAGCTTCAAAGGGCCACAGCTCCACTGGAAGCAGGGAGGGCGGTGGGAGGGGGTTGGGGGGGTTGGGGGGGGAGGAAACGCGATGCGAAGATACTACGGCTCCCGGGCTCGTGTTTTCCTGTCTCCCAAATTTTTCCCCACGATCGCATTCGATCCGCGGTGCGTCACATTTTATTTTTGCCAGGCGAGAACGAAAACAAAATCTAAAAATAAAATGTTCAACAGACTGGATCCAACCCAACACACGTGTATGCATGTAATTATGTAATTTCAAAAGTGCACAGAGTGAGCATGGGAACAATGTTTTAATTGAAATTTAAGGGGAATTTCTTAAATGAACAGATTGTGAAGTTAGTGTATTTAGGCAAATGAACTGTCCTGATGTTTTATGTTACAATGTTTAACATCAGTAAAAGTCTCTTCTTCATTGGGTGGATGTTTATTATTGCATTCATATAAACAAAAAAATTTACTTTACAAGTAAATTCTTAATCACAATTTTATGACAATCTAAAAATGTGTACATTTTCCCGTCCGTGACTGCCCTATACACAGTATGCACACATGCACATCCAAATGAAGGATAGATTATGTGGAAGAAATGACTTATCAATTTAATTATCGGGACTATAATGTAAAAGCCACTTAAGGAATTCAATCATACCTAATCGCTTTAGACAGACGTCTAACTTTATGGAAGAATATCTTTCATATAATTTTCATTTAAACTACAAAAATGGTGACATTGACGACAATGTCTTGATTTCAGACACAATAGCACAGAAAAATAAAGTTATTATAGCATTATCTCTCAATGGGGAAAGGCTGTGGAAGCTAGGCAATATAATATGACAGTTCGCCAAACTCCGCCACTTGAGTCCCAGCAGTTCTGAACCGCCATCAGCCTTGTTTTGTCCACGCTGCCATGGAAGACACATGCGTGGCAATGTGTTGACACCGCAGCGGCCAAAATAACGCACTGGCAAAAAAAAAAAAGAAAGAAGCCTGTCGAGGGGGTTGTGATCAAACTTGTTGTTCCGGGGGTGGTGGGATTTTTTTGGAAGGTGAAGTGGGGTGGGGGGGGGGGGGGGGGGGGGGGTGAGGGTGTGTTGAAGGAGAAGAGATCCTGATCCATCATGGATGTCCCCGAGGACAGGAAGTACCAAGAGCAGAGAGGAGACATTGAATCGGAACAAGCGCCGCTTGTCAGGCGAGAGGCGAGTCTCTCGTCGGGTCACAGAGTTTCCTCTGCAGCTCTCATCACGACGGTTCATCAAAAACAAAGCAAAACAATGAAAAGGTTTCAATGGATGATGTGTGTGTGTGGAGACCCCATAACACACGCCTGCAAATTCAAGTAAATCTCCACACAGCCTTGAATATTTCGACACCTTCCCCCTTAAAGTATGTATGGGCAGCAACACATTGATTTCTAATGCACCAGGTTATGACAGCTCTTCGATATTGCTGGAGGCAGCCGTGGGGGCTGACAGGGAGAGCACCACACTCGGGGCTGCTGAGCTGACAGAGGAGGGTTGCTGCTGCCGTGGAGAGGCCATTGTTGTCCTGACGACTGTCATGGCAACGCAGAGCAATCCCGGGACCGCCTGCCGCAGAGATATGACTCAGGCCGGTGTGCGGCAGGTAAGCAGAGGTGACTCGCGGGCCTTCCATCTCCATCTCAACAGCCCCCGTGGAGGCAGAATGGGCACAGTAATGAACCACGCCACCACGCTCCTCCACACACTCACCTACCCCTGGATCTCCGCTGGTAACATGCCTCTGCACAAAATGTTTAGTTTTCCCTCCGGCTGTCAGAGAGGATCCAGCCTTCCTCCCCGCCTGGAGAGTGGTCTGGAGAGAGTGCGGAGAGTGGTCGCCACCTAAATCATCCCTGCCAAAGTTATCGGCTATCACCTGCCCATTTGAAGTTAAATAAATTAAATAAACAGAGTAGAACTAAAGTCCCTTCAGGAGCCGTGAGTTTGTTTGGGCACCATCTTTAGTAACCCCAACAGGCACCGAGGATTCACATTCAACAAGGCAAGATGTTTCTGTCTCAAACGTTGCACAACGTATTACCACTTGAAAAAAAAAAAAAAGAAAACTAAATGCATGTAATTTAAATGAAGAAAACATTTAAAGGATCACCATCATTCGTCAATACAAAATAAAATAATAAAAATAGTATTATTTGCGGTGATATGAATAATGAGCTCATTATACAGACACGGACAAATTTGTTGGTACCAATTACAGCTCATTGAAACAATGCTTCATTCCTCCTTAAAAGTGATGAAATTAAAAGCAATTTTCTCAATTCTGGTATGTCAGAGTAAAGCAAAGAAACTCCTGTGACTACAGTTGCAAATATTATTGAGAAGTTTAAGGTCCATGGGACTGTAGCCAACCTCCCTGGATGCGGCCGCAAGAGGAAAATCAACCCCAGATTGAACAGAAGGATAGTGTGAATGGTAGAAAAAGCCAAGGACATATTCAAAAGAGGTAAAAGCTGAACTCCAAGGTCAATGTACATCAGTGTCTGATAGCACCATCCTTCACCTTTTGAGTGACAGTGGGCTCCATGGAAGAAGACCCAGGAGGACTCCACTTTTGAAAGAAAACATGAAGAAGCCAGACTGGAATTTGCTAAAATGCAAATTGACAAGCCACAATGCTTCTGGGAGAATGTCCTTTGGACAGATGAGTCAAAACTGGTTGACCTCAGTCACATAAGCTCTATGTTTACAGATAAAAAAATGAAGCTTACAAAGAAAAGAACACCATACCTACTGTGAAACATGGAGGAGGCTCGGATATGTTTTAGGGCTGCTTTGCTGCGTCTGGCGCGGGGAGCCTTGACTCTGTGCAGAGCACAATGAAATCTCAAGACTATCAAGGCATTCTGGAGTCAAACGTACTGCCCAGTGTCAGAAAGCGCTGTCTCAGTCAAAGGTCATGGGTCCTCCAACAGGGTAATGACCCAGAACACCCAGCTAAAAGCACCCAAGAATGGATAAGAACAAACATTGGGCTATTCTGAAGTGGCCTTCTATGAGCCCAGACCTGAATACTATCGAACATCTATGGAAAGAGCTGAAACATGAAGTCTGAAGAAGGCACCCTTTCAAAACCGAGTTTGATTTCTAAATAGTAGAAAAATGTTAAATTGTTAAATATCCCCATTAGATTAAAAGGGGAAATGCAGTTCATTTACCGAGACCAGAACAGCGCTGAACAATGCCGATCGATGGTTTCCTTTAAAGCGAGCGTCCGGGTGAAGATCATTCATCCATATTCCATGTGATATGAAGGCACAATGTGAAACCGTTTTGATAGAACTCAACCTTTAAATCGTACTACTTTTACACACACGGAGCCATTGTTGTGAACGCGAAGAAGAAGAACCCTTTGCGTCACGCACCTACGTGACTTCAGTAAACAGACGGTTAAAGCGCAGCACGGGCGTGTTTCGGTCTCACTTGTCTATGAAAAATTTATTCTCTGTATCATAATGGATTACGCAAAGCGGGTGGCGGAAGCTCTGAATCATATTTCGGACCTTAATCTGACCAGTGCGATAGATCCAAGTCAGTGTTAGCAGCGCGTACTAGACTTCATTTTCCGCAATGATAGTCAGTTCTCTGACCGCGATGTGGAGAACGGCAGCGATGCTGAATCTGATATTACCTCGGACTTGGAGAACATTTCAAACAGCAGATTTCAAACTTAATGTGGCTAAATGAAACGGAATATCTTTAAGAACGACCGGAGGAGACCGACAATACGTCTGTTGTTGTTACAACGGAAGAAGTCAATGACGTGATGTCCGTTGAGGTTGGTGACAGATTTTCAGATTTTCTGAGACTCATAATATTGATAGACTCTACATTTTGTTGTGTTGTCCATACTTTCAACCTCGAAAATAATTATACTTTTATAAAACATATTATACTTTTATATAACATATATAACATATATTCTTACTGTTAAATAATTTTTTTTTATTTTTTTTTTTAAACAAAATTAGTTGTGTGTTGTTGAGCTGTATGTGATTGGCCCATCTGGGGATTATTTTTACGATATAACCAGTTTTCCCGATGCCGCACCTTAAAGCTGCCGGTGACACCATCTTCAAAATTACAGATTTTCTGGTAATAATAATAAAAATTATCAAATTGTCCTTCTATTCCCAAAGAATAATAAAAATTGTCAGTGGTAGAACATTGCTTTTCATAGTTGCCAAACCTGTAGGGCTAGGTATTGTTTAAATGCAGTACTAAAGCAAAACATTTACTTTAATATACTAACCGCTTATAAAAAAAGAGCTTTGATAACATCTGAGGCTCTTAAAAAGTAATTTGCTTAAACTATCATTCATATAAAACTATAATTTTCATATAATATCAGAGGTTTGCTTGTTGTGGCTTTTAGATGTAGAAGTATGCACTTTTACTATCTTTAATGCACAGTTACTTTTAGAACTTTCAGTATTCAAGTTGTACATTTTATCTTAGTTTTAAGCAACATTTTAATGGATGTAGTTAAAGCATTTCATTTGATCTATTTAACACATTTATCTTTTATCAGTGTCTTTTAATATATGTAAAGCACAGTTTTCGGGCTTGCTCACACTAAAAGAAGAGATAGACTGTGCATGTATCGTAATTTGATATCTTATGCAATGACAACAGAATGTTGTGATACTAGATAGCACGGATGCAATTCAATTCCATCGCTATCATTAAAGTGTCGGATTTGGAAGCCGCGGGGGTGTGGGGGTCTTACCTGGAGGAGGCAGCGCTCTTTGAAGACGTAGCCAATGAGTTTGTCCAGGTGCATCAGGCACTGGTGATAGCGGATGTGGTGGGTCAGCACGGGCAGCATCATGGCGTGCTGGAGGGGGGGGGTCAAAAAGATGTAAGAATACTGACAGTGCATGTGTGCGCGTTTTCAGGTGAAAGGGAGGAAAAGGAGAGGTTTCGGGAGCAGGAGCAAGAGAAAAGAAGAGAAAAATCAATCAGCTAGTCATTATTTATTAAGTGGTGCTCGGCAACAGAGAGATGAAATAATCAAAAACTCAATCGCCGCACGCTGAGAGGGAATGACAGAGAGGAGGGAAATTCGCATTTGGACACGGACCGTCGAATCGAAGCCCCCGTCTCGATGTGTTGACATGCACGTCTGAACAAACAGCACGCAATGCACCCCCTAGATCTCCCCATGACGCCCATGTCTTCTCAAAAGTGAAAAAGATGGAAGAAATGTCCAGACAGGAGAGGAGAGGGTTCGGGGCGGGTGCGGATGCAGGGCTTGGACGGATGAACAGACATGGAACAAAAAAGGGAAAAAAGGTGGTAGGTGAAAAGAAAGAAAGGTGGTAGATGCGATAGTGGGGGGTAACCCTTAGATGCTATTTTTCAAACTAGTTTTTAGGATTTGCGAGGGCAGATCTACGGGAAGTCATCGGCACGGTCAGACCTCATCAAGTCGGGTCGCCGAGAGAGCATCTGACAAACTGTACCCAAGCAGGCGGCGTACACGCATTAACCCCGGGGCCACCGCGCCACACACTGAAGGAACCGTGCATGTTTTAATTAGCACGAGCAGGGGGAGGGTGGAGCGGAAAGGTGATGCTGGCGGTGGTGGTGGTGGTGGTGGTGGTGGTGGTGGTGGCGGCGGCGGAAAGGCGGTCGGCAGCCCCGAGGGCGTCGCGGGGGGGGCTTCACTGGGGGAGCCGCAGTGACACACTCGCCAGGCCTTGTTAGTGCTCCAATTAACAAAGTCAGGCCCGGCTCCAGTCTGCAGACTCTGGCCCCGCTCTTGATGTCTGACTGAGAGGCTGTGTGTGTGTGTGTGTGTGTGTGTGTGTGTGTGTGTGTGTGTGTGTGTGTGTGTGTGTGTGTGTGTGTGTGTGTGTTTGTGTGTCTGTGTGTGTGTGTGACCGGCTTATTAGAGTGATACATCAGTGATTAGAAGTTGAGAAATTCTAATATATTGTCAGTGTTGGCGCTTGAGGAGCTTGAGTACTGTCCAACTCGACATGGACAGTTTTATTACCCAACCCAGTTTTTTTTATTCTTAATTTTGATAAATTTTAATACTGCTTCATTTCACTACCTTTTGTATAGTAGAGCACTAAGCACCAAGTAACTTTTATGGTGCTCTATAAATATTATTTGTGGTGGTAGCAGTATTACTCATTATCAGTTTCTAGCTGGCTGATAACACCAGGACAACAATTACTACTTTGAAACAAATCTGATTCCAATCCTGCAAAACCAGCCAAACCAGAGGAAATCCCCCCCAAAAAACTGCTCCAAGACAGGCAACCTAGCGCTAGCTGAAGCCTTTCAAGTGAAACCATCACGGAACCCAAACTTTGATTCTACCAACAAATATTTATGACAAAGTGGGCTGAAAAAATCCAGATTTGGGTCCTCGTCTCCATGCCACCTCCATGTCCGCCTGGCAGATGCGCTGAAAGAACTCTGAAACGACTCACACACGCCAATTAGCCGCACCACTCCAGCTTGAGGCAAATATAATTGGGCAGGCAATTATGGATCAGAACCTGCTTTGCTAGTCCTTGCTGTGAGGGAGGTCTGACTGGCCAGGCGAGCCCCCTCTGTCATCCCCGCCCGAAATGGAAGAGTGTGCACGAGCAGTGGGTGCTCCTCACGGTGGAGGACAAAGTAAAAAGGGAAGGCTGTGGGATGTGAGGGGAGAGACAGGGCTACACACTGTTGCCAATTACTTTCTTTCTGAATAACAGACAGCCTACTTTGGGTTGGGAAAATATATATACGGAGTCAAAAAAAATAAAAAGCACAATATATGGACCTATATTACTTTAGACCTGCATTACTTGAGTAATAATTGAAGGACACATGCAGTTCTGTACAGCATGCTGGAAGGAGCCAGGCACTGGGAGAGTACCAGGTTAAATTCCCCGTTGAGGTAAACTATGCTAAAAATGTGCAGAATTACCCAAGTGTAAGGCATTCAAAAAAGAGAAAATGTTTTCCGTTAAGACTTGAGATACTGTGAGAGTCATAATGTACAATATGTATTTACATTCCCAAATCTAGTGTGTGTGTGTGTGTGTGTACACCTGTGATTAATTTTATTATATTTTTGCAGCAGTTAGTATTGCTTTTGCTTTGCTTTGCCGAAGAAACCCCTGCGAGAACAAGGTCTTAGGCCGAAACCACCGGGAAAGCATGCTACACATGCCTTCCCCTGGCTGTCAAACTGCCTTTGAGTGAGGCACATGAACCTTAGCTGCTTGAGTTGGAAGAAGGTCAGCTAAATGCCTCGTAATGTTAACGACAGCATTATTTGAGGTAAGATTCAAGCAGCAAATGTTTGTGCTGGGCTACTGTAGTTCACTCATTAGTGGCAGCACCAACTCTAGGCTCGGGGGGGGCACGGGCCCGCGGTGCGGGCCTTGCACCCAGGGCCCGGGTTCTGTGCCTGCGGCTGCGTCTTGTGCCTGCACCTGGGGGTTGGCTGAATACACACCATTCTATGACCTAGTCCGGTGACTGGTCGTACCTCAAACACAAGTGCACAGTTCAAGGCTTCAGCACAATAGACTCCAGTTTAATATATTGAGGCCTAGGCAACACCTATGCACCTATACCTATACAAACAAAAGCATATTATAGTATCTAATACTTGTTATATAATGCTCATAATGTTGCCCCATCAACATCCATTGCTACCTGGCAGTCGTGGAATGGGGATTCCTACCTTTGTGACAATTTCTCAAGATTTCTTCAATTTGTCTCCTCCCCAAGTGTTTTTTTCTGGGAGTTTTTCCTTCCCGTGGGTGAGGCTTAAAACTAGGGGATGCCATTGATTTCTTTGTGAAATGTGAAGCTTGTCAAGCCCTTTGAGACTGTACCTTGATTATGAGCTATAATATTAAACGTGACGTGACCGTTTAGGGCAAAGTTTTATGTTTGCGAAACAAAACATGACGTAGACCTTGTTCGGTACAAATAACTTTCATTTCAGGTAGGAGATTGAAGGGTTTCGGTGCACGAACGCAAGTTAACAAGGTCTCCAAAACCTGAACTATTGCACAAAAGCCTTATTAGAGATGTGGCAGAGCAGTATAGGAATATCCTAGCAAGTGTATGACTTATTAAGGTTACTTTGGCACTGCAGGAGTTCATTTCCACAGCATCCGCATTTGGATTTTGACATTTCTGCATGGGAAAGTGATGCAACGCGGGGAAAGATCAAAAGACGAGCTTCTGACTGTTGCTGTGCGATGGTGCTGTGTGTGTGTGTGTGTGTGTGTGTGTGTGTGTGTGTGTGCGCGCGCTTGCGCGCTAGAGAGGATGTTCAACTGTACAGGTGTGTGGGAATGCCCCTAAGCTGCATTTGTGGAAAAGCAGTTTCAATATCTGTCCAGCGGGAGGAGCAGTGGTTTAAAACGTTAAAACTTGCGTTGACAGGATAATCTTGCATTTTTTAATGAAAAATGTGTTTTGGAACCGAACATATATTCTGTACATCTAATATAATCAATATATACATCGTTCTCACCTCACGCCTTAAATTAGATATTTTCTATGTAATTTTATTTTACTATCGCAATATATCGCAACAAATTTACTCCCAATACTTAATGTATCGCAAAACTCGCCATACTGTGCGTTTTCGCACCGCAGGAACCTATTTCATAGTAGTAAGGACTTTTTTGGAGGAACCGTCCCTTTAATTGTGTCCGCAGGAACTACTGTAGGAACGTAGTTCTCAGAACTCTGTTTTGAGCAACTTATTCAATAGGAACCTTCAGTGATGTAAGTGCCCATGATGGGTGATGAGTGCGTGCGGTCAAGTCGCATCGCTCTGGGTGGGGACCAGCCCACGTACACGCAGCAGTAATAAAAAATATGACAGATAAAAAAATTAAAATGTCTTTTATTGTAGATGTATTTATTTCAATTTATGATGTTAATTGAATGAAACAGAACATCCCTGAGCGCCCGAGCCCGTGCTAAGAAAGTGGGAACAAGCTTTTTAATTTTATGGTGTAGATCTAATATGAGTTACGATTAAGCAACTGGATTGATTATTTCTCGCCTTAAATGTGTTCAGAAACAAATTTTAGTGGACTGATGAAGTAAAATGTTTGTACAAATTATTATTATATCCCTGGTATTGATTTTATTCGATTGACCTCTACTCATTGATTTTTAACAGTTTACTGTGCCATTGTTGTTTTTTGGAATTTTGGAAATCAATCTATTAAATGGGGGGGGGGGCTGTTTCTCAGAGAGTCTCAAATGCAGAAATTATTTGTGATATTTCACAATTATTTTCAATAATATAAAAATTTGATAGTTCAAAGACACTCATTTTGAAATCAAAAGGCCAAAGACCAGAACCTATAAATCCACACACTTGGCAACCTCACTTTAATGTATCAAGTATTGCATTGCATACCTGTTTTGTCTTACCTCTTAGGAGTACATTGCAGTGTTTGTATTACAACACTGTGTCTACCTTGCCATTCAGTATGACACTGCATTGTTGTGGCCCACGACTATTTAAGATGTCCACTATCAAGTTGACTCACTGTCATTATTGTCTTCATTTAATTTTGTCTTTCTTTTAGGTAAATACTTTTATATTACTTACACTACTCTACTCCTTTGCATTTTAGATTTTTTAAATACTGTTAAGATACTATTTTAATTCTGTTTTTAAAAAATTAATTTAATATTAATTTTATTTTAATCACAACTATGCCCTTATTTTACTTATTATGTAAAGATGAGTTGGTTCTGAGACGAAGAATCTCATTACTGGTAATGATGCTTGCATTGTTATCAAGTATTTCACAAAAAAAACATGAAACTATAATTACATAGACCTAGTTTCAGTGCTCTCATGACAAAGCTATTGAGCTTTGTAATTTTAAAAGTGAAAAAGCAAAAAAAACAGCATCTATTTTGTAATTGAACTTTGAAAGATGAGGTTGTGGATTAGGAGGCGCCTGGTAGTTGGCTGGAAACTGTCTGGAAGCTGGTTGCAATTCGGCTGTCAGCCAGCTGGAACAGCCCTCTTCAAGTGGCTCTTACCGTATATGTACATATCTCTGAGAGTGTCTTTTAGTTTGTGTGTGTGTGTGTGTGTGTGTGTGTGTGTGTGTGTGTATACTAATGTATGTACAGCCAATTTTAGACGAGTATGAATGTTACAAATTTGTCAAGATTTAACACGGCTTACCAGATTTATATGTGACCATATGTGCACACATGTCCCTTCATCCGTGCATCTGGCATGTGGGTCCGTGCATGTGACCCACCAAATACTTTAGGGTGAGATTTCGAATTTGCCATTTTTCTATTTTGACATATTATATGTGACCCACCGCAACAAAACCCGCCATTTTGCGCATTTCTAAAATCGCCAGGAGCAGCCAGATAAGTTGAAAAAACCTCTTTATCTCTCAACATATTTTCAAAACCGAGTTTGAAAATGTTAAACCGCAGAGTTAAATACTCCCGTTAGATTTCATGGTATTTCAAAGTTCACTTACCAAGCTGCTGAATAGAGCTGAACAACGCCGATCGATCATTTTCTTTAAAGGGACTGTCCAGGTGAAGATCATTCATCCATATTCCATGTAATGTGAAGTCACAATGTGAAACCATTTCGATAGAGTTCAACCTTTAAATCTACTATTTTTACACACACACGGAGACATGGTTATGGAGGGGGCGTGTCACTGATGTCACTTCCATAAACAAAACGAGGATCCGGTTTCATTTGTCTGTGAAAACTCTGTGTTGTTATGGATTACCAGAAGCGGGTTTAGGAAGATCTAAATCATATCGTGGACCTTAATCTGACCAGTGCGATAGATCCAAGTCAGTTTAAGCGACGCATACTGGACTTCATTTTCTGCAATGATAGTCAGTTCTCTGATGCGGAATCTGATATTATCCCGGATTTGGAGAACATTTCAAACAGCGGATTTCAACCCGAATGTGACGATGAAGCAGAATATATTTTCAAGAACCACCAGAGGAGACCAACGATACGCCCGTTGTTATTACAACGGAAGAAGTTGAGGACGTGATGAAATTCCGTTGAGGTTGGTGATTTAAAAAATAAAATAAAATAATTCCACTTTTATAAAACTGTATATTCTTACTGTTAAAGAAAAGTTTTTTTGTAAGACAAAACAAGACGCGTAATGTTGACGCTGAACAAAGCGGTGATTGGCCCATTCAGAATTATGTTAATTAGCCATGTGGCTTTGGCTACCCCATTCGCATTCTGGGAGCTAGCTGAATGAAGCAAGTCTCGGCAAAACTTTCAAGGTGATTATTTCACGGTGATTTGACACACGTTTTGCCACACCCTTGTCATTAACAAAGTCATAGCTTTAAGAATATTTGCTTGATTTGCACAAGTGACACCTTGTTTGGAAGCTCTATTTCTCCACTTTCAAATGAATGCGGGAAATGCAGCCAAATGACCCTGAAGTATGCGGTGGGTCACATATGAAAGTGTAGAATTTAATCTAGCCACTGGGGTGCATGAGCCAGTATATCATCAGTGCCGGTCCCAAGTTGGATGAATAGAGAGGGTTGGGTCAGGAAGGGCATCCGGCGTAAAAACCATGCCAAATCAAACATGCGGACAACAAATCTGATTTCCATAGCAGATCGGTCGAGGCCCGTGTTATCAACGACCGCCACTGGTGCCGTTAGCCAACAGGAAATTGTGCTACTGTCGAAGAAGAAGAAGAGGGGGATGGCGTGTCCGGAGACAGCCGGAGAGGAAGAAGGGTAGAAGAGTAGAGTTGATAGTAGGAATTTTGAACGTTGGCACTATGAAGGGTAAAGAGAGAGAGCTGTCTGACATGATGGAGAGAAGGAAGGTAGATATACTATGTGTACAAGAGACCAGGTGGAGGGGGAATAAGGCCAGGAGTATCGGAGCCGGGTACAAACTGTTCTACCATGGAGTGGATGGAAGGAGAAATGAGGTAGGGATAGTCTTGAAGGAAGAATATGTCAAGAGTGTTTTGGAGGTGACGAGAGTGTCAGACAGAGTGATGAGTATGAAGCTGGAAATTGATGGGGTGATAATGAATGTGGTCAGTGCATATGCTCCCCAAGTTGGGTGTGAGATGGAAGAAAAAGAAGAATTTTTTACTGAGTTGGATGTAGCGGTAGAGAGCGTCCCCAAGAGAGAGAGTGGACGTTGGAGCAGATCTCAATGGGCATGTTGGCAAAGGGACCAGAGACATAGGTGATAAGAAGGTGATGGGTCAAGGAGGTATGGTGGTGTCAAGGAGAGGAATGTGGAAGGGCAGATGGTGGTGGATTTCACCAAAAGGATGGAATTGGTTGTTGTGAATACGTATTTCAAGAAGAGGGAGGAACACAGGGTGACATACAAGAGTGGAGGAAGGTGCACACAGGTGGACTACATTTTATGCAGGAGGTGCAATTTGAAAGAGATTAGTGACTGCAAAGTGGTTGTAGGGGAGTGTGTTGCTAGACAGTATTGGATGGTGGTCTGAAGGATGACTCTGGAGGCCAAGAA
The DNA here is from genome assembly GCF_960531495.2 of Zeus faber. Lineage (NCBI taxonomy): Eukaryota > Metazoa > Chordata > Actinopteri > Zeiformes > Zeidae > Zeus > Zeus faber. Next base: position 22,671,548 of record NC_137206.1, on the reverse strand, counting down.
GAGGAAGAGAGTGAAAGAAGAGCCAAAGATAAAATGGTGGAAGTTGTAAAAGGAGGAGTGTTGCATGCAATTTAGGGAAGAGGTAAGGCAGGCAATAGGTGGGAATGAACGGTTACCAGATGACTGGTAAACAACTGCAGAAGTGGTGAGGGAGACGGCCAAGAAGGTACTCAGTGTATCATGCGCGAAGAGGAAGGAAGACAAGGACTCTTGGTGGTGGAATGAGGAAGTACAGGAGAGCATAGAGCGGAAGAGGTTGGCGAAGAAGAAACGGGATATTCAAAGAGATGAAGAAACATCGAGGTGCCCCACGCTGGGCACACGCTGCTACGTGCACTTGGCACTCACGCCAGGTGGGGCGTCTGGTCGGCTGCGTGGGCGTGGGTGGGCATGGGGGGCCTGCTGGCTCGCCCGTGGGGTGGGAGGCTCCGGGGTGTCTGTCTGTCGCTGTGGGGCTGGGAGACGGGCCCACGGTCCGTGCCTTGCGCCCATGGCCCGGATTCTGTGCCTGCGGCTGCGTCTTGTGCCTGCACCTGGGGGTTGGTTGTATGTCTGCGCCCCTGGGGTACGGGATCTCCTCGTGCTCCCTGGGACTAGGTAATGTTCCTCGGGGCTGGGTGTGAGGGTTGCTCCACGGCCCTATGGCTTCTGTGGGGGCCCAGGGTCTTCTGTGGGCGCAGGGCAGGTTACTCGGGGCTTTGCTGCAGCTGTAGGGTGTCTACAGCGCTGCAGAGTTCAGGGGGCTTCGGGGCCCCTTCCGCTGCTTGGAGGCGCCGCGACATAATACCGACCTTCTACACCAATACCAATGGGGATAAGTCATGTACACTCACCGGTGGACACACACACACACACACACACACACACACACACACACACACACACACACACACACACACACACACACACACACACACACACACACACACACACACACACACACACACACACACACCACCACACACACACACACACCACCACCACCACACCGGCTTCGAGTGCACCCCAGCACCCTCCTGGTTGCATTCCTGGAGGGTGCAGAGTTGAGGATGTTGAGATTCTCATTGGGGGTGTCAAGGATGGACAGGAATAAGAATGAGTACGTTAGAGGGACAGCTCAGGTTGGACAGTTTCGTAAAAAAGTGAGAGAGGCGAGACTGAGGTGGTTTGGACACGTGTGTAGAGAGATGAGAGTAACATTGGGAGAATGATGCTGAGGATGGAGCTGCCAGGCAAGAGGAAAAGAGGAAGGCCAAAGAGAAGGTTTATGTGTGGTGAGGGAGGACATGCAGGCGGTTGGTGTAAGGGAGGAAGAAGCGCAGAACAGAAGGTATTGGAGGCAGATGATCCGCTGTGGCGACCCCTAACGGGAGCAGCCAAAAGCAGTAGAAAGTGTAGAATCAAAGCTTCAAAACGCGGTATCAGTTGTAGGAATCTATGGTATCTATGGAAGCTATGACTTATTAAAGATTACGGTTTTCGAAACAGAAGTTCTGAGAAATCAGATTTTAAAGTTTTAGGAACATTTCCAGACTTTTTCAGCACAAAATACACATTTAGAAAGACAATTAGTGCTTTAAATAGTTACATCTGGATAGTGCTGTACTCCTACAATGAGATAATGTTGAAATTTATTTTCTGAAATAATATTAGACTCATTCATTTATAAAAATATTGGAAAATTCATAATTCGTAAAATTTTAAGTTTGATGTTATTTTTTTCATTCTACACTCATGCTTACTATAGGGGCATGGCCCCTCTATTATTCTGTAACTTCTAAACATACTTCTTATCTTCTAAACTTCTTCTAAAATGATTTCCTGCCTTTATTGTTTTTAACAATATTTTTGTAAATTTTTGGGGATTTTAATAAAGTCGCACTTTTCAGATCTGGCACATGAAATCACCAGACAACAACAATTCCCTGAATGCAAATGGCGGGGTCCTTCCAGCCATTTGCCTTCTTGGAATTGGTGTTTTCTGGGAGCACCTGCCACCTGCTGCCTTCCGCTGCTGGCTGCCAGTTCTGCGATATGATTGAGAGCTTCTGCCACCCTCTTCTTATAATATATAAGAACACAGAAATATGTCAGGGCTCAAAACTAACTTTTGAAAATGGTTGCCAGGCTGGCAACCAGGTGGTTGCCATTTTTAGTCACCTCATATTTTGAGTAATTAAGATACTATGCAATTATGCGTCAGCTTAATAATGAACATGACATAATGTGACATAAAACAATGTTTCAAAGCTTTATCACAGAAACCAAACAAAACTATTTGTAGTTTGTGTTTTATCTGATACTTTACAGAATTTGAATCTTCAAAGGAGAAGAAACAAAAGTCAGGACAGACAACAGCTGTGATAACATGAACTCCTCTTGTTCATACTTGGCCTGATCTATATGCTCACCGCACAGACAATAAGAATCTAAATTTAATCTAATCTAACAGTTCTTGTCCTTTGTCCCCAAATAGTTAACAATGGTAAAATCTAATTTCATCTTAGCATTTTAAAGTAGTCCTCCATGAGATGGGGTTGGAGCCATGCTAATTATTAATGCTCCCTGTTTACAAAGAGCTAGTAATTGTAATGGCAATAACAAAAACAAATTTGACCAAATTGACTAGAAAAAGACTAAAACTTAAGACATTTCCTGTATATTTCTATTTCATTTTAGTTAGTTTTGTAAGTATACAATATCGTTTCAGTTAGTTTTCTGGGTTTTTCTTCAGTCTAATTTTGACTAAAATGTTTTTTCACACCTAGTTTTAGTATTTTGTTTAGTTTTAGTTAACTGTACAAGGATGCAAACACATGTATGGTGAAAAAATGTCCAAAATAAACCTATCCAATGGTATCCAGCAGTTTTTCAATTTCCCATGAACGCATCACTTCCAACACGCAATACAGTTTTCCGAGCATCGTTTCCTGCTTAGAGCGCGTTCAACCCAAGATTCGAGCCGTTTCCGCATCTTAGTTCTAATGTTATATCAGAGAATGGGTCCAATAGTTAATCAATCGCGGATGGTATTGTTCTCTCGGCTGGCCGAAAAATAAAAATAAAAAAATGCGAAAATGGATCGCCTCCCTAAAGTCGCCACACTGCCCCCACACTGCTTTAAGTTGTTTTATTTTGGGGAACGGAGAACGGGGCGCGGCGATCGGAGAGCCGTGTTCGCGTGTGTGTCCAGAGGCAAACGACTCACACATAAAAATATATTTATTATTTCCCTTAATTCCTCATTGAAATGTTATCCCCGTGCATTCTGTAAGGTTCAATTTGTTTTATCATTTTATTGTAATACACATTGCCTGAAAAAAATAATAATAATTTTAAAAAAAGCCTGCTCAACTTGAAGAATCTCAGTCGACTGACGGGTTTCCAACTGTTGATTCGACTTTTCATCTTTCAGCAGACAGCCCTACTAAGATCGGACAGAAATCTCCGAAGTGTTACTGTAAATTAGCCTGTAATAAGTTAAAAGCGCAAATGTTACAACCTGCATGCCTGATCCATCCTGTAGCTTGTCAGTCGCACCAAATCAAATTGGCCTCCAAAGACTTCCACAAATTTCCTTTTAGTTTTTCGTTCAGGTTCATCTGGTTCTTTGACAGTTGAATCAATTTGCACATTCGTTTGTGATGGTGACGGGTTAGTCCAACTTTTCACCACAGATAGACAACTTAATTTGCTTTGCCATTGTCTCTAAAACTGGTTCTGCAGTGTTAGATGCAGCATTCTGGTTCCAGCTGTAACAGCAATACTCAAATATCAGTAATGCAACAAATGTATTTATTTTGGGGTGTATGTTTTGCTGTTTGCCAGACCTATTTTTCATGTTAAAAAAGTGGATGCCAAAGGGGGCAACCAGAGGCCACAAAATGGTTGCCAAGAGATGTAATCTACTGTCGAGTCCTGTATGTTTCCATGGAAAAGTGAAATTTCTTGCTCCTGGTGTTTATTTGTTGTTGTTTCTTTAAAACATTGTTATGGAAGTGAAGTCAGCTCTTATACTTGAGGCGTACTCTGAGGCGTTGCAGCGCAACCTTTTTTTTTACCATGCGAAGAAGACCCGTTATAGTCTGGGGTAATTTATAAGCATAATTTATCAAAACGGCTTCACTTTCTTACTTGATGTCACACAGAATATGCAAGGGTGATCTTGATCTAAATGTTTGCATCAAAGGGAACCGTAAGATAGCTGTTTGTGCTGTTCAACTGGTGAGTTACTTTCCCTGTGAAATGCTGGTTGATCGGGCAGCCTCGACTTTTTAATATTCATTTCATATTTCGAAATCAAACGCAGTTTTGAAAATACGTAGAGAGATAGCAAACAACTTAGACATTCAGACACTCAGAACATAGATCTGCTATCATCTCATTTTGGACGAAGAAAGGAATTTCCAATGTTTCTCACACACAGGCAACTGTACTGCAGAGCAAAATGCGCACATTACTCTCACTCCAGTAAGAACAATACACACGCTGTTAAACTCCTATACGGCCCGCCAACTGCTCCAAAATGCTTTGGGGGCTTTATAAGGGGATATGGAATTTAAAGATTTATTTTGGTGTGGTTTTATCTTATTTTATTTCAAGATTTATTTGACAAACACAAATGTAATACTGGTATTAAATGATTGAACAATATGGATTGCAAGATCCAGGTTAGAAGACTATTTGAAATTGCCTATGTAGAAAAGGTAACGCCACTCCTCCATGACGGGCCGATAAAACCTTGCGACAACTCCTCGACCAATGGCTGTCGAAGGAGGTCACACCTGGTTCCGCCTCCTCGAAGGACACAAGAGACTCCTCTGTCGTGACCACTTTGTTTTACCATAGAACTTTACTTTACCCTGCCGGTTGCCACAGCCTTCTTTCCTGAAGCTACATTTTTTCGCACTGCGACTGTACGGAAGTCATAGAGATCCTCAGAGACACTTCTGAATATGTGTTAACAGCCCTGATGTAACGCCGTCCCACGCCGTGTTAATGCTTTGCTCTGGTGTGTGGCACCAGGCCTGAAAAAAAAACCAAAAAACTTTGCCTTCACTGAGGCATGTGCATATTTGTACCGACCAACACCCCCACGAACAGAGTAGATACAGGCTAGATAGGTTGATATATATTTCATACATCCATGCATATCTGTGCGTTAGCGCTGCAGTTACCTGACAGACGTCGGAGCGGATGCCAGTTTTCCAGAAGCCCTGGCTGCTGAGCTCCACCGTCACCTCCCTCCGCATGGTGTTCTTCTGACGGATCTTCTGAAGGGCCTCCTGCCAAACAAACAGCCAGGCAGCCAATTATTGATCCACTCCAGCAACGCCGAGGGGGACGACACCCACATCTTCACAATCGACACAACACCTCGTCCTCTACTCTACCTCCATCTCCCTCTCCCTGCCCGTCTGTAGCTCCTTCTGTCTGCCATTCTGTCCTTCTCTCTTAAACTCTACAATCTGTCCGCCAATTTGTCTCTCTGTCACCCATCATGTGTATCAGTGGGTTTTTGTTCTCTTATCTCTCTCTCTCTGTTTTAAATTGGACATTTTTACGCTGAGAAAAAATAAAAAAAGATCAGTCCAAATGAGATGCTGATGGGTGTTCTAGGCACTCTGGAAATCACAGGAGGAAAGTAGACAAAAGAGTGTGATTCCAAAAGTCATGTCTTAACAGAAATGGGTCTTTGTCAGGGTGTGTCAAGGTGAACAGGTGAGGCCTTGTCTTCATTGTAGATATGACATTGTGGCCAAAGGGTAGGCAGAGGTTACATCAGACGGTAAAGAAATAAAGGAAAATATAAATAATAGAAGAAATAAAGGATGCTAATATAGTAGGGCTGCCCGTCAGTCGAATGAGATTCTTCAAGTCGAGCAGTCATATTTTTTCTTTTTTTTTGTTTGTCAGTCAGTGTGCATAATAATAACAGCATAAAACAGTCGATTAATTATCAACATCCCTACTTCTATCAATTAATTGTTAATAAAAGATTTAATCAATTAAGATGTCTTATCGATAAGACCTGAACAACCTGCGGTCTTGTTGTAATTGTATCAACGGGAGTTTGGGGAGCAGGGCTGTGGTGTGGAGATTGGAGGGTTTGAGCAGCCACACCTGACCTGGATGTAGGTGATTGGGTCAGGGTGGCTGCATACCTGTTGCTCATTGTTTGGGTTAACGAGCAACAGGTCAAAACCTCCATCTTCACACACACTCAGGAGAGGAGCCCTGTCACGACATTTTCCATCTGCTCCTGGCTAATTCCACCTAGCCTCATCTCTCCAATAAACTAATGTCTACAACCCGTCTTCTTCTGTGTCTCTGTGCCAGAGGGCCCTGGAAACGCCACATGGGTGGCACGTGGTACTAGGAACTGCCACAAGGACGTTTAGAGAAAAAAATAAAATAAATACCCAGCCAGGAAGAAGTAGTACTCACCGGAATGACAAGGGGCAGTCAAGAAAAAAAATGGGAGTAGTCGTAGAAGGAGACGATTTACGATTAAATTGTCTATCCGCGATTGACTATCGATTGTGATTGACATTGATGATGAACATTTTTTTTTTTTAATATATTTTTTAATATGAGCATTGAAATGGTGTAAGAGCAGTTTACTGTGCTCTGAAACTGAAGCAGAGAGGGAGGGGGCGGAGGCTCTTGCCCTCTCCGCTCAGAGCCGTCCAGTAACCACTGGTGACCGGGTCTCACTCACAGGCACGTGCAGAGACGTTAAAAGGGGCAGGTGTACCGACACGTTCGCCATGAATATATCTTGCCGAGACAATCCGCTACCTCCATGCCCATTGACACTTAAAAAAAACAACGGGCCTCATAAAAAGGGCGCCATGGGACCCATGGGGCATTAAGGGGCAGGTGTTGCATTCAGATGGGAAAATTTTTCACGATCGGCCAAGCCTACCACGTAGTAAAGTGGAGCTTCTCGTTGTTGCTAGACAACTATTGCTGCCTTCAGATGGAACAAGGTAGCCGGGAATGGGATAACGGCACTTTCCGAACAGCTCAGGGGAGGATAAAAACCAAGAGTGAGGGAAGGGAAAATGGAATAAGCGATATGCTGCTATGGTGATTACAAAATATATTAAACTAAATTATTTGTGTCGTTATTACAAATAAAACTTTGAGTAATGTTCAGCCTCTCGTTGTCCATATCTGCACCAGACTTGATCTGCTACGTAACATTCAACTCATTCTGTCGCAGAAGACGGCAACATTTTTTAATATTTAACTCGAACAAAGACGGGTCGGAAATATTCTCGTATGGGGGAACCAGCTCAACCAGTCTTGCCTCAAACTTCTCTATTTTAAAATGAAATTATATGAAATAAGGATAAACACTCCCCGCACTGAGGCACAAACTCTCAGAGATGCGTGACGTCGTGTAGGCCCCCACGCGCCATGGCATCACCCAGCTTTTATCTTATCAATTAATCAACAATTGTTTGTTAAGGATAACAACTATCAAATAAGGAAATTCCTTTAAATTTGCATCCTGTGTGTCCCCATCACAGACAGCCATGCCCTGTTCCTCCAAATAAAACAACAAAACAACTGTGATTTTAGTTGTTTTATTTGGAGAAACTGGGGGGGGCTGGGGGATGTAGAAACTGTAGAACTAATGGGAAGCAAATACACATCAAAATGGAAAATGATATAATAAATTATATCATTATATGAGAAAAATAAATAGAATGCACGTGGGGAGTGAAGTCCAGCCCGTCTGTTTCAATCCCACAGAAAAACTCCTGTAGCACAAATTGGTGAAAAGTTAATGCTGCTATGATAGAAAGGTGTCAGAACACACAGTGCATCACAGCTTGCTGCGTATGGGGCTGTGTAGTCACAAACCAGTCAGAGTGTCCACCGACAATGGGCATGTGAGTGTCAGAACTGGATAGGGGTGCCACGATTTGATTAGACTTTCGATTTTAAGGTCATGCGTGTGAGTCCAGTCAAATAAAATCATTATAACTAATGTTCTTTTTTTGGAGTGGAATTAATTTTGACAAAATATTTAATACATTTTCATAGATAAAATAAATGCTTGGCAGCTGTTAGAGACAAACTTTTCAACACTACAGCAAGTGTGCGACTCTTCCCCACCACACCATTGTGCGCTGTGTACGTCCTTCTCTAATCTGACAATTTTTTCCCTAATTCTACTCATCATATCACAGCATCATGTTCTGTTTAACATTTTGATCTTATCTTTATCTTTGATATCACAATCCAAATCATATCCATAACGTTAACTACTCTTATGCAGCGCGTGCCGGCACTTCTCACAAGCCGCCGGTCTCTGTTCTGCAGTGCCAAGAGGACATATTGTAAAATATATTATTTTATTGACTTGCAGCGGCAGTTCTTTAAATTATTAGAACGCACACACTATGAGCTCCTGCGGCTCAGGCTCCGATTTGCCCCAACATTTATTTGTCTTTGCAGTCAACATCTAGGTCGGACAATATTACCCACAAATATACGGAAAGAATCGCAAAACTACTTGTTGATTGTTGACTGATATCACGTTCAAAATCAAACATGCATTTAGATCGATTTTTAATTGGAATTGTGACACCCCTAGATCTGGACCATGGAACAGTGGAAGAAGGGGGCCTGGTCTGATTAATCACGTTTTCTTCTACATTATGTGGATGGCTTGAGTTAGGGTCCAATCCAGTGGAGCATCTGTGGGATGTGCTAGAACAACAAGCCCCCAACCTCCCAACTTCCAGGACTCAAAGGATCTGCTGCTAACATCTTGGTGCAAGATACCACAGGACACCTTCAGAGGTCTTCAGAGGTGGAGTCCATGCCTCAATGGGTCACAGAAGTCAGCATTAGGTTAGGCTACACCTTATCAGTGGTTTTTAGTGGTGGTTTTAATGTTGTGGCTGATCGATGTATATAAGGGATATATTATTATATATAGATTTATTATATATTGATTTTATTAATATTGACTGTGCAAAAAAAGCTAATTCATACGAAGGCTCAAAATTGACTGACATTACATGACGCATCTACGGACACATCCACACATACATAGTCACACTTATTCGCTACTTATACTTATACTACTTAAATAGAGACAACTCCATCTAGACGTCCATCTCCATTTCTTTAATGTCCCCGCAGTTATCCAGCTGTCAATCAGACAGACAGACAGAAAGTGATGGTGTTGGGGGTTGCATCTGATTTACAGCCATTGCATAGGCCTCAATCCCAGGATCCGTGCACCAAGGCACAAGCCTGTCCATTAGTACCGACACACAAGAGCCTAGAGGTGCCTTCCAGTAGAAGCAGCCGCCGTAATTGTCACACACACACACACACACACACACAACACACACACACACCAGTAGCAACAAACTGACAGTCCAGCCGGTGCGCGGCAAGAGAGGTGATATGGGGGTAAACAACAGGCTTCAACATGCAACGATGGAGGACATATCGACATAGATATACATGCGTGCCCGTAATGAGACGGCTGCACACCTCCACGTCTTCCTCTGCGCATTTTCTACGGTGAGTCGAGATGCTATCGACTGCGTCCAAGTTCGCCTGCGATCCGTCGAAAATGGAACAGGATTTTTTGGACTTGTGGAGGAAATCAAAAAACAACAAAGGTATGAATAAATAATGCTATCCCACTTTGAACTGTGCATCAAAGCCGGCGAGAGCACAAGCGTGCGTACACACGCACACGCACACACACACACACACACACACACACACACACACACACACACACACAATTGCAAAGACAAGTTTAAATGGTATGTACATGAAATATTACCCATGCAGTTCAACTAGGACACAAAGTAGCTCAGAACAAGAAGCCAGATCAAGCTTCAGGAGGTAAGTTTGACAACTTCACATGATTTTTGGTTTCATTTTTCGTTTTTCTTATTCTGCCGATGACATTACGACATAATGAAATGGACATACAGCCAGCAGCATTGAAATAACTACTACTACTGTTCATTGTTTCCCTTTCACTCCACCAATCACATAAGAGAATAAGATAGCATGATATAACACATGGGACATGCTTCCAATTATGGAGGACCAAATGACTCCAGATGAAGGATAAGTGCGATCGAAGCTAAACAAACAAAAATGTGTTTTGTGTAGTCGGAGGATGCTGCATCAACCACCATCCCTAAAATCTACCAAGGGGGGTATCATTTTGTAAAAATACTACTTGAGGGATTGGTTGGCTATTTCTCCACCCAGGCCTTATTAAAATGTTGGTTGCCATTATTTAGAACTGTTCATAACCTCACTAAACACTTCACTCTTGAGAAACAGCAGAATCTCACAGTGCTTAAATGCAGTCCAATGGGGCACACATTTAAGCCATATTTGGTTTCTATGACCATTATCACAGCGGCATAATATACAACTTGCAATAGTGTAATAAAACATGTCAAACTATTTCAGATGAGCTATTTATTGGCATTGAATATTGTAACATAACAAATTGGGTAGACTGGTAATGTGCCTCCACTCAAAAGTCTAGATCTCTTTGCTGCCACGTTTACAATTGCCTGAGACCTGGGATTGTTGAATATAACGATTTTACTAAAATATCGCAATCTGTTCAAATAATTGCGATCGTTTCATTATGTAACAATTGTGATAACGCTGGTCTAAATAAATAACTAAGACATTTTATTTTAAACTACTTTTTGAAATCTGGTTCATACAGGCCTAACCCGAAAACAAACCATTTCTGCTTCCTGCCTGGGAGATTTGCTACCCCCGGCCAAAGCTTTCTAGGTGCTGGAAAATAAGTTTTTAATGATTAATTTTCCTTATTTATTATTTTATTGTAAAGCAGGCAGTGAGTAGAACCTGAGCAGTAAATGTGCTCGGCGACGGTAGAACATCGGTTGGCCGCAATGCGTATAAGGCCGCCGTTCCATTTTGCCACATTTAGCTCATCCTGCTGACAAGAGCACTCAGGGACGCCGGATGAAAGCGAAAGGTGATTGCATCTTTTTATTTTCAGTGCCACCCTGATGACTTCAATGTCGTAATTTGGACGGGGGCTATTTGAAAATATTTCATTTCCTGTACATATTATTTGGTTTAGCTGTTTTTGCACAATTCCCCGTGTTCAGCTTTTGATGTCATGTTTATTTTCCCTGTCCCTCGTGTCTGTCGTTCCTCGCTTCTGCGTTTCATCTTTTGGGATGGCATTTTTTAATAAGCTCTTGGGGGTTTTTTTGTGGGTTTTTTTTATTCATTTTTCGCTGTCTTTTTAACATTAAGTTATGGTTTTTATGTTTTCAGAAATATATTTTATTTAAACCAACGTTTTGTTTTTGTTTTTTTACTCAAAGGATCATTATGCTTTAGTGATACAAAATGGAAAGACGAAATTTCATCATGTTTTAATAAAAAATTTAATTCAAGATTTTAGCATTGCTAATATCAGCCCAACACTCTAGTTTCTCATGTACAATTCCTTCCATCACCCAAGACCACATTTGGACTATCTATTCATCATTATCCATTTACAGAGCTCCAGACTAAATTTTTACACTTGGTGCGCCTTACTTTTTCATTTAGGTGCACCAGCACATCATTAAGGTATACCTAAAATCTTTCAGGTCAGGATTAGGCATCTTAGGACCAGGGGGGACAAGATCAAGGGGGGACAGGGGAGACAGGTGGAAAGGTTACCGCCGCCAGTTCTGGGCTGGGTCTTTCAGGGCCAGGAAAAGGTGTCACGGGCACCACAGCATTTTTCTTGACCAAAATATAATCAATAGTTCTCGGGGTGTGCATCTCTTTCTTATAAAACGATCACATACGCATCTAGATACATCGGATATGATGCAATTCAGGGATGATATATTTTAATATGTAACGATTCCATGCGATTCTATGCAATCTGTTACAGTTCTTAACATCTGTTTAATGTATAACAAGTGAAAAAAAAAGTCACTCCCCAACTTGTTGAACTCACAAAAAAGCGCAAACTGCAATCTAACGATTCCTTTGCAAACACGCAGATCAAGATCATCCTTGGATATTCATAAGTGGTGTGAAGTCGGAACGTGGAACCGCTTCGATAAAAATAAGGTTATAAATAAACCTGGACAACACTGGGTCTTCTACGAGTGAACTGTTGCGCTGAAACCACCTCAGAGGACACGAAGAAGAAGACTGATGTCACTTAAAAAAAACAATGTTTTAACTCAACAAATAAAGACCAGACACAAGAAATGTCACTTCTCGTCAAATGTCGTCACCGTGTCGTTATGGATCACAAGAAGAGGGTGTCAGACGCTCAATTATATCACGAAACTGGCAGCGCGAGGCGGCGCAGCAGGGATGGGAATGTTTAGAAGTTACAGAATTATAGAGGGGTCATGGTAGTTTGGTGGTCATTCATTACTTAAACTTACAATTCAAGAATTCACTTCAATTATGTATTTTCCAATATTTTTATAGATTAATGATTCAAACATTATTTTGGATAAACACATTCAACATTCTCTCATTGAAGGAGTAGAGCATCCAGAGTGTCCAGATGTAACCATTTAAAGCACTTACTAAGCAGTCTGGAAATGCTTTAAAAAACTTGAAAGCCGGAGTTCTTAAAAATTCTGTTTCCAAAGCCTTAATTTTTTAATAAGTCATAGCTTCCAAAATATTTGCTTGATTGCCACAAGTCGCACAAATTCCCATACATTGTTTTGAAGCTCTAATTCTCCACAAAAAAGTCTTGATGTGAAAAAATGTGACCCTAAAGTATGAAGTGGGTCACATATTTCATAAAAGACCAGGCAATCCCAAGTATTTTTTGTTACTTTAACTTTTTTTGTTACTGCATTTAGATATAATAATATCTAATATATTGTGATTGTGATATATTGTGATTGTGATATAGTAATATTTAATATAATATTGTAATGACCCTGCATGTGTTGTATTGTTAATCATCAGTTATAATGTGTTTACCACGGCCAGTTTACAAATTTCGCCAGATGGGATGTGCGCCGTGCGATCTGGTGTAGGGGTGTGTGTGCGGCGAGACCGAGTCGGGGAGAGAGAGAAAGAGAGAGAAGAGAGAGAAAGAGGGAAAGAGAGAAAGAGAGAAAGAGAGAAAGAGGAAGAGAGGAAGAGAGAAAAGGAGAGAAGAGGAAGAGAGGAAGAGAGAAAGAGAGAGAAGAGAGAGAAAGAGCGAAAGAGAGAAAGAGAGAAAGAGAGAAAGAGGAAGAGAGGAAGAGAGAAAGAGAGAGAGAGAGAGCGAGAGAGAGAGAGATCGAGCGGGGATGGAGAAGCGTTCGGTTGTTTGGCTGTTGGTTTAACGGCCTAGGTTATGGTGAAAACAGCAGCCTGGAAGGTAACACTCAACCTCAGTGTCCAATAAAAATCACATGGCTTCCTCCGAAGTCTCCAACGTTACAATCATCTGTTGTGGCTCTGAGCGCCGTGTTGAGACGCAGCGCAGGGTTCAGGCTTCAGGGATTAAGGGAAAGATTCACATTTATTTATTTATTTTTTCCCTTGGTTTCTTTCTTGCATGGAAAATTAAAAATGTAAATCTATTTATTTCCATTTGTTTCTACTTGTATAAGGGGACATTTTAAACCCAACGAAGGGATTGTCCTGCTCCACCTTGGATCAGGGACAGTGGATTGCGTAATGGAGAGAGAGCGATCCCTAGTCCACTGTGCACCCCATCCCTGTGTCTCCAAAAAAACCCAAATAATTACTATTTGAAAGTAACATGACTTGTAGTGTTAGATCACTTCTGCAGCAGCTTGCTTTATACTGAAGTAGAAGCAACAAAGGGCCGGAAAACTGAGTAATGACTTTGGAATTTTTATTTATTTATTAAATTATTTATTTATATACCCTTATCAGTCCCACAACGGGGAAATTCGCAATTTCTCTGGATTTACCCATCCTAGTATCTGACGTATCTAGGAGCAGTGGGCTTCCATGTAGAGGCGCCCGGGGGGCAGTTAGGGGGTCAAGTGTCTTGCTCAAGGGCACATCAGCAGACCTGCTCTACCATCTGAACTACTGCCCTCCATTCCGGCCATCGACCGGTTCATGGTACATTTCGATCAATCCAGGGGTCCGTGTATTGATGCGTTGGCATCTTAACGTTAAAACCGGTTTTCCTATTTGTATCGGGGAATTACACCCTCAAATAGTTCTCTTCATCTTGAATTAGGTTATCTTTTGAGGGTGCTCCGATCAGAAGAGCCAATTAGATGACGCAAAACACTGGCGACAATTTCTCTTTCCTGACACGGGCGACAATTTCTCTTTCCTGTTATGCAAGGTGCATTTTTGTTTCATTCAATTAGGAAATGGGGCATCATTTAAAAATATATTATTAAAAAAATATATATATATATAACCTAAAACAAAAACACACTTTTTAATTAGTTTTTGTTTTTTTTTGGACTAACGGGGTCTCCGCTCCACTTCCAGGATGGGTGAGCCCATCCTGCCCGCCCATAACATCAGGTTTGCGCGGAGCTAAAATGGCTTCACCTTTTGGAGCCAGTTACCCCACCAAACGGACAGCCACTTATTTTTTGGCAGGACAACAAAAGCATTTTTTTTGCCCTCGCACAAGCAGCACAAGCCAACCTCTGTTACTGTGCACAAGTGTAGATAGCGAGTGACTTTTTAGCACAGTGGGGAATATTGTAGATGAGAAGAGGAACAAGCTGCCTGCCAAAAATGTGGAGATGCTTATGCTTAACAAGTTCTGTCTCTCTCTCTCTCGATGATATCTTCTGGTCCTGATTCCACAATAAATGATCATATCCGATCACCACTAGGCCCAACATGATTCTGGTATTGATTGTTGTATTCAATACATGTCAATAAACAACCTGCGAATCTGCAGTGCATGCAGTATACAGTAACATAAAAGTATTGAATTTCAGTCTTTTATGGTATTGACGATAAAGCATCAATGCTATCAAGCAGCAAAACATTCTGTGGCATCGAATACTGAGTTCCAAAGCAGTTTATTTCTTCAGAATCAGTGTGAGAAACAAAAACCAGGTACAGTAGTGTAAGGTATTATCTACGCTTCCATTTTTCCAGGGTTTGACAGTCACCTTAGTAAAGACCAGTTGGGAGGAAAGATTGGAAATCTACAAAGTAATGTTGAAGAAAATTACATTTCTACTTAAGTAAAAGTAGTTTCTAAGTACTTTCTCTCAAATGTACTTAAATTATTAAAAGTACTTGCCGTATCCAGTGTCCTCAAATCAGGCTATAATACATAACATATTACTGTACCTTTTTTCTGGAGATGATCTTTTGCCTTTGATATCAATACATTCAATTCAGTTTTTTTTTTGTTTTCTTTTAACTAAAAGTAATGGGACTATGTTTGAAATGTAGTCAAGTAAAAAGTACAGATATTTTCTTTGAAATGCAGTGTTAAGACTAAGTTAGTTAGAATACGCAGACTTTCTATATTCAGATACTTCAAAATGTTAAGCACAGTAACAAAGTACTTTTACTTAGTTACTTTCCACCACTGTTGGGAAGCAGAGCATGCTATGCCCACAGGTGGCATTTCACAAGGCAGCTATGTTTGGTTCATACTTTAAAGAGGAAACATCCATTTATTTTCATTAATATTGCAAAGCCCAATATTTAGCCGAGCACATTGGTCAAAGTATCCGTGTATCAAATGAGCGCTCTAATGGCCCCCCCGGGAGGGAGTCCATCTGGGACACTCAGCTCCCAGAATGCCCCCTGACGCCGCAACATCTCCAGCATCCCCACCCACACACACACACACACACACACACACACACACCCCCCCCGGTGCTTGGCAGGAGGTCTGAAGGAGAAGAAGAAGAAGAGACCTGCCAAACTTGGGAAAATTCTAGTACCACAACAGTGTAACAGGGAGTCTTCGTGGAGTTTGAGTTACGGCTTTAAAATTACTCAGGTTATTCACACCGGAGCCGATTAGTAACTGTGATTCTTGACCCGACGATAAAACATTGACTATTAAATATATTTTACATTGCCGTCCGATCATTTTGAGTTCATATCCCCGATCGGAGAAATTAAACGTTCTCATCATTTGGTCTCATTGGGTACATCTGCTGTGCGTCAATGACAAACACATCACATGATGTGATCATGCTCAAGTGATTGGACAGCTGCACATACAGACATGGTGTGTTTATTATTGTTCATTACTATGGAACACTATGGAACAATAATAGAACATGAGAATGTCCCTGAGTTCCAATAAAATGAAATACAATATGGAACTGTCACCAAGTACAATGCAACCTGTAACTCTCACTGAGTTTTTAGGAAGACATAACATTAACTAACATGGAACATGCATTGCACTGCTGCCTCACAGCAAGAAGGTCCTGGGTTCAATTCCCGCCTGGGGTGCTGTTGGCACCGTGCTCCGGGCGGGTTATCTCCCAAAATAGGAGCCTTTCTGTGTGGAGTTTGCATGTTCTCCCCGTGCTCACATGGGGTTTCCTCCACCTCACGTCAGTAAGGACCCCCCTCAAAAACATGCACCCATCATCGTCTGACCAGCGATGGACATTTATCACCTGGTCCCCGGGCGCGTCCACGTATGCTGCCCTCTGCTCCTGGCTGTGCCCCCGGAGGAAGGACAAGCCAGGATGGGTCAAAAGCAGAGGAACCATTTCACCGGCCACCATCAAAGCATGTGCATGTGTGTGTGTGTGCAAGCATGTGTTGTAGTGTGGTGTGTTGCGTGACAAAAAAGACTGTTTCTTCTTCTTCTTCTTCTTCAAACTTATATCAAAGTCTATTTCACTTTAAGTGCAAATATACCTTTATATTTATAACGTACTATGGTACCATTCCAAAAGCAATCACTGCAAAAAAAAAGAATGAATGGCTGACTCTCACTCTCGTTCATTGGAAGTCCTCCTCCCTTCACACTGTATTAAACCAACTGAAGCAAATTGAACGACTTGTTTTACTGAGTGACGCCTCAAGAAACGGACTGTAATTTCACCGGCACAGAATCTGATATATCTGACACTGATCGGCTGATAACCGGTCATGACCGATCAAGCTGAAAACCGACCGATTCTGGTCACTGGCCTGTCACGTTTTATCTGTTAACTTTACGGTCACATTTTTGTTCTTGATTATTACTCCATGTTCCTCCCAATCACCCCCTTCCAGGTTTCTCCATCGTTGCCCACGTGAGCGTTGAAGTCTCCCAGTAGAACTATCGAGTCCCTAGACGGAGCCCCTTCCAGGACGCCACCCAGTGACTCCAAGAAGGCCGATTACTCTGAACTGGTGTTTGGTGCATAAGCACACACAACAGTCAGAGCTTTCCCCTTAGCACCTTGTAGTCGCATAGAGGTGACCCTCTCGTTCACTGGGGAGAACTCCAACACAGCGGCACTCAGCCGGGGGTTCGTGAGTATCCCCACACCCGCCTGGCGCCTCTCACCCTGGGCAACTCCGGAAAGGGAGAGAGTCCAGCCCCTCTCCAGGAGTTTGGTTCCAGAGCCAGTGCTGTGCGTAGAGGTGAGCCCAACTATATGTAGTTGGTACCTCTCCACCTCCTGCACCAGCTCCGGCTTGTTCTCCGCCAGAGAGGTGACATTCCACATCCCTAGAAATAGTCTACGATGCCGAGGATCAGCAGGCCCAGACCCCCGCCTTTGCCCGCCGCCCGGCTGACATGGCTCCCCACCTCAATGCCTATCCCTGCAGGTGGTGGGCCCACAGGGTGGCGGCTCCATAGCGTTTCTTCGGGCTGTGTCCAGCCGAGCCCCATGGGTCAAGGCCCGGCCACTAGACGCTCGCCGGCGAGCTCCCCTCCAAGGTCTGGCTCCAGGAGGGGGGCCCGGTTTCCCAATTCCGGGCGAGGTACCATATTGTTGTTGTTTCAAGGGCGAATGACACAGAAAGGCCGAAAGATTACCTGCACCACTCGCCATCTAGTCCGCCCTAGTTTACATACATACATATATATACATATATACATATATACATACATATATATACATATATACATATACATACATACATACATATATACACATATATACATATATATATACACATACATATGTATACATACATATATACATACATATATATATACATATACATATACACATATATATACATACATACATATATATATACATACATATACATACATATACATACATACATATATACACACACACACACACACACACACACACGCTGTAATTACACGGTAATGGGTCCAGGCTAAAGGACAGAATATTCTATGCTTTGTTTGTCCGCCAACCCCAAAAAAAGTCAAAAGTCGCCAAATGACCCTATAGTATGCGGTGGGTCACATATACACACACAGATACACACACACACACACACACACACACACACACACACACACACACACACACACACACACACACACACACACACACACACACACACACACACACACACACACACACACACACACACGCTGTAATTACACGGTAATGGGTCCAGGCTAAAGGACAGAATATTCTATGCTTTGTTTGTCCGCCAACCCCAAAAAAAGTCAAAAGTCGCCAAATGACCCTATAGTATGCGGTGGGTCACATATACACACACACACACACACACAGACATCTATATATATGTAAACACGTACATATATATATATATATATATTCAAGATTCAAGATTTTTATTTGTCACATACATATACATACTTTCATACATATATGCAGTGAAATGTAATAATATATATATATATATATATATATATATATATATATATATATACATACACATACATACATACATATATATATATACACACCCCGATCTTCAACACCAAGGCCAACACCAAAGTAGGCGCCTGGAACATACGCACGCTGTTCCAGTGTGGCCGCATGGTCCAGGTGCTGAAGACTATGAAAGACCACCTGGACATCTTAGGCCTTAGTGAAATGAGGTGGACTGGGCAGGGGCGCCTCACGAGTGATGGAGCAACCGTTCTTTACTCTGGGAAGGAAGATCACCATACCCATGGAGTCGACATCATCCTCTCCAGCTGCGCAGCAAAAGCATTAGTTGGATGGAAGCCGGTGAACGACCGCATCATCACAGCGAGGCTTTACACTAGACATACCAAAGTAACCATCATGCAAGTCTATGCCCCAACCGAAGCTGCCTCAGAGTAAGACAAGGACGCCTTTTACAGCCAGCTCCAAACCATGCTTGAAGAGATCTCCAGCTATGACATCAAGATGCTGATTGGAGACTTCAATGCAAAACTGGATAGCGACAGAAGGGGCCTTAACACCATAGTGGGACCACATGGATCTGCAAGCTCCACAAATGACAACGGGGAGAGACTGTTGATGTTAACTAGCGTCAATGGTCTCAGCATCGGCAACACCTTTTTCAAACACAAGCAGATCCACAAGATGACTTGGGTGTCGCCTGGCGGCGAAACCCGGAACAAGCTGGATTATATCTGCATCAATGTAAGGTGGCGCTCGTCATTGCTAGACATTCGCTCCCACAGAGGTGCAGATGTAGGATCAGATCCTTGTGGTGGGTAAAATCAGGCTGAAGCTGAAGAAGGTGCAAAAGGTGCAGCCCAAGAGACCTTACGCGGTGGACAAGCTGAAGAACACCAACATATCACAAAGCTACCATGAGGAGTTGAGAAAGAAGCTTGAGGTACCACAACTCCCAACAACCATTGAGGAGAAGTGGAGCCTGTTCTCCCGTGCCATCTCTGAGACTGCAGAGGCAGTTTTAGGCAGAAGAAGAGGTACCAACAAAGAAAGATGGATAACAGACAAGACATGGAAATTGATTGATGAAAGGAAGATGGCCAAGATAGAAAGGGAACAGAAGACGAGGCTCCGGAGTTGGAGGATGGAAGATGAGGAGTACAGGCGCCTGGACCGGGAAGTGAAGAAGAACTGCAGAAGCGACAAAAGAAGGTGGCTAGACAAAAGCAAGAGAGGCACAAGAGGCAGCGGAGAAGAACAACACAAAAACACTGTACAGGATCGTGCGGGAGCTAACCAGCTTCGGTGTGCCAATCAGGAGCAAGAATGGCACGGCACTTCTGAGCGACGAAGAACAGGAGGCTAGGTGGGTGGAACACTTCAGCGAGGTTCTTAACCAGCCAACGCCTTCTACACTCTTCAGTTTTGACCGGGAACCATCAGCTGCAACCCTAAATGTTACTTCAGAGGAGATAACCGGGACAGAAGTTGCCAGAGCAATAAAGAGCCTCAAGAACAACAAGGCACCGGGACTCGATGAGGTAGCAGCCGAGTTGTTGAAGCACGGCCAGGAGGTCGTTGTGGAGAGCCTCACCCGCTTGTTCAACATGACTTGGCATGCAGAAGAAGTTCCTGCCGATTGGAGACGTGGGGTCATTGTGAAGCTGCCTAAGAAAGGAAACCTCGCGGACTGCAACAACTGGCGGGGCATCACACTGTGTTTATCCCTGGCAAGGTATTCTGCAGTGTATTGCTCCAACGCCTAAAAGAAGAGGTGGATAATTTCTTGAGGGAAGAACAAGCTGGCTTCCGGAAGGGAAGGTCCTGCTACGAACAGATCTTCTCTCTTCGCAACATCATTGAACAGTGCCAAGAATTCCAGACATCCCTCATGATCAACTACATCGATTTTAAGAACGCTTTCGACAGCATCCACCGGGAATCACTGTGGCAGATTGTCCAGCTGTATGGTGTACCACCCAAATACGTCAACATCTTCAGGGCCCTGTACCACAATTCCACTTGCAGAGTCAAAACCAACAACGGCTCAACCGAAGACTTTGACATCGTCACCGGAGTAAGACAGGGTTTTATCCTGTCACCCTTGCTTTTCATTATTGTCATTGACTTTGTGATGAGGAAGACCGTCACTTGTGAAATCTTCGGCATCAAGTGGGGAGGGGACAGACAGGCCGACCTGGACTTTGCGGACAATTTGGCTCTGTTCAGTCATACCCACCTTGCACTCCAAGAGATGACCAAAAACCTCCATAAGTACGGGGAAAAGGTCGGCCTACGGATAAGCCAAGAAAAGACCAAGGCCGTGACCGTCGGACAGGACCAACACCATCCACCTCTCACTGTAGGCGAACATGACGTAGAGTACGTTGAGAACTTCACATACCTTGGAAGTAACATCTCAAATACAGGAGACGTGGAGAAAGATGTACGAACTAGAATCGGCAAAGCTGCAGGAGTATTCCAACGGCTCCGCAACATCTGGTCGTCCAAAGCCATCAATAAAGGCACCAAGCTACGCCTCTACATGTCAGTGGTCATCCCAACAGCGACCTACGCCTGTGAGACGTGGATGAAGACAGCCAGCATCACCAACAAGTTGGATGTCTTCCGCCGACAATGCCTCAGATCCATCTTGAGGATCTCATGGAGAGATCACATCACCAAAGAGGAGGTGATGAAAAGGGCAGGGGTGGCAGCCCTGTCCAATATTGTCTCTGCTAGGAGAAAGAGAAATGGAGGGGACTCGTCGCCCAATGTTCCAGAAGGAATGGGAGGAACTAACTAACCACACACACACACACACACACACACACACACACACACACACACACACACACACACACACACACACACACACACACACACACACACACACACACACACACACACACACACACACACACTATTATTTTATGGCGTAAATTTCAGCTGCCATTTTGTCCCTGCATATTTTGACCAATAATTTTGTGGTTGGTACACAAAATGCCCATGGGTTAGAAGAAGAGGAAGAAGAAGAATAGGAGGAAGAAGAGTACCACAATTGTGTAACAGGGAGTCTGAGTTATTGCAGCTAAATTACTCCAAGAAGAAGAGCTGCCATGTGGCATGGTCGGCCAGGCCACGCACCCGTGGGCTCCACCCGTGGGCTCCACCACCGGCTATGGGGGTGTTTCAGGAATCAGAGAGAACCTGCGATAGGAAACCAGGGTGCCGCCTTCAAAACCTCCCTAATAGAAGCAGCACTAACTGGTGGAAAGCATTGTGCTTCATCAAAGGAACAACGCCATGACACCTTCACCAAGGTAACTGCTGAACATTTACATATAGTGTCTCGAAAAGAAACAGGAATACACACACGCACGCACGCACGCACGCACGCACGCACGCACGCACGCGCGCACGCGCACACACGCACACACGCACACACGCACACACACACACACACACACACACTCTCTCTCCCATGGGCATTAAATAATAAGTGCAGCACTTCACTGCCATGGCAGAAAACATGCTAGCAGGGCTAGAGCTAATGGTGGTGGTGTATGATAGGTCCGGTGTGTATGTGTATGCGTTTGAGAGTGTGTGGGTGCGTGCGAGCGTGTGTGCACGCGCAAATGTGTGTGCGTTTGCTAATTGCACCAGTGCAGGTTGACAGCAGGAATGTCAAGGCCTGTTAGTTGGAGATCCTGGCTGAGCTACCTGAGGAACGAGCTAATTGAGCTCAGAGTTCTCATACGTTAACGGTTCTGAGAGAATGGGAAGGGCCCTGCGAAGAAAAAAAGAGAAAGAATGAAAAGCAAGAAAGAAAGAACATTTCATCTCAAGGAGACTCTGAGGAGCCGGGGAGACGGTGGGTGCTGTGTGTAATGGAGAGGAGCTCCGACGGGCCCCCGTATGCCGACAGCGACGCACGCGGTGGAACAGGAAAGGGTGCACGTGTCACGCCCTCCAATTTAGCATCCCCCTCCTACTCAAGGCGGGCAGGGCGACCACCACAGCCACGGCGGACAAGGGGAGGGCGGTGACCATAATTACTCTGCATATTTATCCATGAACTGCTCAGTTTGAGAAACTCTTCCACGTCGGACACTCGCTGTTGTATCGCACAAAACAACCCCTCTCACACTCCTCCTTCTCTTCTTCGACTCAGCCGTCCTCAAAGATGATCTTCCTCCTCTAAGTTTCTAAAAATAATCCTTTCTACCTCTCCGCTCGGCTCTTCAGATTCCTGGGTGCCTTTTCACAGGCCTCCTCCATCGCGCGGGGGTCAAGACGTGTACAAAAGAGAAATGTAAACAAAGCAGTTATCTAGGAGCTAAGGAGGACGGCGGAGGAGAGGAAACTTCAAGGCTTAAAAAAAGGAACAAAAAACATCTCAACGAGTTTTGAGGAAGGCATGAGCGTTACTGAGGTAGGGAGGGAGGAGGAGGGGAGGGGAGGGACTGAGGATTTGGGAGAGGAGCCGTGTGCAGGGCAGAGCAGCAAAGCAGAAAAGTCGAGGCCTCGGCACAAGGCTCCCATGTGTTTGACACAACAAAGTTTCCCCAGAGTTTCATTTATGGAAATGTTTCGGTCTGTGTTCACTGCACCTAACTACTATGCAACTCGGCTGTGTTTTTTCCCGTGAGAAAGAGCGTATTTCCCCCGTGTTTTTCAGCGGGAGTCGCTGCGGCTTTCATGAACAACCATAATTTGAACGGGGCACTGCACTCCACTAGTCCTTTATTCCCAGACTCCTATACGGTCTAGATAAACCATTATATAGTATATTATGTAGAACAGCATTTTATACCATGTAATAGCATATGACATGAAGTCTTTTCTTATATCACATTAGCCTTTTATAACATATCAACTAATATGTGCTATAATGCTCATTATTGCTGCCTACTCATCCACTGCAGCCGGGTTGACTCCTCCTTCCTTGGCGCTAGTCAATGTTTCTCCCATTCCGTATAGATAACTGACTGTATAAATGACTATATAACTCTATATGTCCAACTACATGAATAAACTTGACTAGACAACTAATTAGAGAGATCTATCTAGTCATAATTTATTCAGGACTAAACTAAACTTAATTTTGCTCACACTCTCACAAAACTCTTTGTCCAATTCATTTATTGTTAAGAGCTGGATGTTTTCAAAAATAATTATCCTCAGCCTCTCCTCACATTTCAAGCCTAATGAAACCAGCCAGAGCACTAAGTATGAAACGGAGAAACCCCGGCGAGGGAATTCAGGTCACCGTCTGATGCTGTGAAACTGCAATTATACCGAAAGACGGGCTGCAGCATCAGCGGATATCACAAAACAGCGCAAAACGAGGATTTCCTGGCTCTGTCACTTTTGTTTAGCGAAATAGCCCTGCAGTTATTTCCACACAGTAACTTTAACAACTGTCAGCGACTTGCAGGATACAAAACGTTTTGAATCGGTCAATGGCAATGTCAATAGCGAGAAATTATGGCGGCGGTGAAAATCAGGTGTTTGGGAGTAGAAAGCAAGCGCTTCTGCAGGTATCAGAGTTAAATTCAATAGTTTTTACGACAATTTCTAAGAATGATTGATGGATAAATGGCCCATGAAGTTCATTGGTAAGCTTCGGGTTTTAAATCATCAGAAATATTGACTGTGAGGCAGAAGAACATGCCTTATTTAGACACAAAACATATATAAATGAAGTGTTTGTATTGAAATGAGGACCCCAAAAATTAAAAAAAGGACTATTGAATGACTTTAAGGCCTAATATTTGTCAAACTTGAACTTATGACATTTTGACACTTTTTAAGGACCTGCAGACACGCTCAGAACTCTGTGAGAATCCCAACCCCGCAGTGCGCAAAGCGCCACCTCATTCCAGTGCCACCTGTCACGTCGTCTGGGAGCTGACCTTTCCAAATATTCAAATCCAAGCCACCTCTCCACCAAACTATAATAACAACGCAAGTCAAAGGGAAGCGCCCTGGCAGTCAGCGTTCGCATCGAGAAATTGATCTTTAAAAAGAAAATATGCCAAAGCAAAAAAATAATACATTTAAAAGGTAATATAATGAAGAAATACATAAAACAAAGGAATCTGCGGGGAAAGCTCACCTCTCTTTGTGTGAGCTTCTGCTTGTCGATCTGCTTGACCTTGGGACTGTTGGCCAGCAGGTGGCGCAGTTTGACGTAGCTCTTCCACAGCTTCTGGTACCTGTAAATAAGGAGGAGGCGTCAGGCCAACTGGGGAGATTATTGTCTTTGCTTTCTACCCCCCCCCCCCCTCCTTTTTTTCTTTCTTGCAACAGGGCATCAATATTTCATCCACAGCCCTTTCTCATTATTAAACAACGTGGTTGTAGCGCAGCCCGCGGCCATTGCTCCATCAGCCGCTGCTAAGCGAGGGAAGCCTGGAAGGGAACCAGACCAATCTGCAGCTCAGGTTTCATTCAAACAGATTTTCTCCCGCACTTGCCAGGGACGGGCCAATCACAAGCCTTTATCTAATATGGGGCGGGTTTGATGCGATGATATAATAAACAAGATGGCTGCCGCTGATATGAACAGTGCGTTGAATGCCCTAACGCGACAGTATTAAACGAAGTGAACGATATATATTTCTCTGAAAAGCTTTCGTTGATAAGATCGATGTGTTTGCCGTACTTCAGACAGGATTTGGTAAAGGTTTAATGCTCTGAATGGTTGTAGGTCTATCCAATGCTCTGATTGGTTGTGGTTCTATCCAGTGCTCTCATTGGTTGTAGGTCTATCCAATGCTCTGATTGGTTGTAGGTCTATCCAATGCTCTGATTGGTTGTAGGTCTATCCAATGCTCTCATTGGTTGTGGTTCTATCCAATGCTCTGATTGGTTGTGGTTCTATCCAATGCTCTGATTGGTTGTGGTTCTATCCAATGCTCTGATTGGTTGTGGTTCTATCCAATGCTCTGATTGGTTGTGGTTCTATCCAATGCTCTGATTGGTTGTGGTTCTATCCAATGCTCTGATTGGTTGTGGTTCTATCCAATTGCCT
The DNA here is from genome assembly GCF_960531495.2 of Zeus faber. Classification (NCBI taxonomy): domain Eukaryota; kingdom Metazoa; phylum Chordata; class Actinopteri; order Zeiformes; family Zeidae; genus Zeus; species Zeus faber. Next base: position 22,645,724 of record NC_137206.1, on the reverse strand, counting down.
TCAGACAGTTTGGTCTGTGCCAGCTGGTAACGCCACTTGTAAATTGAAAATGAACTGAGAGATTGCAGACTAATACGCACTTGCGAATGGTCTGGCGATGCCAGGCTAGAGCGAGGGCATTGGAGGGAGACGACTCCCCAAAAACTGTCGTCATTTTGTCGTTTGAACTGTGAGGGGAGAGGAAACAAGAAGGGGAGTGGACGGGGTGGATCCAGGGTGGGGACAGTTTTTGTCTGGTTTTGTCTTTCACGCTCCTCCTCCTTAAGGGGCGCCGATTAGAACAAAAGTGATGCCAGTGGTGATGCAAGCACCTTTTACTCAAGTGAAAGGACAAATAACCAGATGCAAAATTACCCCACTTTCCACTTATACTTAGGCAAATGTTGAGAAGTACTTGGTCTTTTGTAATAATCAAGGTACAAAAAGTGAAAGTACTTGCCATATCCAGTGCCCTGATATAAAAGAGCATTTTACCTAATGTAAAAAAAACATTCTGCAGATGAGTGCTCATGCAGATCCTGAGAAGTATAGGTGGAGTCTCAGTCATTTACAAGGATCTGGAGTTAATGAATCAGTGATGAGCAGTTTGATAGACCAATAAATCAAACTGCCACATAAATCCTGTACTAGATTTAAAATACAGATATTTGCTTTGAAATGTAGAGGAGTGGAAGTCTCTGAAACTGAATATACGTTAGTAAGTACAGATACTGAAAAGAAAATGAACTTAAATACGGTAACAAAGTACACGCAATTCCCACCACTGGGGGGCAGAGTCCTGCATCGGATAGGGGTGACCCGCAAAAAAGGTGATTTGCAGTTGTTTTTTTGTCTTCATTATATATCCGGTTCGGTTGTGGTTAAAACAAAGAGCAAGTGGGGCGCGGGACTGTGGGGGTTGGATAATAAATACAATTTTATTAAAATATGAAGAATACAATTTATTGTTTTAATCCCCTGACCACTGCACTGCATCAATTCACCCTGTGCACAAGAGGGTGTCTCTTTACTTCCATGTTATGAGCAGTGTGCACGTGACCATTCATCTGCACTGGGCCTGCGCGTGAATGGTCACATGTAACCAGGAAGCAGATTGTCTACTCTGCGATTTCCAAAAAAGTAAGACCGGAGAGGTCTTTGCAATAGACCGACGACGAGGTGGAACTGGTACTCAAAGCAACACTTGAGTATTAGGCGGTCAAGGCAGCGGAGAACATCGATTGAGAGTCGTCAAAAAGCAAACACGGAGACATAATAGAGCATTATCCATCGCCCATGGCGATGGGAAAGGAGGACCCACACAAGAAGGATGAAATCACAAAAAGGTATGTGGATGTAGTTCTTAGTCAACAACACTACCTCTGCTCTCTGTGTCGGCTCTGGAATATGACAGCCACTTCAATCGGTTGCGTAAGGCACGTTAACTGGAGAGATGTGCTACTCAATATTATGAGAATAAGCAAAAAAATATTCCTTTAAATTGTATTTCCTGAATGACCTTTGTTTTAAAATACATTATCTTAATTGCACATATATGAAATGGCCCAAAATGATCACTTTAGGCCTAACACATTTTTTTTACAGAGCACTAGGATATGCTGTTTCAGGTTGGGGCGCAGATCTTGTGTCGAGGGGGGAGGGTCGGGTTGCGGAACTAATTGGTTGGGTAGCGGGGCGGGTACTGTATTGCAGGTGGCGGGAGCAGGGCAGGAACGAGTGTCGAAAATCAGACCCGTGCAGAACTCTGCTGCGGGGGTCAAGCCACGACACTCAGTACAGACTTTTGGCGGACGTGGTCTCCAACCCTGTCACCCCGTCACCCCGTCACCCCCCCCCCCCTTCCCCTGTGGTTCTCTATGGTAAGTCGTTGCCGTCACTCTCATTTGCATCTGAAAGGAAGGAGCAAGAGGAGTTATCGGCAAGGTGACATGTCGCCGCTGTTCAGACCGCACCCTCCCTCACCCCTGCCTCACCCCCTCCACCTACCCTCTCAATGCCTGTCTCTCTCTGTGTGCCTCGGTCGACCCTCTCCCTTTTTCAATCAGACCCCCTGATTGATGGACTGAGGGCCGAGTGTGACCGTTCTGCTCTCATTCAGGAGACTTTCTCCTCATTTACTCAGGTTTATTAAATTATGATTGGTGGTAGAGAGAGGAGAAAGGAGTCCGGGCCGGGAGGGGGGGGGTGTATGGAGGGGAGTGTACTGGGTAATAGAAGAATTATAGAGCTTTAATGGCGGAGACTTCATTAGAGACTGAGACGGCGGCGAACGAGGAGTGGGGTAATGGTGGAGGGTATAACGCCCTGATTATCAGCTCCCCGCCACCTCGCTACTGCAGCAGCAGAGGCGGGAGGTGAGGGAGAGAGAGAGAAAGAGAGAGAGAGGGAGGGAGGGGGAGAGGGGGAGAGAGAGAGAGAACGCACGCCTGGGCGGCCCTCCTTCGTCCCCACAAGGCTCAGATGACCTTTTCCCAGATCCACTCTGCGCTCCCCTCACGCTGCCACTCCCTGCACATGCTGCATATTAGCATATGCCGCCTGCCTGCATTCCTCTGCCCCCCCCCCCCCCCCTTTTTCCTCTCTGTGTTCTCATTCTGTCCCGGAAATCAGAACTTTATTCATTTATTTATTTTTTTACTTCAACTCTGTCTCTGTATAGCCAGGCTTCCCAACTCCAGCACTCCAATTTAAATTCAAATTTTCTCTCTTTTCTTACTCTTTTCTGTCCTTCTCATCTTTTATCTCTTTCCATACAAGTACGGTGCGATGAAATAAAAGGGCTCCAGAGGCCGGGCAAAACCAATGGGAAGAATAATAACAATTATAAAATTTAAAATATGTCAAATATCTCACAAAACACACACAAATATAAGAAATATATACTTAAAATATACACAAGTATGTCATGTATAAGTAGCAAAAGTATTAAAAAGTATATAATATAATTGAAAAAAATGTATACAACAAGGCAAAAATACATAGTAAAATATATGTAAAATATACTGTATATATAAATTATAAGAAGCAAAAGTGAGAAAAATATGATCTAAATGAGAAAAATATCCATAGATACTGTATGTACAAAAAAGCTAAAATACTGTATATAGCAAAATAAATACAGCATGTATTTAATCGTATTCATTCATACTGTAAATTATATGAATAAATGTCCAGTCCTTGAAGGCGCGAGAGAGGGACAGAACACCCAATTGGCTGTCTGAGTGGGAGGAAGAGAGTAGCGTCTCTGCCACACACACACACAAAAGTCGCCAAATGACCCTATAGTATGCGGTGGGTCACATATACACACACACACACACACACACACACACACACACACACACACACACACACACACACACACACACACACACACACACACACACACACACACACACATTTCAAAGTGAGGCCCGAGTACCTTCACTTGGTAAGTGATGATGCAGTTATAAACCGCAAAATAGTCAATTCGGAGACCAGTCCTCACAAGTATAATAACACACACACACACACACACACACACACACACACACACACACACACACACACACACACACACACACTCTCCATCCAAACCTAAACCTGCTCACTAGCTACACCCATCATTAGCGGAGGAAGGAGATCCCTTCTTCCTTTGCTCTCGTTTGCATTTGCTTCCAACTCGGCTAATAATGTCCCTGTCCGTCCATAAATTTGTAGTTGTCTGCTGCAGCGAGAGATTCGACATGTCGGCGGGCCTCACGGGTGGGGGTGGTGTGGGGTGGAGACAGACAGCCAAAATGAAAATGGAGTGATGGGGAAGGGAGGGGTAGTACACATTAGTCATAGGAGATGAGCTGATGGAAAAATGGATGTCGCAATGATCCGACTCTCATTATGCCTCTTCATCATCTTCCTCCTCTCATCCAAAACTCAAAATCCTACAGTTTATTTTTTGTGTTTTGTTGTTTTTTCAGCGTTCCCGATCACAGGCCCCGGTGCTCGGGGAGCTCGGGTATTGACTTTTGATAGGCGTTGTTGTTGTTGCAACCCTGAACACCTGGGAGAGCCCGACGCCCAAGATAATCTCGCACGTTGCTGCCGCCGCGGTTAATTATGCTGCCGCACGACGTGGCTGTCCCCACGGCAACGCAACCTGGCGACAGGGGGGGTGGAGGAGGAAGCGAAAACACAACCCCACGCCCCTGAGATGCCCGGCGATCGAAACCAGACAGACACAAGCCGGGGACCCGTGACGACGCATGAGAAAATGTCACGCTACATACTCCCCCCCCCCCCCCCTTCTCTTTTTTGAGATCTTCCCATTCCTTCTCATCCTTCTATAGACACACCCGTATCACCTCTCTCTCTCTTATCATCCCCTTATCCTCCCTCTCATTTCGTCCCTCTATCCTCCCCCTCTCTCTCTCTCTCTCTCTCTATGACCAATTTCATTTGAGTTTATTCACAACGCAGCCGTTATACCATAGTATCATATTTAAGCTCATGAATTTTATTTTCTTCCGCTATTCGTTGTCCTTCTCTCCCCCAAATCCTCCTCCCCCCATTGAAATTAGGCAGTCTCGTTACTCCTCGGCGCAGAATGTGGCGTTCCCTACTTGGCTCGGCCATACCCCGGGGGGGAGCGGTGGTGGCAAGGGAGAAGAGGAAGTGGACGAAGAAGAAGGGGATCAGGGACCGCGAGAAATACAAAGACGGTGTGTGTGTGTGGGGGGGGGGGGGGGGGGGGGCAAAGAGCATTTCTCGCATGATCCGCCAACGTACGTGTGCGCGCGCATGTGTGTGTATCTGTTCTTCTTGTGTATAGTCTGGGTGTGTGTGTATGATCCTACTGGGGGTCTCCGGCATAGCTGAGCTGGGCGGGCCGGATCCCAAAGTGGACAATAATGGGGAAGGTGATGACGTCCGGGTTGAACTGCTCCCGGTCCAGCTGGTCGATGCGCACTGAGCTGGGCTTCTGGAAGACACACACACACACAGACACAGACAGACACACACAGACATTAGAGGTGGACACTCGTACTTCAGTTTGTCTAGACACACACATCCGACCGAGTCCAAAAAATAAGAGCTAATCCTCGCCACAAGGCCCCTCAGTGCGTCATTATCGTTGTCCGATAGGTCTGAGTTGGACTTGATGAAGCGATACTGCGATCCATCCCGCACCCCTTATCGGGAGGGAGGGGGGGTCCTAAGTTGACTCCCAAATCACAGTTTGTCTGTCGGTCAATCAGAGAAAACATCAGAGGAAAGGGGGCCGCAGCAGAAGGCGGGACGAGCTGAGCGGCAGATGGCTGGAGGCTGACGCTCACCTTGACGTTAGCCGTGCTCGCTTTACAAAAAAAAAAAAAGAAAAAAAGAAGGGAAACATTTCATTACGAACACAAAGCCACTTTGATTTTGGCTTTAAGTCGACATAATCGTGTTTGATTGATTTGGGATGAAGCCCGGATGATTGCCCCATTGAAACGGTGGTGTGTGTGTGTGTATGTGTGGGGGTGTTACTGGAAATGCCTAAATTGTAAACACCGATTTGGGATGGTGGGCTTGATGAGCCGCTTTATCTTTCGCACTGCCCCCCTTCTTTTTTTATTTATTTTTTTTCCCCTCCCATTAACCGGGGTTTTCATTTGCCGCAGATGATTGAAGGCCGACTACGGCCAACGCCCCTCGTTGGCGCCCTGCGCCACCTGGGAAGATAATCACTTGAGTGTGTAACGTGTTTGATTGGCGTCGCACCCTTCGGTTCGAATCGAGTCCCACCTGCCCCCGGCGCGCGCACAGCAGGTGACGCCGAATTCCCCAGGCAGAAGATGAAGATCGCGAATCGTCTTCTGCGGAAAACCGTTTTGACTTTGGACGGATACGACCTTCAACTCTCGCGGATTGAGATCGAGTTACCCACCGTGAAGCCACGGTTTATTTTTGGATTCTTCCCTTGACTTTATGGGCTTAAAAGGATTCTAAGAATATACACTGACCTTTTAATTGAATTAATTAATAACCATTTTATCAGCTTTTAAATGGGACATATGATGGAAAACTCACTTTTTCAGAGCTTGTGCAGATACATTTGGGTCTCTGATGGGCCTGCAAGAACACAAACTGTGAGCAGCTCCACGCCGCTCTGGACACCGCGGTGTGTTTGTTTCCGTGTGTGTGTGTGTGTGTGTTTGTGTCCACGGAAGGCGATGTGCTACGGATTTGTTTGTTTCCTAAAACAAATCCGTAGAGGTATTCATTTCTGCAAATCATCTATGGCTACATCCCCTCTAATGTAAGAGACTAAAATCAGGAAGTTGTGTCGCAATGCTACGTTCTGGATGTACTGCGGCTATTTCAAAAGGGCGTTTGGATAAAATGTGATATTACTGTAATTCAAAAGACGTTAGGAAAGAACACCGATTAATAATTTAAACAAAAAGTGGATTCAGACCAAGCTTCTCAGGTTAAACGGGTCCCTTGTTATACGTCGGATTAGAGTTTTCATTTTTTAACAGCACTCGACAGCCCTGATGGCTTTCTAGATTTTGGGTTTGGATATCTGCATGCATTATTAACGAGGCAAACCCCCGCTACTAAAAACAGACAAAGCTGCAAAACAAGGCAGACGCCACAGTGGTTGACCAGCGCCGCGACTTGTTTGTTTCTAAATACAAAGAGGGGACTAACCTCTGCTCGTGACCCTTTTAATAGAGCGTGTTTGAGTGGCAGAGCAATCTTTGACTAAGGCCTAGGGATGCTGTGTTGCTGTAGCAGCTTAATGCAACTAAAATAAAAATACACACACACACACACACACACACACACACACACACACACACACACACACACACACACACACACACACACACACACACACACACACACACACACACACACACACGTCGATGACCATGAACAAGCGCTGACTCTATTTCGCATCTACGCCAAAGGGGGTCACACAATCACTTTTATTGTTCAATATGCAACCATTTAGCAAGCCTGACACCCCTCCCTCCTCCCTTAAAAAAAAAAAGAATAAAAAATGAGGCCGGGCGAAAAGGTCAAGCGACTTCATTGTGACATAAAACGTTTCGTCCTACACGGCACCGATGATAACAAATACCCTTGGAAATAATAGCTGGGGTCGCAGGTGTCACGGGGCTAACAAGAGCCGCCGCAGCGCAGGGGTTAGGGACGACGGGCGCCCTTGGAGCGGCGGGACAAGGTCGCCCGCTGTCAAAGTGGAGGAGGGGCCGGGGCCTCACCATGCCGGGGTTAGTGACGATCATGCCCTTGCACTCCTCCGCATACTTCTGCCACTCCAGCTCCTCCCACTGCAGCATGTTGGCGATCTCCTCCTCGGGTACCAGAGGCTTGTTGCTGCGCAGGAGGTAGAGCAGCACCTGGTGCATGGAGAGCACCTCCTTCCCACCGTCTGACAGGGAGGAGGAGGGGGAGGGAGAAAAGGAGGAGGTGCACGAGTGTCAGACAGTGACAGAAGACAGCAACAACCGAGAAGAAACTCCTGGTGCGATGAAAGCCACCGTAACAAAATACAAAACAATTGATGGTGTTTTAGCCATCGTTTTTTAGATTGGGCTTTACAGCGTTCACTAGTCAAACATTTTGCCTCACCCTTGATCATTTTCCCAATGATAACTCATTTATAGATTTGTAACACAGTCTGTTGTTTCGGGTTTACAACATAAAATAATAACAAAAAAGGCACACATTTAAAAGATAAAAAATATATACTTTTTTACCTTATTTAATATTTGTTAATTCTATTTGAAGGTGGAGGTGGAGGTGAAAACGGCATTGCTTTAACAAGGAATTACCAAATACAAAATATGACAAAAATCTTTATAATAATAATTTTAAGGTAGGTTTGTCATAATATATTTCAAAGTTTTCCCAAACCCAAAAATAGAGACATTTCATTATCATTCCATGCTGACTTGGTAACAGGCCACTAAACTCAATTTGAAACCAGAACAATCCTTTAAAGGCAAAATACTTTTTAAGAAATAGATTCGAGGAAAAAGTTATTTTTAAGGAAAAGCCCCCCCTCCCCCCTTTTTGTTTTATATTTAGGCCTCACCCCTGATGTCTCTCCCACATTTAAACAGTTCTTTCAGCAATTTTAAAGAACCACAAACATAAATATGGATTACACTTGCACATCAAAATTGCAATATTTATTACAAAGCACTCAGCACAATATGATTTCATTTTTTTTTGCCATTTCTTTGTTGCCCCAGTATTGGCTGCTCACAAGAATGATCACAGGTAAACAGCGCGCACAGACACACACACATTAATACGTGGCCGAGAGCCATGTAGCGCGCGCGCGCACACACACACACACACACACACACACACACACACACACACACACACACACACACGAGAGTGTGGAGAATCAACAAGGTCAAAATAGACCCAGGTTAATAGGCACTCATGCCAAATTGATTGACCTCCATTTACAAGTGTTCACACAGACAGACACTCGCAAAGCAGGCCCCGAAAAAAAATATATATATAAAAATAAAAAAAACCCGCTGCCCTCTCACTCCTGGAAATGCATTAATAGAATAACAAATGCTATACCCGCACCACTTCCCTCCCGCCTTCACTCTCTCTCGCCGTGTCTGACTGTTCCTCTCAACCCCCTTTCCTTCTGCCTCTCCTGATCACATTTAAAATACTGGAATGAATGTTTTATGAGTTGTTTTCTTTTTTGTTTGTTTGTTTTTTCCATTGTAAAAGAGGAGGCATATTAGTGTTTAATGTACAATAAATTGGGAGAGCTAAACAGAGATTTTTGTGTTTGTTTTTCAGGTCTTTTCTGATGTATGGAATGTGAGTGGTGTGCAGCTGTCATAAACGGAAGGCCGTGGTTTGTACGATGGCCCACTAGCACCATCATGTGGCTCAACCATGAACAATGCGTGGGCACATTCAGGCTCACACACTGCAAAGCTGCGGTTGTCAAGGACCTTTAATCTGACATGAATTCGGCCCCAGTCCCTGTTTGATAAGGTTTAGTGTTTTGTTTTATTTTTAGATATGATTTATTCAGGGAAACCAGTGAAGTGAAACTTGGATCAAAACTGCCATTGTTTTACACTCTCTAACGATGCTAACGTCTTGTAAATTAAATAAACGTTAAATTAATTACTGATTATTTAGCTGGGGATCACCTGGAACCTCTTGACGGACCCCCGGAGAACACTTTGAGAACCACTACCCCAAAGCAACCACCTGGCATCCGAGATCACACCACAAACATCAATGGTCGCAAAAGAGACACATTAGACACAGTAACTCACCTCCACAGTATTTACAATGACTAGAAGAGTGCAACAATGAACGGAGACAAAACACATGACAAAGCTCCTGACAACGCAAACGCAGCCTTACCGGGAAGGAAGCGCACAAATCGGGGCATGAAATGAAACTTCTGGCATCCGGATGCCTCGTCGTCGAGCTCTGGACCTGGGAAGAGGGGAGAGGGGAGAGGGGGATCAGTGATTTGGATCCTGTTCCTAGAAATGTGAATCATGCCCACGTCAATGACGGCAATTTGTCAGTATTTATTTCCTATATAATGTAAAATCCATATTCATTTAATATATTTTGTACATTAAATTGCTTTTTAAAGTGGTAATCCATAAGATAACTTTGTTGAAACATTTCATATTTGACCATTTAATTATCTTACTGTTTAGGTGGTACTTTATAAGAGCTCACTGTCAATGAACTCAATTCACTGCACTTGTGTAATGCATGTGCTCCCCTCGGCGTTTCCATTGTTGGTGGCGGGTCCGCCTTTCCCGGCAATAATGTAAACACCTCATTGGCTTACAAAATGACTAAAACCAGGAAAGTGCACATCAGCCGGACGGCTGTCCGAGGACGTGTCCAGGACTCGTACCTGTCAGGTTCCAGTCGTACAGCTCCAGAATGTCCTGGAAGAGGTACGAGGCAAAGAGCTCGAGGCCGCGCACGCAGTAGTTCTGCAAAGCAGGGTCAGAATCAGCTTCATACTGGTGCGACTTTTAAACCATGTTCAAACTGTGAGCTGCTGCCCGTTACTGGGCAACAAGGTCACTTACTGCAGGTCGCCAAATTGTCAAAACTATGATTTTAATCATTTTTTTAATAGAAAAATACTAAAATAATAATCAAACCCATCCCGGTTTTCGATACAGTCCCAATATTCAATATTTATTCTAAAACGTGCTACCTGCCGCTACACAACTGGGACCTCAGTGACTTTCGGTTTCTACATCGATGGTATCAACCTATGGATTGGACTGGTGATACTGCCCTCTGGTGTTTTAAGTATGTCAATGAAAAATGAGTATAAGTTGACGCCGCGATTCCTTCTCTCAAACACACACACACACACACACACACACACACACACACACACACACACTATGCCTGACAATCCAGTTGGTGCCGCTCAGGACAGGTTTAGAAAGACACACTGGCACCGAAAAGCCCTTGAAGTGGCGTCAATATGACCCCACAGAGAACAAATCCACCTTGCGGAACTTTATCACGAAAAGCTGGCCTTATCAGCTTAATTCGGCCGTTTCAGGGAGGGAGGGGTTGAGACGATAGAGAGAAAGTCGCACACACCCCCCCCCACCCGGCCACCATGAAATCCAACCCTCGGGATTAGCACCTTCATCCACACTGGCATCACGTCTGGCCCGTAACCCAGGGCTCAGCCGCGCTCAGAGCGCTTAAGATAAAAACAAAAGAGTCAGAAAGGAGAGAGTGAAAGAGATAAAGAGAGGCTTTCTCTCTTTCCTTTCTTTTTTATACTGACCTCTGGTGTCATCTCCTCTATGAAGTGAATGGTGTAATCTATGTTGAAACGGATCACGCGGCACAATGGGATCTGTGATGATGAAAGGACGGAGGGGGAGAAGAAAGCGATGGAGGTCAGCTCATTACCATGGCGTTAGGCAGAGGTTACAGCTTTTCAAGGAAACTCATTAAAAAATAATAATAAAGGGGGGGGAGAAAAAAAAAAAAAAAAAAAAAAAAAAACCTGGTCTACGCCGTCGAATCTGGCTCGATGGCCCAAACGCCTGAAACACACACACACACACACACACACACACGCACGCACGCAAGCGTAGGTACGTACATTCGGCTCACAAACTACACAGTCATGAATATTACCAGGCACAGCAGTTACACAGTCTGCACAAGACACACACACACATGAACATACACGTTTATACTGCGCCACACACACCCACCCACCCACACACACTCTCTTTTGAACATTAAGTGAGTTGAATCTCACTAAATAGATAAGCCGCCCGCTCGGTGTTTAATCTCCCCGGTTACATGCTCTTTGTTGTCGGAGAACAGGGGTCCATTTTAGGAGATTAACCTGGGAGCCGTGTCCGCTCGGCTCCCTCGCCCAGCCCCGCGGCTAGCTAACAGGGGGGCTAATAGTGCCACGCTCTGGGGTTCCTAATCCCCGCAGGAGCACCCGGAGAAGCGTTTACACCAGCTGTTAACTAAGGGCTGTTTAAATTAGCCAGTTCAAATCTGGACTAATCCTCAGAGTTCTTTTCAAGCTGGACAGATATTGACGGAATATGTTAACTCAATAATTCATTATTCCAACAAGGAGTCAATTGTGGGGGCCTCAGCGGGCAGCACGCACGCACGCACGCACGCACACGCACACGCACACGCACACACACACACACCTCTGTAATGTCTGACCGTCACTGACGGGGCCTTTAAAAGTCAGCGAGACGACCTTGCAATAAGGTCAGCGAGAAAGAAAGGCAACTTTGTCTCTGGAAAACAAAATAAAGTCGGGGGGGGGGGGCTGAGGGGGCTGGGTTCCAGGATTTGGACTGAAACGCAGATACTGAATTATTTATGTTGTCTGGAGCCGCGCGTCTGGAGAGAGGGTGAGGATCCACAGGCGTCCTCGTCCTGTGGATGGGGAGGTAGGGGAGTGGAATCGGGGGGGGGGGGGGGGGGGGGGGGGGGGTGCATGGGTGTATGGGTCAGGCATCATACAGAGGTGAAGCCAGTGTGATTCAAAGTGGGCTTACGCTGGTGAGGGGGTTGTGAGAGAAGAGAGAGAATCCTTCAAACAGGTACTCATGGTCATCGTAATCGATCACGGTCGGCCGGTCCGTCTGGAAAGAGCAGAGAGAAAGGACATTTGGACAATGTAATGCAATTCATCACTGCTAGCGTGATATCAATGTTTAAAGTTGAAATCTGTAAGATTGTGTTGAAAAAAAAAAAAAAAAAAAAAAGACAAAAACATGTTATTCTTTAATTATTCGCCACTGTACAAAAATCAGCAATTCATTCAATTTGTGTTATGCATGTGCGCTTTTAAATGGTGTTTCTATTGTTGGTGGCGGAAGTGAAAGACTGGTGGTGAATTTGACCACAACTGGCAGCGGAGTCAGTTGTGTGTGTGTGTGTGTGTGTGTGTATATATATGAGTACGCGTGTGGCAGAGACGCTACTCTCTTCCTTCTACTCAGACAGCCAATTGGACGTTCTGTCCCTCTCTCTACATTTATTCATAATATATGAATGAATACGGTTAAATACAGTATGAATATGAATATGTACATATTCATATACATTACATGCTGTATATATTTTGCTTTATACAGTATTTTTGCATATTTTTTTTGTGTGTCAGGCGCCAGGCAGATGTTCGCCGTGGACATGGATTAACATTTACAGACATTTGACAAAGACTGAAGTCAACTTTCATTTAAATGGAATTCTGCGGCATCATCACCCGACACAGACGACCGTACGGATCGCCACTTCGACAGGACAACAGAACACACACAAAGAGTGCTTCGCCTGTTACATGACAATAACCGCATTGCTGGTGTCGATGCCGGCTGCCACTTGACAATGTCAGTGACTACGTTGACGTGCTAAGTGTGTCCAACTGGATGTTCAGGTCACCGGTGTAGAAAGAAGACCACGGCAGCTGCTGCAACAGGCTACGACGTGACGGACACAAAAACGTTCAGTGCAGGAATTTAAAACTGCAGCATAAAATAAACAAAGCTGTCTTTCTCGATGTGCCAACACCCATTGGCATTTCCCAATCGTGCGTTGTGCCGTGTAGCATCTTCACACACAAATCCTCTGAACAGTTATCAGTTAGCTGTGTGTCAGGACAAAAAAATATGTGATGTTGGCTATTTTTGTGAATGTAGAGAAGAGAAGAACAAGACTTGTTAATTGGCTGTCAGACATTGCATGCTGGGCAGAGATTTCACACACACACACACACCAATGTATAGCTGTGAACTTTTTACCCAGGGAGAACTTAGTTCAGTTGTGAATATGAACATTAACAAAAATGACAATGTGATATTTTGCTCACTTTATTATTGCAGATTTGAGACCGTCAGAATTCCACAGAAATTAACCTGAGAGTGTGTGTGTGTGTGTGTGTGTGCGCGCTTCTAGAAACTGCCGCTGGTGTGGCTCCCGGCAACATGCATCAGCACTCCCGCTGCCACCGTCATTAGCGCGGAGCATGTAATCTTCCCGTCAACAGAGACAGATGTGATAAATGTTCACAAAAAAAGAGAAGTTGTGCAAGAGAGGTTGACTTTACTGACGCACAAAATCTCAGGTTTTGCAAGTAAATAATGTGAGGCTACCGGTTCATTATTTTGTCAACAACAGGAGACTGCACCAAATACTCAGGGTAGAACTGTCACACACAGTCTGTGTTATTCCAGTGAAAACCAAAATACCAGTGACACTGTTTCACGGTTTGTCCTGAAGACTGCTTTCCATTCTATGCAGCTTCCAAAGGTCATCGCTGGGAGAGAGCACTTTGTAAAAACAGCACACACGTTTGAAGAACAAAATTACAAAATTACCAAGATGTGGAAAGCCAGGTTGTGTTCGGAAAAATAAACAATAGTTTTTATTTTTTACCATGTTTTATGTATGCTATTTTGGATAGACAGATGAACAGATGGAGAGATGGACAGACAGTCAGATAGACACAGACAGACAGACAGACAGACAGACAGATACAGACATGAGAAAGCGCTTCCGAAAACAAGGATACTTAGCCACGCCACGCTTGGCAAACGGAATGAGTGGAAGGACTGCTTCGGATCCCAACACATGGTGATGCGTTTCTGCGATTTATATGTAAATTGGGGAAATAGCAGCTAAATAAAATGGAGCAGTCGCACCTGACGACCTGAGGGACCGCCATCTTGTCAAGTTACCCAACTCAGCTTTAAATTATTATGGGATACCAACAGGATCCCCATTATGCACAGAACTGAAATAAAAGATGTAAGAAAATATAGTGGCAGTCTGTACAGATATTCACCGTCTTCGTATCTGCATTACGCACCAGATGGAAACTACAGATATACCCGACTGAGATGCCGGAATGATCATATTTTACCACAAAACTATAGTACAAACAAAAACAAAACATGTGGGAAGCAGATCCTTGCGTGCATTTTCATGCTTGTGTAGAATCATGGAGTCCCATGTTAAGGTAATTTTTAGACCAGGGTCAGGTGCACTACATCAAAATTTAACACTCGTTTTAACAAGCATTGTTTAAATGCAACACATTTCTACCCTCAATCGCAAACCATATTTTATTAAGGGAAAAAGAATTTAACTGCAAATTGTATAAAAGGTCTCAATCAAGTACCAAATAACCATATGTATGGCAATATCAAGGTGTCTACAGGTATCAGAGAGTTAAACTCAATACTTTTTAAGACAGAAATTTAAGACAGATTTTTGGACAAATCGCCTCTCAACTATTAGGTTCGCAGTAGGCTTCGAGTTTTATAACATCAGAAATGTTGACGCAGAAGAACTTGAGTCATTTTAACCAAAAAAAATATATATATATACACACACAGATAAATCAGATAAAATGTTTATGTAGAAATTCCATAGAAATTGAAATTTAACACTATTTCATCACTTTTAAGGCTTAGTTAGTAGTGCAATCCTTCAAAATTCAGTAAAACTGAATTTAAGACATTTTAACGACCAACAGACCACTGAATATTCAATTTGTTTATGATTTGGAATCATATTTTGTGTAGATTATTAGGAGCAACATTACCATCATGTTATGAGCATGATAGCACTCTCCTGAATTCTCCTCACTCCACACTCTTGGTTTTGGGCTCTGTGAAACACAGTGGTAAAAGTTTAAGACATGTCCGTACCAAGAAGTTGGTGGGCGGGGACACGGTGATCCTGTAGTGGTACAGCTTCCCAGAGTTGTTGTTCATGGGACGACATGGCTTCACACTCTGGGAATTCAAATGACATTAAAAAGACAACGTCATTCATCACTGTGTTCATTAGCACTTGTGGACTTTTCAATGACAACTATAGAGCATTTATTAGACATTGCAAAGCGGTATCATACATTAGAATTAAAAATCATTGCCCTGGGCTCATTGGATCAACTAAAAACTAATGTTTTCATTTGTTAAACCAATATGTATCTTTTTTTTTCCTTTTCTTTTTTACATAAACATACAGCTTAATTTCTCAATTTCAAGGTGAGAGCAACTAAAAAATACAGACTTATAAATAGAAACTAATACAAGGATTTTTTTCAGTGTAGGCTAATTACGTATTGAAGGAAAACTACTATTTTTAGATTAGACTTTTTAGATTATTGTTAAATCAACCCAAGTGACTGGAACGATAGGCTTTATCCTGGATTCCCAGCATCAGTCGACTAGTTCCTATATTCTCTCAATACTGGATCAATTTAAAAAAATAGTCTCAAATCCCTGAATTTACCACAAATATTACATTTACGAGACTTGAACACTAGACTAAAATACAACATTAGAACCATGCACATCAGAAGAAGGGAAGAGGAGCCAGTAGGGCAGCCACAAGCAAAATGTAATCACGTTTCCTATCCATCACTGAATGCTTTTTCTAGAGGTAAACACCCCGTTAAATTCTCCTCCTATCGTAGTGTTATGAAGAGAGCCTTTAGCAGCGGCGGCGTGCATACAGAATACATAGGCAGACTGCGATAGCGTCCTTGGCCCTGCAGCGGCTGGACCTGAAGGTTATGAAAGGGTGATTTATTCATGGTATAATCATACCTCCTCCCCTGGGTAGATGCTGTGGCGGATCCCTGTACGTCTGGCCTTGGCACTGCACTTACACAAGGGGCCATCATTCATCTGGACGGACAGCCAATACATAACAATCAACCACGAGTGCAAGAGACAATGCAATGCTTTTCTTTTCTTTATAAAGAAACTCAAAGTCAGAATTGAGTTTATACGGCAGTAGCCAACAAAGGGAACCTACGTGGGTTTACAATTCAAAGGTGAATGTATGGACCTTTTGTTTGTTTGTTTTGTTTTGCGAGTGAAGAGTTTGATTCTACTCAAAGGCATTGAATATCTTCCTTCCCTTGGCAGTACAATTATCAACAAGGGCATCAAACTCTATATGCACTGAGACAACATTAGCCTATACATTGCAATCTGCAAGAATGGCTCCATAACCTAGAAAAGACGTCAATATAGACATTTTATACCACCATCATAGTGTACGCCTCTCAAGGTGTAATAATACACATCTGTCTCATGAAGAACAGCCGTTTACTGACCAGGGTGTTTGCAGGTATCAGAGTTAAATTTAATCATTTTTAAGACCTTTTCAAGACAAACTTAAACAATCAAAACTGGTCATTCTAATTGAAATCACAAAGTTCCGAAAATCACATTACTTTAGTACGACGCAGCCTCAATGACCACATTAAACTATAACTCGATATTACGATAACCAACATCCCAGACGATATTTAGTCTCATATCACGATATCGATACTATATCACCCAGCACTAAATATAAGTAGAAAAATAATAATGAATTTGGCTGGCCAAGTGTTTTGTGCACAATTAGATAACATACTCAGACAGCGTATAAGCAGGTGTGGTAAACGCTACATGGGTGGAGGGTCAGGGGCGGCTCCACTAAACAGCAGGCGGCTCGATAACTCACCCAGTCACCGGGTGGGGTGACTGGGTGAACATCAACTTCAAACAAAAAAAAAATGGGAAGGCCGTGTTGTGGAGTTGGGGTGGGCCAAAAGGTCTGTGTAAATCAGCGGCAGGAGGAGCGTAGAAGACGGAGGGAGCCGAGGCAACGGTGAAAGCTTCACAGTCGGGTTGGACTAGAATTGTTTTGTTCGCTTTTCCTCCATTGTCTTTGTGTAGTTGCCTTGATGAATAACTCTGCTCCGACTAGTAGGATTCGTAATTACAATTTTCAAATTTGAGACTGGATTCAATATACATTTTTCTTTTTTCGGACAACTTTTGTATTGCACATACCTTCTATACAACCCTATGATATTTCTTATACATTCCTCATCTGCACAAGATAATTGTGAATAAGGAATGATCTGATCCTTCCAAGTCTAAATTCTGAAATTAGTTAAATTAGTATAATATTCATTATTACCATTTTTTATTTTATTTTTTTTAACTTTTATTTCCTATTACCTATTTTTATTAAATGTTATTGCTTGCCTGCTTTGCTTTTATTGTTACCACTTGATGGTATTTTATTAATGTTGTATGATGTGCATAAAAGGTGCTGAAAAAAATGTATTACTATTATAATTAGTACTATTATTATTATTATTATTACTAGCCCTGCCATTTTTTGGGCTAAAAGTGTTTGGTCTACGACAACTGCTGGACCAAAGGACAGAGTTGAGGTCTCATTAGATCCAGGAGGTCTCAGACATCTTGCAGGAAGTAGCAGGACGTTCTTGCATCGCCGATTCTAAAACTTTCGGTCGGGTGGTGACATCATCATCCAATTCGTTATATACGTGCAGGTTGTGGCTCCGGGCGCCCATTCGCATCGTGCAAGGTGGGTGGTGTAGACTCCATCGGTCTGTGGTGGTCACAAACTGCACGTCTGCAGGTGTGTGTGTGTGTGTGTGTGTGTGTGTGTGTGTGTGTGTGTGTGTGTCGTCAAACCTGCTTGATGTTAGCGGGGCTTTTCATTTGATATTTTACTCTTTTGCCCTCTTTGTAAATATAAACGCATTCTGAGGATCTTACCCGGTGCCATGTCCCTCATTTTTTTGCGGCATTCCAGCCAGTCGTTACATACAAACTGTAGGAGTCCAAAACAGTCCAAAAAATATGCCCTGTTTGAGTCCTCACACATGGAGTTCGCTTACAGCTCCAGAGCAGCGGGCCCTAATAGTGTCCATTATATTTAAAAACGTCACAAAAGTCTAAAAAGTTGAAATGTCTCTCAGGGACATGCAGTGTTTAATCCGTTTGAATGGAACGCTGGTGGTAGGAACTTGATTGTATTACTACACGGAGTGATTTCCTTCCACAGGGACACCGTGAGGCAGGACTCAGTGGACTACAGGAAATAGATGGACACCTTCTAATTTTTAGGATAAAGTCAAAATATGCAACACGTGTATCAGCTTGTGGTAGAAATTCTGCGTGTCACCAGGGCTATCTTAAACTTGTGTCACCGCGTTATTAGGTCAACCGATGCGGCGTTCAAAGGAAACTCTGAAAATTGTAACTCCAACTGATGCCTCCATGGGAACTGGAAAATTTGTAATTGGTGTCGATACTGAACCCTGCGTATTGCTGCCTGCACAAATATTTATTATTATTATTAATATTGTTATTATTATTATTAGTAGTAGTAGTAGTAGTAGTAGTAGCATGTTATAGTTAAGGCTTGTGTCTTGTGTATAGTAAAGAGCTTTGAATTCCAATGCACTGAGGATACTCCAGCCTTATGAAAAACAACTCAAATAAAGAGTGAAAAGTATAACAGGAATCTTTTGTCATTGGAGTGGGAACCTTTCAATCGTTTGTACCACTCCCACTTCCCCAAACATTTCCCACTTCTTACCTGTCCCGGGTCGTTGTACCACAGCTCCTCGTGCAGACGGTCTGGATGAGCTTTCTTGCGCTTGATCTCGGCGATGACGTCGAACACGTCCGAGTCTGAGCTGCTGGAGCAGGAGCTGCCCTCGCCATCTGACTCGCAGTCCGTATCGCTGCCGCTGCTTTCGCCTGGAATCGCAAGAGGGTGACAGGTTTTTTCGATCAGAAAGTGAGTCACCGTCAGGGCTCCTCATACAGGTGAAATGAGGAGGAATACAAGCACTTTTCGAGCATCTTCAAAGTGTGAAATTATTTTTTTCCCCAGCACTGTGATTCTTTAGTATGAAAACTTTCTAATTTCAAGGAGATTTAATCAACATTAACATTCTTATTGATTTATTGTCGTTTCATATAGTTGTGATCAGCATTATAGATACAATCTCAGTATTTTCCAGACATTTTCAAATCCAATAAAAAGCACATTTTCTAACTTTGAAAACTCAACATTAAAGTTTGAGTCTTTGTACAAGTCCTATTATAACATAATATTATGGTGATATGGTAGCAGACATACTGCCAGTTCTGCAGCTGCGACGCAAAACATTTCAACAATCTGCTGAAAGCCAAAGAGAAATAATACCAAGCATCTTTCAAAAACACAGATAGTAATAGCTGCAGTATATTTATATTTCAGAATCAGAAATACTTTAATAATCCCAGGGGGAAATTACTTAAATTTCTTAATATTTAATGTATATTTAACTTATCTATACTTATCCACTTAAACATATTTTAAATCAACGGCTTCTCCGTTTTAAAACATCTTAATCTGTCAAAATCATACGTAATACAACAGACTTCCGTATTTAGTAGGTCTATAGAAACAAGGCAATATAGAGATACAATACAATAACAGATAACATTGTCTCTATAATATAACCAAGGTTCATTGTGGCATTCCAAAATTAAATTCAAGTACTTTCAAGTACTTTTCAAGCACTTTTTTTTCCCATTTTGATGGACTTCCCATAAAACAAATAGCCCATTTCGAATGTGATCTATATGAAATAAAATATAATACCATATTAACCTGATTGTCTGTTATTTCTTTTACTATTACATATCCATTATCATCTACTATTATAAGTGTTTATTTCCAACCATGCTCGATAAAATTTACATTTTCCCGGCATAAAAACAAAAAAAGAAGATCCAGGACTTTTCAAGCATTTCAGCACCTCAAGGACCTGGTAATAACCCTGTATAACAATATTTCAACATTGTAATACAACTGAGAAGATGGTGGGGGGAATTCTACGTGTGGAAATTCTTGAGTGCATCAATATTTGTATCAATATATATACACTCCTATTGAAGCATACAGCACAACCTACGATAGGATTAAATGGTGTTTCCCTACCCACAACACTACCTGGATCCTCATCTAATTTGGTTTTGGGTGGCTCCCACATAGGCCGAGCGGCCTTGGCTCGCTTCTGCCGCTGCACCAGCTCCTCCTGGAAGCGCTCGTACAAGTCACGTAGTTTGCTGGTCCCCACCACGGTGGAGTCTCCCTGCAGCGGCAACACAGGCTGCAGTCAGCAGAGCACTGAACTACATCGGAAACACTGCTCCTTACAGAGATAAAAAAATGTTGAGCAGACTTGCATGCAAATCACATGGTTGACAGATTTGTAAAAGCTATGCATCGTGTAAAGGGTTCATCAATGGGCGTCGTAGAATATGTGCTCTCGGTAGCTATTAATGCTGTGAGGCAACTGAATTACACAAAAGAAGATATCATTGCACCTAGAGTTAGTTAAACGTCATTATCATAATGTAGAACAATTGATTGAGAGATACTGTCAGAAGCATAGAGTATTTCTATTTATTTGAATATTTACTGCAGTAAACAGATTTTCTACTCAAATAGCATTGAGTGCTTTAAAGAGACATTCCACTTTTTTTTTTTAACTGGGTTGTCAGTTCAAGCAGCTGAGGTATTTTTTATTTTAAACAACTCAATTCCGTTGTCGTTATTACTCGTCATGAAGTCTTTAAATAACTCAGCTTTTGAATAATGGACATTTTATTCCCCTCATAGGACGCTAGGCTAGTTGATCCCATTAGGCAAACTTGCACTGAGCTAACACTGTTAGCATGCGGCCTGTCAGTATCCTGGTTCTGGACAGACAGGGATGAAATTGGTTTAACAGTACAGTACCACTTGGTCCATGGGGTCACTGGAGTAGTTGTTTTCGGCGTGGGTACAGCGGATCCAGGCCGGTTTAAGAAGATCATCTTCCTCTTTCTCCTCGTCCACCTTCTCCTTGTCTCGCTCTCTATCCCTCTCTCTCTCCCTCTCCCTGTCCCTCTCTCGCTCCCGGTCCCTGTCGCTGAAGGGCTCCTCGGGGTCCCTGCTCCTGATGGAGGTGTAGCTCCGCTCCCTGCTCTGCACGGAGCCCTCGGACCGCCGCTCCCTCTCTTCCTCCCAGCGGCTGCGTTTCTTCTCTCTGCTGGCCGAGCGACTGCAGGACGACAAATCAGACATAGAAGTTAAAGTCAGGGTGAAGCAATGAAGCACTTAAACATAGTATTCGTACAATGTCATTCTCGCTGAAATAGAGACTAAATATTGAACGTGAATTGGAATCGGGGAAAAAGAAAAGCTACCGACAAAACTGTCATTGAATGTCAGATTTCTCTGCGCTGCAGTGATTTCAAGGAAAACTCCAGTATTTTTTTTACCTAAACATTATTTATTTATTTATCATTGGGGGTCAACCCGAGTGATTGGAATCAGAATCTTTTAAATGTATCCAGTGAATCAAAATCACATGGTTTTGATTTCCCCATTGTGCGGCACTCGGCTGAAGCTGTTCTCTCAGCTACTGGATCAGTTCCGATGGTTGACTCCCAATGAGGGCTCGGATGAGGGCTCGGATGAGGGCTCGGATGAGGGCCCCGATGAGGGCACCAGACTAACTTTCTCGACATGCACACGCAACACATTCATATTTTTTTCCATCTTAACTGTATTACTCATAAATAGACAAATTACAGAAATAGTAATGTGAAAGTTTATTTTAAAAGAAAAAGTCACAGAGTGAAGTAGCGCTTTAACAGAAAGAATCATTCAGTTAATATGGTGATTTTTTTTAAACATAGACACTTTCTAAAATATCACAACAAAGGATAAAGAGTGGATGAGCACAATAAAAGGGCCAAATTGCGTAATTATCCCGGAGAAAGAAGCCATCCCACCCCCATTCTGGATCAGGAGGAGGTGGTGGCAGCTGGGGGAATTAGTCTCTCTCTCTCTCTCTCTCTCTCTCTCTCTCTCTCTCTCTCTCTCTCTCTCTCTCTCTCTCTCTCTCTCTCTCTCTCTCTCTCTCTCTCTCTCTCTCTCTCTCTCTCTCTCTCTCTCTCTCTCTCTCTCTCTCTCTCTCTCTCTCTCTCTCTCTCTCTCTCTCTCCTTCCTTCCTTCCTTCCTTCCTTCCTTCCTTCCTTCCTTCCTTCCTTCCTTCCTTCCTTCCTTCCTTCCTTCCTTCCTTCCTTCCTTCCTTCCTTTTTTTTGTGGTTTGAGGAAGATACATTTTTTACACATACAGCCTTTAACTCCCGCTGATTCCGCAATTGGGAAAGTGAAACACTCAAACGGACAAGCTGAAATGTTAAAATAAACACAAAAAAAAAAAGCTAACTACTCCACCAGTCATCCAACTGTGAAAAGTCTTGCTCAACTGTAGCCAAGCAAATTGGACGGATCGGGGCACATTGTAGAGTAGAACACCTGTAGAGTGCACTTGTCTCCCTCTCCGTTGATACTGAAGATGCACCTGCCAGCGATTGGGTGCCCGCGATCGGCGCCCGAAGAGTGAGTTTTTATTTTATTTAACGTCTCCTTATGGAACGAAAATCGTGCATAATGGGGACCCTTTCTCCGTGCCCCCCCGCCTATAGCGATCGCTTTAACCCTCCGCGCTGCCCCCCGGTGAGACCCAGCACTCCAGCCCAGGCCACAGTGCGCGTGTGCTGCTGGCAGAGCTCGGAACACCTGCAGAGTGTGGACGGAGGCTCTTCCAGAATAACGCGTCTGGTTCTTGTATGTTTTTTAATTTAATGAGCATAAAGCTGTCCTTGAGGACAAGACAGTGCTCCGTATTTGTGGACGTATGTGCAACATTTTTATAAAAAATAATACATTTCTGCACTGCATATTTGGAGAATATAAATTTTCAGATTCGAACAATTACAGGGCTTGAAGTTAAATCAATGAGTCATATCCTTCTGAGTGAAGGTTTTATTTTTACAATTCAAAAGTTAAATAAAGATATGTTATTAATTTTAATTCATGCATCAATTCATCTAATCTCATCATAACACGTAGGCCTGGCCTACAGGAAAGAGCAGTTTATATGTTGGCTGCATCCAATGTTGTGTTGGTCATACTATAGAATGATTGATTGCTTGTGTTAAGTGAATAATACAGAAGATAAACAACTTTAAAATAAAATGCATCCTAAATCGCAATATTGGTCTAAAAAAATTGCAATTTGATTATTTTCCCAAATCGTTCAGCCCTACTTCTGATGCACTTGAAATACAGTAAGAGGACATTCTGATACCAGCGGAATTGTCCTGTAGGTTTGGAGTGGAGGCACTAAGGATAGAATAGGAATTTCCAGGATGTGATAATTTTTGTAAGCATGCTGACTATTTGTAGGCCCCTATTCATTTAGGGGATTTTGTATTCTTTTTTTGCAACAAGCTCTTCTATGATTGCATTTGTTTAAAATCCTTGTTCCACCTGAGTGGGACCGGGGGGGGTGTTTTGTTTTTTGATGTTGTTTCTTACATAGCATGTTGAAAACCTATAGATGACCAAAATGTATTACACATAAATAAATGATCGACAAGTGACCCCAAAGTAATGGTCCAGGTTAGTGGTTCTCAACACCAGTTAAACTTCACTATTATTTTATTTACAAGACATTATCACCATTAGATAATGTACAGTTACTGTTTCGGTCATAGTTTCACTGTTATCTCCCTAACTATAATATAGACAGGTATGGAAGTTTGGACTAAATCACATCCAACAACCTTCAAAGATTGGGGTTCCCAAGACAAAATCTTTTCAAAGACAAAAACTTATCCAGTGGGTTCTGTTGCCTAATGCCTAGTAAATTTAGGATCCTTGATGTGAAAAGGGCTGCTAATCACTGGTCTTACTTAATACAGTTTTGGAGAATAATTTAGGATTCAGAAGTCAGGAGTGAAAAAGTGACATCAGTACATCACAACAAAATATGAAAGTCAAATGTAGAGTTACCTCCTGGGCCTTTTTCTGTGTCTGTCAGGAGACTGGGATCTGCGACTTTCTCTGTGGCGATGCCGCTCACTGGAACGAGAAATTTAAGATTCCACACAAATCTATAGTAAATGACACTACACGTTATGTGTGTGTGTGTGTGTGTGTGTGTGTGTGTGTGTGTGTGTACCGGCTGTGCTCCCTGCTCCTGTGGCGGGGGGAGGTCCTTCCTCGGTCGTAGTCGGTCCGGTACCGCCCTGCTTCAGGCCTGCTGCCACGTCGGTCTGGACTCCTGCCCCGGTCCTTCCTCTCTCCAGAAAACTCCATCTTGTGCCGGTCTCCATGACTAGCGTAGCCGGCCTTCTGCCTGTGGTCATCCTGGCGATGCCCGCGTTCCGGGGACCTCCTGCCCTCCATTGGCTTGTCATACTTGTGCTGCCTGCTGTGCCTGAAGCTGTGGTCCAGTTTGAAGCTGGAGCTGGGGCCCTGTGCATAGCCGGGATTGAAGTTGGGGGGCGGGAAAGGAGAGTGAGGAGGGTGGGGAGGGTGGGGAGGGTGGGGAGGGTGGTGGTAGTTCATGGGGTACGGTGGTTGGTAGCTCATGGACTGAGGGGGCATGGTGGGCGCCATGGGTGGGTGCGGCAAGGGCGGCGGTGGCACAGGGGGCATCATGTAGGGATGGTAGGCATTCTGAAGAGAAGCCTGGGACCCCAAGGACGGGCCGCCCGAGGTACCGGGCAGAGGCGGCGGGGGAAAGTTGGGCGGAGGTTCTGAAAAACTCTGCCGGACGGGGGGGTTTTGGAACGACGGGCGCAAGGGGCATGGCCCGAGGGAACCGGGGGCCTGGGAGGAAACGGGAGGCGGGTAGGCCATGAAGTCGGAGTGCGGAGGCATGTAGCCGCCGCTGTTGCTGTGGTATCCAGAGCGGGCCGGTGTCTGGGGATCGTAGTGGTAGGGGGACATGGACGGGGACAGGTGTGGAGCGGGGGGTCTGAAGTTGACGGGGCAGTAGTTTTGGGGAGAGCCATGCTGGCCCTGGGGCAACCCTCCCCTCGGAGCACCACGCCCTTGGTGAAAAGACATGACTGTGGAGATTATGGAAAGGTCAAATTTAATAGTGACGTCCTTACTTTCTTACATGATGGAATCTGAGAATTCTCACTACATTTTTTGATGTGATTTTTACATTTTTTTCTGTTTCTTGATTTCCATTAATAATTAGGTTAGTCATTGTTTTCTGATATAAGTGAACTGCAGTATGAGTTGTTGAGGATGTTTAGGGGCGATGTTAGACTACCATCAGTCAACACATTCCGTTCTGAGCTGATTGTAGGTGTTAAGGGGTGAACTTTAAATCACAGATTTAGCCTGATAATCTGAAACGAGTGCCCCCGGGTAGACCTGTTGCACAAAATTGCACCAGTTATCTCTGTGATTTTTTTAACGTCTTTATATATTTTTTTAACTTCTTATTTCTATGGATTTATTATTATTAGTATTTATGTACAGGTAATCTACTTCAAGCCTTAGGTAAAGCATTTTGAATTGCCCATGCTTATGAAAAGTGCTGTACAAATAAACGTGCCATGCCTATATGCATCAAGACAATTAACACTATAAATTACTATACATTTAAACAGAGTCTCTAACATTGGTTAAAGAAATGCATCACATGTTCTCCCAACACTTAGAATAAGATACAGTATATTCGGTATTAGAAAACTATTGGCTAGCTGATGTCAATTAACCTGTTTAACCGTTAAAGTACTTCGTTTTGGGTTAAATAGTAGAAAAGCAGCTTTAATGAAGGAAACGTGTATATCTGTCTGCGGCTTACGTTCACGACCCTGCAATGGGCACATAGCTTAGCTGGCTAGCAAGCTAACGTTTGTAAATATGTAAAAGCTTACCTTCTTTATGAAACAAGGCTCAGGGAACTCAAAGTATCGGCATGGCGCGGAGTCTTTTTTCCTTTTCTGCTCCTTTTTATTCTGTTTTCTCAAAATGAGTTGAAGAGTGTACCGGTGTGTTACAATATAATATAATGAAAATTACCAAACAGAAAAAAACCCGCATCGCTGTCTGATACACGCCGGGCAAAGGTTCCGGTGCAGTTGTTTCTGGTCGGAAGACGAAGAAGGACGGACGCGGACGGGCCGTTCGGATTCAAGGGGATTTGCCAATGAGACGTATCATTTTTATTATTATTATTAGTATTATTATTATTGGTATTATTCATGTTATTATTTATTTATTATTATTATTATTGGTATTATTCATGTTATTATTTATGTATTATTATTATTATTGGTATTATTCATGTTATTATTTATTTATTAT